>NC_053040.3:124987258-125301104 GCF_002575655.3 Aegilops tauschii subsp. strangulata | reverse complement strand
GCTCATTTAATTTTCATAAACATCTTGAAGGGGAGGGGGCATAGGTCGAAGTGTGTGTTGGTCGTGCGGCGTGTTGGTTCGTGCGGCACATTGTCCGTCGAGGTGTCACACGACGCCTCCGGCGCGAGGGAACCTCCTGATCGGCTTCGGCTCGTTTAATTTTCATAAACATCTTGAAGGGGGGCATAGGTCGAAGTGTGTGTTGGTCGTGCGGCGTGTTGGTTCATGCGACGCGTTGTTCGTCGTGGTGTCACACGGCGCCTCCGGCGCAAGGGAACCTCCTGCTCGCCTTCGGCTCGTTTAATTTTCATAAATATCTTGAAGGGGGGCATAGGTCAAAGTGTGTGTTGGTCGTGCGGCATGCTGGTTCGTGCGGCGTGTTGGTTCGTGCGGCGCGTTGTCCGTCGAGGTGTCACACGGTGCCTCCGGCGCGAGGGAACCTCCTACTCGCCTTCGGCTTGTTTAATTTTCATAAACATCTTGAAGGGGGGCATAGGTCTAAGTGTGTGTTGGTCGTGCGGCGTGTTGGTTCAAGCGGCACGTTGTCCATCGTGGTGTCACACGGCGCCTCCGGCGCGAGGGAACCTCCTGCTCGCCTTTGGCTCGTTTAATTTTCATAAACATCTTGAAGGGGGGCATAGGTCGAAGTGTGTGTTGGTCGTGTGGAGTGTTGGTTCGTGCGGCGCGTTGTCCGTCGAGGTTCACACGGCGCCTCCGGCGCGAGAGAACCTCTTACTCGCCTTCGGCTCGTTTAATTTTCATAAACATCTTGAGGGGGGGCATAGGTCAAAGTGTGTGTTGGTCGTGTGGCGTGTTGGTTCATGCGGCGCGTTGTCCGTCGAGGTATCACACGGGTGTGAAGCATCTGCAGTCATGTGTGCGGAGCAGCTAGCCTCGGTTGAGGCACTTGAGGTATGTGCGTGCATGCACATGTGTGGATTCTCCAGAAGCACGGGTTTGAAGCATGTGCAGTCACGTTTGCAGAGCAGCTATGCACGGTTGAGGCACTCGAGGTATGTGTGTGCTAGCCTCGGTTGAGGCACTCGAGGTATGTGCGTGCATGCACATGTGTGGATTCTCCGGAGGCACGGGTTTGAAGCATTTGCAGTCACGTTTGCGGAGCATCTAGCCTTGGTTGAGGCACTCGAGGTATGTGCGTGCATGCACATGTGTGGATTCTCCGGAGGCACGGGTTTGAAGCATGTGCAGTCACGTTTGCGGAGCCGCTAGCCTCGGTTGAGGCACTCGAGGTATGTGTGTGCATGCACATGTGTGGATTCTCGGAGGCATGGGTTTGAAGCATCTGCAGTCACGTTTGCGGAGCAGCTAGCCTCGGTTGGGGCACTCGAGGTATGTGTGTGCATGCACATGTGTGGATTCTCCGGAGGCACGGGTTTGAAGCATTTGCAGTCACGTTTGCGGAGTAGCTAGCCTCGGTTGAGGCACTCGAGGTATGTGTGTGCATGCACATGTGTGGATTCTCCGGAGGCACGGGTTTTGCCGACAAGAGAAGTATATTCTTAGAGTTGGTGCATAAAAGGTGCATATAAGTAAATATGTATATATATATATATATATATTCCAATATTTTCTATGTATTATGTGCAAAATATTTTCATTGAAAAATCATCGAGGTCTTCGATGAACTTTTCACCATTGTAGAGGAATGCAAGCTTTAGAACAGCAAATGGTGATTCACCCTTTTCTACCACTGGAACATCTTGCACAGTATGAAACTACCATCTGGTATTCTTGGGACTCATTGTGTGTTCTAGTATGGCGCTGAAGACTTATTTAATCCTAGGTACCTGGGAATTGCATTTTTTACTTGTTTTAATATTGGAACCTGTAAAACTGAAAAAAATTGTTATTTAGAAATGCTTACGATTGCCGACTTATGAACATGATATCCCTGAAACTGTTTTTTTCTTTCCTCTTGAGCTTGTTCGTTTTCCTGAAGAATTCGATCTGCTTCAAATGGATCCAAATGATCTATGTCTAACTTTTATTTCTCAAATTCCTCTGTAGTTGCTTTTCGAGGATCAATAATGTGAACTTTGTTTTTATATTTGTCCAGCATATATATCACGTAGCGGTGATCCTTCTCGAGTGGAATGAATATCTGCGTACAAAATATTTGTTGCTTAGATGACAGTTTAATATAAAGTAATTTGATAGAACGCATATTTCGTGATTTTGTTGTGGAGTAAAGGGATGTTACCATGTTTGCTGATGAGAGCTTATTCTGTAGATGTTCTTTGAGATACATGGGAACCAGCTGATTCTTTGTTCTTTGCAATTCAGTTTTAAATTTGCTAATAGTAGTTTTGTGATTCTTTAAATCCAGTATACGCTGCAAACAATAATTACGATAAAAAACTGTCAGAAAAAACAGCTGTGCAACAATATAAAAGAGCAGGCGTTGCAATATAGACAAGTTTGTGCCTTTAAAAAATTTACCTCTGCAAAGTTTGGGCCTAATATTACACTATCACTCTCTTTTGAATCTTGTCTACTTTCCCAGATTTCTGCTATATCATCGAGCACTCTCTTTTCCATATGATGTGGTATGTTCGTCTGTGCTGGTCTTGGACCAAATACTGCCTTCAGTTGGGCTGCAGTAAGTTGCATGCTTTCGCTGTCTCTACGAATGCGCCTAAATACAATTTTGCTGCGACTGGAAAATAAAATAATTTTGGAGGTGAGAGTCAGTGAGAAACAAAATTTTATATTCTTTTTGGCCTCGGTCCAACTATTCTTAGGTGCAATAGAAAACAACTCACTTTTTGAATTTTTCCTGCCACCTGTTGCTCATGACTATTTGGAAGAGGTCAGACGCCTCCTTTGTGTGTTGGAAGCAATGTGAATGTTTTGGTTATGGATTGGTGCTTCGTCCTTTTTTCCTTTTGTTTGCATCTATTTCTGTTAACGGAAGCAGATATGTAGTATGTAAGCTCTCGTGATACTAAAGACATTGGTCAACCACGGGATGGGTGGGTCATTACAAAAAAGATAACCAGAAATAGTTTTCTTACCTTTGCTAGTGCAAAAGAACTTTGAAGTTTCTGGTTTGAATTCTCTGATTCTTCCAGACAGTTGCTCGCACTTTACTTGGTTTGTTTCACCAAATATGGCTGTAAAAAGGAACTCCGGTTTCCACTCGGCATCTACCTTGCTATACTACATGAAGGTCATCGGATATTCTTTTATTTTTCTTTTGTTGAGATAATTGAAGAATTCAAGGAGTGATGCTTCTAAAATAAAATTGTTGCCCTCGTACTATTCACTTACATGGAAATCCTGATCCTCCTTTGTGAGATCAATGCCATTCCAGTATTTTGCAAATTGAACCATGAAGTGTCCGCATTGGGTACCCTGCTGTTTTGGCACGCAAACTCTGTTAGGTGTTTCTACTATCCTCGACCAGTTTGGTTCACTGTTGGCTTGTAGTTCCGCTTCTTCGTAATGCTTCTTCATGAGTGCATACATCCTTTTAATCTGTGAGTACGGTTTGGTTTTACTGTTGGATATTGCCATTAAGAAGGGTAATGCAAGAATTAGAAAACCAAGGTTAAATCGACCTACCAGTTCTGGGTGATCCTTATGGTGTTTTTTGCATTTATTGTTTCATGTGTTTCTGTAACTCAGTGAGTCAAGTATGTCGATGGAGTTCGTGTACTTTTTCAGCACGTACAATGTGAAGTGTTTAACTATGTTGTGAGGTATCATAATCTGCGGTGTTTGGAGACACAGTGAGTTAAAGTTCATTTGTTGTCAAGCGAATTAAATGACATGTAAATGTGCAATCTTTAGGAAGAATGAATTATGTTTGTATATTTCTATTAACTTACCAGCATTTTCTTTAAAAGTTCTTTCCCTCTTACAAGGGGTACAAACTCTTTCAATGCTTCTTCCTCGTTGAATTCTCGTAGTCCTCCTTCTTTTCCTGGATTAACACCGAGCACGAGCTGCGACAAAAATTTTGTCTACTTTTTAGTTGAAACATATAATCATTGAAATGATGCAACTGTTCTCGTCCAATTGGAATTCATACGTTTGCAAATTCTACGGAGAGTATGGCTTTATCGGTTGTGTTGTACTGTTGCTGCTCTGTCCATTCTTCGAACAATGCGTTTGATGGAGCCCTCCATCTGTCCAACTCCTTTTCGTAGCTGTTCCATTATGTCCTTTCCTGTAATACAATCGGGTCGCTTCGAGCTAATATATACATTTAGGCTGCAAGCAGAAAAGGTTTATACATTAGTTAGGTGGCTTTAAAAAGGAGGAGCAGTTCTCTGTTTTTTGTTTTATCAAGAGAAAGTACTTACTGTTCGCATTCTTTCTGTCCTTCTTCGTTGAATAGGTATTCATGAAGTGCGTTGGCTTTGTTCATAAATTTGAAATCTCCTAGGACAAATGTAGGAATCTTGATTTTTCCATGGAGCCTGCTTGAAGGCTTCATCGGCCTCTTCTTGACCGAGGTTTTCTTGGCTAAGATGTTCTCAGATGATTGAGCCATTGAATGTTCTCCTGATTCTTGCTGCAAGGTTGCCAGATACGGCGTGGCTTTTTTTTGAATTCAAAGTCTTCATGCTGAATCGATAATGTTTTGATTTCATCGATTTTATAGCCCATCTGTATAAACTCATCGTATATCTTTAGTTGGTCCGGGTTAAGGCTTAAAAGAAATTCATCAACTTCTTCATGCTTTTCGTCATTTTGGGTTTTAGGAAGTCTAAAGAGATGGTGCTGGAGGTGCCTTGCTGATTGTTTCTCGAGCCTGTTTCTTCTTGAAGAAGAACAGGTTGTTTCTTCTGCTCGGAACCTGTTCTTGTGTATTTGGTACGTCGTTGCTTCTGTCATCCTCTTTTAAAGTAGTGCATGTTTGTTCAAGTTGCTCTGTGCTCGGGATATTGCTGTTGATATTTCGCTCATTAGTGGTGTCCGTTGCCTCTTCAGGTTGGTGTGGTATCTTGTCGTCTGGTGGTGGTTGATCTGGTTCTATTGGTGGATCCTTGTCTTTGTGGTCCGTGCAAGATTCTTTGACGACAACGTGGCTGCTGACATGCATAAGCTCTTTGTGTTCACTGCATATATCAATAACTTCTTGTTGTTGGGTGGTTGTCGTATGCATAATATGTTCCTTTGGCTTGGGATTTGGTGGAAACTCTTCTAGTACGCAACATTCTGTATGTTGCATTTCTTTGTCTCCCATATCGACTTCATACTTCAGCATATCTGTTAGAATCAAATAATAATAATAATAACTTATTAGTAGTTGGTAGTGTGACAAAATTGTAAGGTTTTGTTTCTGAAAAGACTAACCTGTTGTACACTTGATTAATGAAAGTGCGGTATTGCCTCTATGTTGACTGATTAGTGATATATAATTTTTTTCTCAACTCTGGTACTTGTTCTGGCTCTAAGGCCGTTCTTGTTCCATCTTTCGAGTAGTGCTTCACGTTCATGTACATATAGAATGCGCAGTCCATTCTACATGAGGAATGGTAGTAGTAAAATTGTTGCATTCGAGAAATGGAAAAGAAGAGAAATGTTGGAGCAATGGTAGTAGTAATTGTTGCATTGAAAAAACGAAAGAACAGAATTATTTGAGGAATGGTAGTAGTGAATCTTGCATTGAAAAAAAGAAGGAAGAGAAATGTTGGAAATGCTTACGTGTCTTCTCCCTAGAGTGGCACCTCTAGTTTGACCCTTTTGAAATGGTCGATGCTTCTTTGTGAAAGATGGAGCTCTGTGCTTACGTGCTTCCAGATTTTCATTAATTTGTTGGTTACATTGTTGAAGAATTCTATTGTGCCTGGATATGCAGTTGAAGATTCAAGGAGTTCAAAGCGCTGTTTTTCCATGTTAACTGTAACGGTGAAGTAAAGACTGGTAGTTTCGTCTTTCTTAAACTCGCTCATCGAACATGGTAGAAGGAACTGCAAAACACAAAATAAAAACAAAAACATTTGGAAATCTTCTTAGTTTTAGACATGATTTGTCTGCAATGAAAGAGAACTTTGCATATCATACGTAATTGGATTTTATTTTTGTAACAGCTGATCTGCTTACCATGTTATAATCTTGCAGTTTTTCTTATTGTTCTATGTTGAAAAATGCTCTAAGCCTGGCAGGTAGTAGTTTTTTCTGACATGTGCTTGATCATTATTTTCGTAGCACATTGGATCTTCATTGTCGGCTTCCTTTATTGAGTGCTGCTTGTTTTGTCATGCATACACAAAGGGAATTTGTCAGTTTAGTTATAGGCATAGTTTGTCTATTTATAAACTGATATTTATCGTTTTAAACGTGATTCCTCTGCCATTGTTCTTTACTTGCAGTGTTGCTTAACGATAGAATCTTTCTCCCTGTGCCATTGAGTTGTTTTCTCAAGATCGTTAGCATGGGCTCGATTGCTTCGCTGCTCACTGGGTTACCGACCTTGAAGCTTTCGGCGACATGTCCTAGATTGACATCGAACATGTCTGTCGTAATGAAGAGTTCATCCCTGCAAAGTATATTTGGAAAAATATTTTAGTTTACACAGAATACAGTTAAAATCATCGTATGTAAGAATTTGTTGTGTGTTAGTTGCATGAACTTACCTTTCTTTCTTTGTCCATGGCTTGCATATAGCGTTGTACAGGTCTTCGATGGCTTTGTTGATGGCATCACTATTGGAAATATGCCCTAGAGGCAATAATAAATGGTTATTATTATATTTCTTTGTTCATGATAATTGTCTATTGTTCATGCTATAATTGTGTTATTCGGAAATCGTAATACATGTGTGAATACATAGACCACAACGTGTCCCTAGTAAGCCTCTAGTTGACTAGCTCGTTGATCAACAGATAGTCATGGTTTCCTGACTATGGACATTGGATGTCATTGATAACGGGATCACATCATTAGGAGAATGATGTGATGGACAAGACCCAATCCTAAGCATAGCATAAAAGATCGTGTAGTTCGTTTGCTAGAGCTTTTCCAATGTCAAGTATCTTTTCCTTAGACCATGAGATCGTGCAACTCCCGGATACCGTAGGAGTGCTTTGGGTGTACCAAACGTCACAACGTAACTAGGTGACTATAAAGGTACACTACGGGTATCTCCGAAAGTGTCTGTTGAGTTGGCACGGATCGAGACTGGGATTTGTCACTCCATATGACGGAGAGGTATCTCTGGGCCCACTCGGTAATGCATCATCATAATGAGCTCAATGTGACTAAGGAGTTAGCCACGGGATCATGCATTCCGGTACGAGTAAAGAGACTTGCCGGTAACGAGATTGAACAAGGTATCGTGATACCAACGATCGAATCTCGGGCAAGTAACATACCGATTGACAAAGGGAATTGTATACGGGATTGATTGAATCCTCGACATCGTGGTTCATCCAATGAGATCATCATGGAACATGTGGGAGCCAACATGGGTATCCAGATCCCGCTGTTGGTTATTGACCGGAGAGGCGTCTCGGTCATGTCTGCATGTCTCCCGAACCCGTAGGGTCTACACACTTAAGGTTCGGTGACGCTAGGGTTGTAGAGATATTAGTATGCGGAAACCCAAAAGTTGTTCGGAGTCCCGGATGAGATCCCGGACATCACGAGGAGTTCCGGAATGGTCCGGAGGTAAAGAATTATATATGGGAAGTCTAGTTTCGGCCACCGGGAAAGTTTCGGGGGTTATCGGTATTGTACCGGGACCACCGGAAGGGTCCCGGGTGTCCACCGGGTGGGGCCACCTATCCTGGAGGGCCCCATGGGCTGAAGTGGGAAGGGAACCATCCCTTAGTGGGCTGGGGCGCCCCCCTTGGGCCTCCCCCTGCGCCTAGGGTTGGAAACCCTAGGGGTGGGGGCGCCCCACTTGGCTTGGGGGGCAAGCCACCCCCCTTCCCCCTTGGCCGCCGCCCCCCCTTGGAGATCTGATCTCCCAGGGCCGGTGCCCCCCCAGGGGTCCCTATATATAGTGGGGGGGAGGGAGGGTAGCAGCACCACAGACCCTGGCGCCTCCCTCTCCCCCTGCAACACCTCTCCCTCTCGTAGAAGCTTGGCGAAGCCCTGCCGAGATCCCCGCTACTTCCACCACCACGCCGTCGCGCTGCTGGATCTCCATCAACCTCTCCTTCCCCCTTGCTGGATCAAGAAGGAGGAGACTTCGCTGCTCCGTAGGTGTGTTGAACGCGGAGGTGCCGTCCATTCGGCACTCGGTCATCGGTGATTTGGATCACGGCGAGTACGACTCCATCAACCCCGTTCATTGGAACGCTTCCGCTCGCGATCTACAAGGGTATGTAGATTCACTCCTTTCCCTTCGTTGCTAGTATACTCCATAGATGGATCTTGGTGATGCGTAGGAAATTTTAAAATTCTGCTACGATCCCCAACAGTGGCATCATGAGCCAGGCCTATGCGTAGTTACTATGCACGAGTAGAACACAAAGCAGTTGTGGGCGTAGATGTTGCCAATTCTTCTTGCCGCTACTAGTCTTATCTTGTTTCGGCGGTATTGTGGGATGAAGCGGCACGGACCGACCTTACACGTACGCTTACATGAGACAGGTTCCACCGACTGACATGCACTAGTTGCATAAGGTGGCTAGCGGGTGTCTGTCTATCCCACTTTAGTCGGAACGGATTCGATGAAAAGGGTCCTTATGAAGGGTAAATAGAAATTGGCATATCACGTTGTGGTTTTACGTAGGTAAGAAACGTTCTTGCTAGAAACCTATACAAGCCACGTAAAAACTTGCAACAACAATTAGAGGACGTCTAACTTGTTTTTGCAGCATGTGCTATGTGATGTGATATGGCCAGAAGATGTGATGTATGAGATTGATCATATTCTAGTAATAGGAATCACGACTTGCATGTCGATGAGTATGACAACCGGCAGGAGCCATAGGAGTTGTCTTTATTTTTTGTATGACCTGCGTGTCATTGAATAACGCCATGTAAATTACTTTACTTTGTTGCTAAACGCGTTAGCCATAGAAGTAGAAGTAATCGTTGGCATGACAACTTCATGAAGACACAATGATGGAGATTATGGTGTCATGCCGGTGACGAAGATGATCATGGTGCCCCGAAGATGGAGATCAAAGGAGCAAAATGATATTGGCCATATCATGTCACTATTTGATTGCATGTGATGTTTATCATGTTTTGCATCTTATTTGCTTAGAACGACGGTAGTAAGTAAGATGATCCCTTATAATAATTTCAAGAAAGTGTTCCCCCTAACTGTGCACCGTTGCGAAGGTTCGTTGTTTCGAAGCACCACGTGATGATCGGGTGTGATAGATTCTAACGTTCGCATACAACGGGTGTTGACGAGCCTAGCATGTACAGACATGGCCTCGGAACACACGCAATACACTTAGGTTGACTTGACGAGCCTAGCATGTACAGACATGGCCTCGGAACACGGAAGACCGAAAGGTCGAGCATGAGTTGTATAGAAGATACGATCAACATGGCGATGTTCACCGGTCTTGACTAGTCCGTCTCACGTGATGATCGGACACGGCCTAGTTAACTCGGATCATGTTTCACTTAGATGACTAGAGGGATGTCTATCTGAGTGGGAGTTCATTGAATAATTTGATTATATGAACTTAATTATCATGAACTTAGTCTAAAATCTTTACAATATGTCTTGTAGATCAAATGGCCCACGTTGTCCTCAACTTCAACGCGTTCCTAGAGAAAACCAAGCTGAAAGATGATGGCAGCAACTATACGGACTGGGTCCGGAACCTGAGGATCATCCTCATAGCTGCCAAGAAAGATTATGTCCTAGAAGCACCGCTAGGTGAAGCACCAATCCCAGCGAACCAAGACGTTATGAACGCTTGGCAATCACGTGCTGATGATTACTCCCTCGTTCAGTGCGGCATGCTTTACAGCTTAGAACCGGGTCTCCAAAAGCGTTTTGAGAAACATGGAGCATATGAGATGTTCAAAGAGCTGAAAATGGTTTTCCAAGCTCATGCCCGGGTCGAGAGATATGAAGTCTCTGACAAGTTCTTCGGCTGTAAAATGGAGGAAAATAGTTCTGTTAGTGAGCACATACTCAGAATGTCTGGGTTACACAACCGCTTGTCTCAGCTGGGAGTTAATCTCCCGGATGACGCGGTCACTGACAGAATCCTTCAGTCGCTTCCATCGAGCTACAAGAGCTTTGTGATGAACTTCAATATGCAGGGGATGGAAAAGACCATTCCTGAGGTATATTCAATGCTGAAATCAGCGGAGGTGGAAATCAGAAAGGAACATCAAGTGTTGATGGTGAATAAAACCACTAAGTTCAAGAAAGGCAAGGGTAAGAAGAACTTCAAGAAGGACGGCAAGGGAGTTGCCGCGCCCGGTAAGCCAGTTACTGGGAAGAAGTCGAAGAATGGACCCAAGCCTGAGACTGAGTGCTTTTATTGCAAGGGAAGTGGTCACTGGAAGCGGAACTGCCCCAAATACTTAGCGGAAAAGAAGGCCGGCAACACCAAAGGTATATGTGATATACATGTAATTGATGTGTACCTTACCAGTACTCGTAGTAGCTCCTGGGTATTTGATACCGGTGCGGTTGCTCATATTTGTAACTCAAAACAGGAACTGCGGAATAAGCGGAGACTGGCAAAGGACGAGGTAACGATGCGCGTCGGGAATGGTTCCAAGGTCGATGTGATCGCCGTCGGCACGCTACCTCTGCATTTACCTACAGGATTAGTTTTAAACCTCAATAATTGTTATTTAGTGCCAGCTTTGAGCATGAACATTGTATCTGGATCTCGTTTAATTCGAGATGGCTACTCATTTAAATCCGAGAATAATGGTTGTTCTATTTATATGAGAGATATGTTTTATGGTCATGCCCCGCTGGTCAATGGTTTATTCTTGATGAATCTTGAACGTGATGTTACACATATTCATAGTGTGAATACCAAAAGATGTAAAGTTGATAACGGTAGTCCCACATACTTGTGGCACTGCCGCCTTGGTCACATTGGTGTCAAACGCATGAAGAAGCTCCATGCAAATGGACTTTTGGAGTCTCTTGATTACGAATCATTTGACACGTGCGAACCATGCCTCATGGGTAAGATGACCAAGACTCCGTTCTCCGGAACAATGGAGCGAGCGACCAACTTATTGGAAATCATACGTACTGATGTGTGCGGTCCAATGAGTGTTGAGGCTCGCGGAGGATATCGTTATGTTCTCACTCTCACTGATGACTTAACTAGATATGGGTATGTCTACCTAATGAAACACAAGTCTCAAACCTTTGAAAAGTTCAAGGAATTTTAGAGTGAGGTTGAGAATCAATGTGACAGGAAAATAAAGTTCTTACGATCAGATCGTGGTGGAGAATATTTAAGTCACGAATTTGGTACGCACTTAAAGAAATGTGGAATCGTTTCACAACACGCCGCCTGGAACACCTCAGCGAAACGGTGTGTCCGAACGTCGTAATCGCACTCTATTGGATATGGTGCGATCTATGATGTCTCTTACCGATCTACCACTCTCATTTTGGGGCTATGCTTTAGAGACTGCCGCATTCACTTTAAATAGGGCTCCGTCGAAATCCGTTGAGACGACACCGTATGAATTATGGTTTGGGAAGAAACCTAAGCTGTCGTTTCTAAAAGTTTGGGGATGCGATGCTTATGTCAAGAAACTTCAACCTGAAAAGCTCGAACCCAAGTCGGAAAAATGCGTCTTCATAGGATACCCTAAGGAAACTATTGGGTATACCTTCTACCTCAGATCCGAAGGCAAGATCTTTGTTGCCAAGAACGGGTCCTTTCTGGAGAAAGAGTTTCTCTCGAAAGAATTGAGTGGGAGGAAAGTGGAACTTGATGAGGTGATAGTCACCCCTTCCGAACCGGAAAGTAGCGCAGCGCGGGAAGATGTTCCTGTGGTGCCTACACCGACTGGGGAGGAAGTTAATGATGTGATCATGAAGCTTCAGATCAAGTTACTGCTGAACATCGTAGGTCCACAAGGACACGTTCCGCACCAGAGTGGTACGGCAACCCTGTCCTGGAAATCATGTTGTTGGACAACGGTGAACCTTCGAACTATGAAGAAGCGATGGCGGGCCCGGATTCCGACAAATGGCTAGAAGCCATGAAATCTGAGATAGGATCCATGTATGAAAACGAAGTATGGACTTTCACTGACTTGCCCGATGATCGGCGAGCCATAGAAAATAAATGGATCTTTAAGAAGAAGACGGACGCGGATGGTAATGTGACCATCTATAAGGCTCAACTTGTCGCTAAGGGTTATCGACAAGTTCAAGGGGTTGACTACGATGAGACTTTCTCACCCGTAGCGAAGCTGAAGTCCGTCCGAATCATGTTAGCAATTGCCGCATACTATGATTATGAGATATGGCAGATGGACGTCAAAACAACATTCCTTAACGGCTTTCTTAAGGAAGAATTGTATCTGATGCAGCCGGAAGGTTTTGTCGATCCTAAGAATGCTGACAAAGTATGCAAGCTCCAGCGCTCCATCTATGGACTGGTGCAAGCATCTCGGAGTTGGAACATTCGTTTAGATGAGATGATCAAAGCGTTTGGGTTTACACAGACTTATGGAGAAGCCTGTGTTTACAAGAAAGTGAGTGGGAGCTCTGTAGCATTTCTCTTATTATATGTGGATGACATACTATTGATGGGAAATGATATAGAATTCTTGGAAAGTATAAAGGCCTATTTGAATAAGTCTTTTTCAATGAAGGACCTTGGAGAAGCTGCTTATATATTAGGCATCAAGATCTATAGAGATAGATCAAGACGCCTCATTGGTCTTTCACAGAGTACGTACCTTGACAAGATATTGAAGAAGTTCAATATGGATCAGTCCAAGAAGGGGTTCTTGCCTGTATTGCAAGGTGTGCAATTGAGCACGGCTCAATGCCCGACCACGGCAGAAGATAGAGAAAAGATGAGTGTCATCCCCTATGCCTCGGCCATAGGGTCTATTATGTATGCCATGCTGTGTACCAGACCTGATGTAAACCTTGCCGTAAGTTTGGTAGGAACGTACCAAAGTAATCCCGGCATGGAACACTGAATAGCGGTCAAGAATATCCTGAAGTACCTGAAGAGGACTAAGGATATGTTTCTCGTTTATGGAGGTGACGAAGAGCTCGTCGTAAAGGGTTACGTCGACGCTAGCTTCGACACAGATCTGGATGACTCGAAGTCACAAACCGGATACGTGTATATTTTGAATGGAGGGGCAGTAAGCTGGTGCAGTTGCAAGCAAAGCGTCGTGGCGGGATCTACATGTGAAGCAGAGTACATGGCAGCCTCAGAGGTAGCGCAAGAAGCAATCTGGATGAAGGAGTTCATTACCGACCTAGGGGTGATTCCCAATGCGTCGGGCCCGATGACTCTCTTCTGTGACAACACTGGAGCTATTGCCCTTGCCAAGGAGCCCAGGTTTCACAGGAAGACCAGGCATATCAAGCATCGCTTCAACTCCATTCGTGAAAGTGTTCAGAATGGAGACATAGATATTTGTAAAGTACATACGGACCTGAATGTAGCAGATCCGTTAACTAAACCTCTCCCTAGAGCAAAACATGATCAACACCAGAACGCTATGGGTGTTCGATTCATCACAATGTAACTAGATTATTGACTCTAGTGCAAGTGGGAGACTATTGGAAATATGCCCTAGAGGCAATAATAAATGGTTATTATTATATTTCTTTGTTCATGATAATTGTCTATTGTTCATGCTATAATTGTGTTATTCGGAAATCGTAATACATGTGTGAATACATAGACCACAACGTGTCCCTAGTAAGCCTCTAGTTGACTAGCTCGTTGATCAACAGATAGTCATGGTTTCCTGACTATGGACATTGGATGTCATTGATAACGGGATCACATCATTAGGAGAATGATGTGATGGACAAGACCCAATCCTAAGCATAGCATAAAAGATCGTGTAGTTCGTTTGCTAGAGCTTTTCCAATGTCAAGTATCTTTTCCTTAGACCATGAGATCGTGCAACTCCCGGATACCGTAGGAGTGCTTTGGGTGTACCAAACGTCACAACGTAACTGGGTGACTATAAAGGTACACTACGGGTATCTCCGAAAGTGTCTGTTGAGTTGGCACGGATCGAGACTGGGATTTGTCACTCCGTATGACGGAGAGGTATCTCTGGGCCCACTCGGTAATGCATCATCATAATGAGCTCAATGTGACTAAGGAGTTAGCCACGGGATCATGCATTACGGTACGAGTAAAGAGACTTGCCGGTAACGAGATTGAACAAGGTATTGGGATACCGACGATCGAATCTCGGGCAAGTAACATACCGATTGACAAAGGGAATTGTATACGGGATTGATTGAATCCTCGACATCGTGGTTCATCCGATGAGATCATCGTGGAACATGTGGGAGCCAACATGGGTATCCAGATCCCGCTGTTGGTTATTGCCGGAGAGGCGTCTCGGTCATGTCTGCATGTCTCCCGAACCCGTAGGGTCTACACACTTAAGGTTCGGTGACGCTAGGGTTGTAGAGATATTAGTATGCGGAAACCCGAAAGTTGTACGGAGTCCCGGATGAGATCCCGGACGTCACGAGGAGTTCCGGAATGGTCCGGAGGTAAAGAATTATATATGGGAAGTCTAGTTTCGGCCACCGGGAAAGTTTCGGGGGTTATCGGTATTGTACCGGGACCACCGGAAGGGTCCCGGGTGTCCACCGGGTGGGGCCACCTATACCGGAGGGCCCCATGGGCTGAAGTGGGAAGGGAACCATCCCTTAGTGGGCTGGGGCGCCCCCCCTTGGGCCTCCCCCTGCGCCTAGGGTTGGAAACCCTAGGGGTGGGGGGCGCCCCACTTGGCTTGGGGGGGAAGCCACCCCCTTCCCCCTTGGCCGCCGCCCCCCTTGGAGATCTGATCTCCCAGGGCTGGCGCCCCCCCAGGGGTCCCTATATATAGTGGGGGGAGGGAGGGCAGCAGCACCACAGCCCCTGGCGCCTCCCTCTCCCCCTGCAACACCTCTCCCTCTCGCAGAAGCTTGACGAAGCCCTGCCGAGATCCCCACTACTTCCACCACCACGCCGTCGTGCTGCTGGATCTCCATCAACCTCTCCTTCCCCCTTGCTGGATCAAGAAGGAGGAGACGTCGCTGCTCCGTACGTGTGTTGAACGCGGAGGTGCCGTCCGTTCGGCACTCGGTCATCGGTGATTTGGATCACGGCGAGTACGACTCCATCAACTCCGTTCATTGGAACGCTTCCGCTCGCGATCTACAAGGGTATGTAGATGCACTCCTTTCCCCTCGTTGCTAGTATACTCCATAGATGGATCTTGGTGATGCGTAGGAAATTTTAAAATTCTGCTACGATCCCCAACCATCACTATCTTTGCCCCTTTCTCCTTTGTGCCCGCGATGATTATGAATTTAATGTAAATAATTTCAAGTCGTAAGATAGCAATTAAGTTTCTATTTTCTTGCCTGCTTTGATGCTAGAAGATATGTCATGTCCAGTGTTGTTCCTTTCTTGTTCTCATTCTGCTTCTGGCGGCATGTGATGTTCTCCTTTTTGTGTTGTACATTCGAAGCTCTGTTCGTCAGTACCTTTTGTCCAGTTTCTACTGCATCCTCATTTGAGTCATCTGTGCTTTTCTTAGCATCATGTTTTTGCGTGTCAACCATCTTGTCTTGCTGGTGGTCTTTTCCGTCTTGTTTTTCAGTCTCGACATGGTTGGCAGTAACCTCTTTGCCAGGAGAATCGCCGTCGTATGACGGTGTAGGGTTTTCTTTGATAGTGTCTGGTTCTTTCTCGAAAATATCATAACCAAGTTTCTGTAGAACAATATATGCGTTTGCTTCATTGATTGTATCTGTGTGGTTGCCTTCTTCGTGTTTCTGCGTTATCATTGAAAAAGCATTAAAATAATTTAACTTGCTACTTTATTTTAATTATAGCAACTGTGATAGGTAAATAGCGAAGCGTTCAGTGCATGTTTTGAGCTATTTAGATTGTGAATATGCGTTATTTTATTGAGATTAAGCTATAATGTTGGGAAAACTTTGTTTTTGCCACTCTAGCTTTTGCCTACTTTGCTTACGCCACTCTAAAATTTGACATATCAGCTTTGCCACTCTTAGTTTTTGACAACACATTACAAATGCCATTCCGTGGCAAAAGCAATAACTTTTCATTTCACTTTTGCCACTCTTAGATTTTGACAATGTATCACAATTTCCACTCTAAAATTATTGCTTTTGCCACATAATGGCAATTGTGATGTATTGTCAAAAACTAAGAGTGGAAGAAGTGAAATGTTAAATTCTAGAGGCCATAAGCAAAGTGGTCAAAAGCTAGAGTGGCAAAAACAACGTTTTCCCTATAATTTTGTAGAAACATTTTGCGCAACTTCACCTATTTAGCTGTTGTTGCTGCTGCTGACTATTCCACCTGTTCTTCGTTGAGTGGAGTTTTTTGGGGATCCTCTTGTTCTTTCTTTTGGTGTTCATCATCACTGTCCTCGTGTTTGTCTTGCAGCTGTTCAATCATAGAGGTGGCTAAGTTGTAGTGAATTTGAGTTTTCATGGAGCTACTATATATTTTCATAGAATCAGCTTACGTAACTTTACCTCCTCAGTCTTTGCTGCTTCTGTCGTCTCTGCTACTGTTCTCGTTGTTGCTGCTGACAATTCCGTCCGTTCTTCGTTGAGTGGAGATTTTTGGGCATCTTCTTGTTCTTTCTTTTCGAGTTCATCGCCGCTGTCCTCATTTTTTTACTTGTAGCTTTTCAAACATAGAGGTGGCTAAGTGGGAGTGCATTTGAGGTTCCACGGAGCTATTTTATACTTCCATAGGATCAACTTATGTAACTTTACCTTCTCAGTCGTTGTCGCTGCTATCGTCTCTGCTACCTATTGTTCGGTGAGTGAATATTTCGGGGCTTGGTCTTCTGTGACGTTGATGTGTGCCGTTTGAAGAACATGTTTCCCTTCTTCTGTGGCCTCCTCTTGCTCATTGGCCTCCGTTGTCTGTGATGACAGGAAAATAGTGAAATGTCTAGTGCATTTTTGAACAATAAGATCGTGAAGAGGTATTATGTGATTTCACCTCTTTATTTGTTGTTGTTGCTGCTGATTGTTCTACGTGTTCTTCGTTGAGTGGGGGTTTTGGGGCCTTCTCTTGTTGTTCATTTTGCTGTTCATCGCCGTTGTCCTCGTTTTGGTCTTGTAGCTATTCAAACATAGGGGTGGCAAAGTGGGAGTGCATTTGAGTGAATGCAGAGGTGGTATGTGGGAGTGTATTTGAGTGTGCACGTAGCTATTTTATAATTTCATTGTTGCAGGTTATGTAACTTTACCTTTTCAATTGTTGACGCTGCTGCCGTCTCTGCTACCTGTTGTTCGGTGAGTGAATTTTTTGTGGCTTGGTCTTCAGTGGCATTGTTGTCTACCGTTTGAAGAACATGTTCCCCTTATTCATTGGCCTCCTCTGGTTGTGTTTGATGGACTTGATTGTTGGTGCTCTCTTGAGCTTCTTGTGCCTGTTACAACACAAAAAGTAATTAAAAAGTGGGTGTATTTCTGACTGTGTAGTTGCAATTTTTTTATAAGACCTCTTTCTCTGCACTTCCAGGACTGTCTACTACTGGAAATAGGGCTTCTCCTTGTTTCGTGTTGTCCTCTTGTTTTTCATGTTGAATATCTATGACAATGCTTTCGTTTGCTTCCTTTTCCTGTTTAATAAAAATTGAAATTATAGATTGAACTTCTTTTGTCGTCTGAGCTACATCATAGTGTGAACTTCATCGTTGCAACAATATTTTTTTTTGTCATAGAAACAGGCATTGTAACCTCACCTTTTCGGCCATTGTTGTTTGAAGTTCTCTTTGTTTTTGAGTTTCCTTTGGTTGTGCTGCTTGTTGATCTTCGAGATTGACGTACTCGTTTGTTTCCTGCATTTGTTCAGAGAAAAGGGTGACTCATCCCTTATAATCCTTGTATTGCGGTGGCAGGGTGTATTAGGTAGTTCAGACATCATAAATGTTTTGAAAAGGGGTTGTTGTTGTTATTGTTGTTGTTGTTGTTGTTGAGTTTTACCTCTTTGTTGATGATTGGGTTATTCGTGCCTGTGTTGACTGTTTCTTTCTCAGGTATAACAGTCTCAACTTTCTCATTGGCTGGGATATCTTGTGCTTTCTCCTCTGTATTTGTGATGGTCATCTACATTGTTGTGGCACTAGAAATCTCTTGTACACAAACTTCCCGTTCGGTGACGCTTTCGTCTGTTTGAGGTTCATCATGGGGTTCAAGTTCAGCACGGGTCGCCTATTGTTCTTGCAGTGCTTGTGATACCTGGAGATCAACAATACGAGTTTGCGGTGCATTTTTTCCTGCCATTATGAGTTTCTGGTGTGGGGTGTAGTGGGCTGTGGAAGTTTACCTCCTCTTCGTTGTTTTCCTCTTCTTTGTCGTGTGTGATGCCAACGGTTGATTGTGGGTCAGCTTCTTGTGTTTGGTTGGCAGGAGTGCTGATTTGATGGTTGTCCATCTGAGCCAATATTTTGCTGGAGGTATGTCAGTTAACTTATAACTCTATCAAGTTTTGAAAGGAAAAATGGATGTTCATACTGACCTGTTCACTGGTTCTAAGGTCGATCGTATCTTGTGGTTGTGTTGGGGCATACTGACCTGTTCACTGGTTCTAACGTCGATTGTATCTTGTGGTTGTGTTGGGGTAGCTGTTGTTGTAGCATTGTCTATTGTGAGGTTGCTTGGTTTGTTGCGTTCATTCTTGTTTTTGGGGTTGTTGACATCATCCTGTTGTTGGAGTTCATCTTGGCCTGGCGTGCTATTGGCACGTTCCTGAAAGTATTCAGACAGTTCTTTTCAGTTTAGGTATGAAAACAGGGATTTGCTTTAGGGGCAGATGGCATCATGCATTGCTATTGTTTACCTTTTTCTGCCACTTTATATTTTTCTTGTCAATTCCCATGTCAATTGATTTTGTTCTTCTCTTCCTCTTTTCGTCTTCTTCTCCCTTGTTTCTTTTTCTCCTTTCTCGTGGTTCTGTTCTGGGTACGAGTTCTTTCGTGCGGTTGCCATCGACTAGTGTACTTGTGGCTGCTGCATCTGCTTGCTCTAGCATCTGCAGGGTCGCCTCGTCTGTTAAGTACTATCTGCAAATCATGTTATGAAATTCTCTGTGTTGTTCGACAGCTTCGATCAGGGACATTGTTTGTTGCACCATTGGCTTCTTGCATTTTGATCCAATCTCTCCTCTTATTCGGTGCATTGCTGTTCAGTCCTGGTGGTTACCCAGGTAACTGTTTTGCTTCGTCGAGCACTTTTTGCAACAATTCCTTTATCGTTTCGAATCTTTCTTCTAATCCTGCGCTGGTGCTTGTGTCGGGTTCCCTGCTTCTATTGGTGCTGACACGTGGTTCGCGCTGGCTTGGGTGGAGGTGGTAGCAGTTTGGTCGTGTGCTGGTGTTGCTGTTGTTGTGCTGGTATCATTTGTATTGAAGACGAAGGTGATGTTGTGCTAGTATAGAAGATCCACTATGATGTTCCTTTCCATGTCTGCATTGTTTCGGTAGAATGGACTTGGTTAGATTGGAAACCGTTTTTATAAGAAAGAATGGATTTATATACAACAGAGTCATACCTGTATCTTGCCAAATTCATAGTCATCCGGTCGTGCTTTTCCATCCCTTTTCATGTCTACTCTAGCTATTTTCGCTAGTTCACTCTCTTTGATATGGTTTGCTCGCGGTAATGAGGTCTTGTCTATTGTCTTGGTAATCTTCCACATTTCTTTGGTGTTGGTTGGCTGCAGCAGGGAGTCGAGGTACATGATTACTGGTCCCTGTGCCAAACCATTGAGGTGTTTTTTGTTCTTTTCTTCCCGAGACAACGTCCTGTGCTTCTGCCATTTCATGGCTCCCACCTTAATCGTTTCGACGATTACCTCACAGAAATCTATCTGTGCCATTTCTTCATAGTTCATGTCCTTCACCATTATCGCTTGTTGGCTGAAGATAGCAGCAGTTGACCCGCAGACAACGTTGTGGGAAAAAATAAGGAAAAATATTTTAACTAATTTGTTGTTTGATTCTTCGTCATCTAGTTCCACCAATTTTTCTAGCTCCTCGAACAGTTGTTTTGGCTTGAATTTGGACATTTGAAGCCAAGGTCTAACATCAGTTCTTTCATTGAAGTTTGGCACTTCCGTGACGTTGGTGCTGACTTTTGCGTGCCATTTGGGTATCCAAAGACCTTGTGGATAGCTTCCTTGGTAATCCTGATTTTTTGTCTTCGGTAGCATCACCGAAGGTTATTGTCATTCTTTCTGTGTCTAGATTGTCGTAGATGTGTGCCGCAAGCGGTCTGCAGATGGAACCCGTTAGTTGGCAGTTCTCTATGCTGCCAAATCCAACCCTCCTAACATCTTGCCTATGATGTTCTTTAAGTAATTTCCATGCTTTGTTGACATGAGCGAATGCTGCCCCTGCCTTGATTAGGCATTTGTCTTCATCTGTTGCTTCCTCGTGTTCGTCAGCTGTTGGTGCTGCCAATTCTTTTTCGCTTGTCTTTCTCCTCTTCACGTCCTTCTGGCTTGATTTGGGCTGTTTCAGAAAAAAGGGTTTTGTTAAAAAGGAACGTTTGATTTTGAGTGTTGAATAGTGGTATTGAAATAGTACATAAGTGTGTTTTACACTGTCGTCCTATTCACTGGCGTGCTCTTCGGCATCATCGCCGTCTGTGGGGATGAAATCGGCATCATGTTGTTTGTCATCGTCGGCATCATCGGTATCTGAATCTTTGTTGTTGGCATCGTCTTGTTCTTCTTCTACCCTTCGTCGTTTGTTGTTCTTCTTGCTTTAACCTTGTTTCTTTGTGGCGGTTGGTGCTGTTGGTGGGAGTACCATTAGAGGTATTGGCTGATGCTGCAAGGTACTAGTGTCGACGTTGTTTTCAACATTGTCCTTTTGCTTTTGCCTTTTTTGCTCTAGGAGTAAAAACACTGCTGGTACCTGATTTTCTCTTTTTTTGCTTGTTGCTAGATGTTTACTCCTATTGAGCTTGGTGTAAGTTACCATTTCTGCCGCAGGTGCTTTGTTCTTGATGTTTTATCGTGTGCCCTTTTCTGATGAATGGGGAGAGATGTTGTCTGTTTCTATGATTTCAATATCACCGTCTTCGTGTCCTGCATAATGATCAGGTAACAAAAAAGGATATAGTTTTGTTTGAAAAAAATTCATACATATTTAAAATATATTTCTTCCATGATTATGCATAAGGAATGTGAAACTCCCAAAGGGGCTTTTTGGTCTGTTTTTCTTGGGTTAAAAAAGGTTATTAGTACTGTTACTGATTTTTGAGCTAATTAGGGGATAGAAAATATGAAATATGGTTATAAGTGCATCTGAGCAAGTGAAGTCAGGGTGAAGCATTTTCTGAGATAAAAATGCACACTCCAGGTGATATTTCATAATGGGAGCAATATCATTAAGCGGAGTGGAAGATTTACTCGGTAAGATAATTTGTTTTCGAATTAAAAGATAGTGTGTGAACATTTTTAATGTTTTCTATAGTGAAATATATAAAGAGGGGCAGGTAGTTTTATTTGTAGAATATTTAAGTTATTATTGTCTAGGAGAGCAGTTAAATTATTAATGTCTATATATAGTTTTTGGTAGATCGACAGTGGACACTTTGCTCAAAGCTTTAACAGGAGCTTGCTGGATTGCATACTCTTCCTCAGGGTCTTTGTCAGTACCTTGCTAGGTGTTAGGTTCTTCGTGAGGCTTTCTCATTGATGCATAAAAATGGCTAGGTTTTAGAAGCAGAGTTGAGTGTCACAGAAAAAAAGACATGCGTTGTGTGAAAAAAAAATGGATAGAGAGGCACAAGTTGTTTCACCGTAGAAGCACAGGACACCTATTATTTGTTCACGGTTTTTCACACCAGAGGCACTTAATTTGAAAACAGTTACAGTCAGGGGACAAGGGATGTAGAAAATCTTGTGTAATTATCAGGTTTGGCCTCAACGGATGCTTGCGAGGTTTGGATCTATTGAGGTATTCTAGTTAGTGATGTGGCATGTATAGTACTTTTAACCACATATCGCTTGGCGAAAATTCCAGGGCGGAGAGCAGTAGCATTTCTATTAAATCTCATCTGTACGCTAGTTCAATTTGTTAGACAAATTGATTTAGGGTATTTGAAAACTCGTTGGCAGCGGTGGCTAGGGTTGCTGTCCCTGGAAGCGGAAAAATCACTATGACCTACTCGGTGGAATGGAATGGGATAGAATGATAATTACCTTCAATTACTTGTGTGGTGTTCCCCGCTTCCATCGGCTTACTGTGTTGTTGCTCTTTTTTTGTTGCGATCTCCGGCGCTGGTGTTGAAGTCGTCGCCGTCAGTTGCCGCTACCGGCGGGATTCTTGGTGTTGTCGCGGGCACCGTTTGACGGTATGTATGTCGAAGCGGAGGGCGGTTGGCGAACACGGTGGCAGTTGTCCGGTGACACGAAGTCGATTTTGAATTTGTGTTTGTGTGCAGAAGGAAGGAGGAGACCGTGCAGGAGTAAGAAGGTTTCTAGATTTACTGTGCGAGAGGGGGAGCAAGAGAGTAGAAGATCGAGTGGGAGATGGAAACTATCGAATCGTCTCTAATCTTCAACCGCCTGTTCGAGCATCAAGATTCGTGCTGCTTGGCTGAGGTTTTTGTGTCGGTCGGTGGAAACTATGGAAACAATCAGTCGGTGGGACGCTAGCATTTTTATTTATTTTAGTGGTGACACTGGTAGTGCTGAAGTGAAGCCTCTCTACAGGCATGTGGATGCAGGCACAGGAGGCACAGAAGTGTAGGTTCTACAGGCACGTGGATGCAGGCACATGAGGCATGGAAGTGAAGCTTGTACATGGTTGGGTGTGGTGCTTCTCGAGGACTGGTTTGGTATCTACCCTCTGGGTGTACGAAAGTGTGGTAGTAGAGGTCCGAACACCCGGTTAGAGAGGCACGGTTGTGAAGTCCGTAAAGCCACGAAGGTTTGGCACCACGGGGTATGTAAGAGACACGACAAGTGTCTCGTGAGGCACGTGGATGTAGTCACAGGAGGCACAGAATTGAAGGCACCTCATGCACGGACTTGCGGCTTCTCGAGGCATGGGTATCAACCCTGTGGATGTACAATAGTGTGGTGGTAGATGCATGTGTCAGAATGCTCGGTTACAGAGGGACGGTTGTGAAGTCTTAGGTGTCACACACGGGCGTGGCACCAGGACCAGGTAAGAGTCATGGTGCCTGTCACGTTAGGCACGTGGGTGTAGGCACGAAAGGCACGAAAGTTAAGTCACCACATGTACGTACGTGGGGTTTCTTGAGTGAAGGGTGTGTGGGCCCTCTGGATGCACAAAAATGTGGTGGCAAAGGCATGGGTCCGAATACTCAATTAGAGAACCACGTTTGTCAAGACACGTGGGTGTGGCACTGTGGAGCATATAAGAGTCACGACAAGTGTCACGTGAGGCACGTGTATGTAGGCACGAGAGGCACGGCATTGAAGGCACGACGAGCACGGACGTGCCGTCTCTCGAGGCACGGGGTATCAACCTTGTGGATGCACAAGAGTGTGGTGGGAGAGGCATGTGTCAGAATGCTCGGTTACAGAGGCACGGTTGTGAAGTCTCAGGAGCCACGCGGGCGTGGCACCAGGACCACGTAAGAGTCACAACGCGTGTCACGTTAGGCACATGGGTGTAGGCACGAAAGGCACAAAAGTGAAGCCACCACAGGCACGTACGTGGACCCTCTGGATGCACAAAAATGTGGTGGCAGAGTCATGGGTCCAAATACTCGGTTAGAGAACCACGGTTGTGAAGTCACGTGGGTGTGGCACTATGGGGCATGTAAGAGTCACGACAAGTGTCATGTGAGGCACGTGGATGTAGCCACGGGAGGCACGGCATTGAAGGCAAGAGGAGCACGGAGTTGTGGTCGGTCTCTCGAGGCACGGGGTATCACTACAAAAAAAAAGACACATCCGTGACATTTTGGACCAAATGAATTTTTTCTGTCATGCTTATGACACTTTTATGACGATAATTGTGACAAAACCCGGTATCATCATAGATGTGGTGGGCTCCTACTTCTATGACAAAAAAGCATGATAGAAAATGGGCTATTCGTCCTGGGCGGGCTAGAGACGCAGCTGCATGACATTCTTTGGGCCGTCCATGACGGAAAAACCCGTGGTAGAAGCGAGGGCGAGGAAAATATCAGGGAGTTCCCAGTTACGGTGGGTGGTCGGGGCCAAGCGATGCACGGAGGGATTGCGTGTTTCTCTCGTACACGTACGCGTGTGGGTGCGAGGCGTTTGGCTCTAACTGAGCCCGAGTGAGGCGTTCACCTACTGAACCCGAGTGATTGCACTGGCTACGCGTTACTGAACCCGAGCGATCGATCGATCCCTGGCTGTTAACTGAAACCGATCGAGCGATTCCTTCGCTACTGCTGCTAACTGAAGTCGATTGAACCTGCTGCCTCTTGATGAACAGTCAGCGTTGTTGGGGTCGGATGAACAGTTGCCGGTGGGGGTTGGATGAACAGGACCCTGTGGTAGTAGATGCCATTGCCGCTGGATGAACAGGACCCCGTGGAGGGCTGGATGAACAATAGCCCGTGGAGGGCTGGTTGAACAGTAGCCCGTGGAGGGCTGGTTGAACAGTAACCGGTGGAGGGATGGTTGAACGGGAGCCCGTGGATGAACAGTCGCAGGTGGAGGCTGGAGGAGGTCGACGGTGGATGAACAGTCGTTGGTGGAGGCTGGAGGAGGTCGACGGTAGATGAACAGTCACAGGTGGAGGCTGGAGGAGGTCGACGGTGGATGAACAGTATCCCGTGGAGGCTTGAGCGAGGCAGTGGACAGTGGATGAACAATAGCCCGTGGAGTCCCGTTTTGCGGTACGCCACACCCCTCCCGATGAACACGACCCCCCGTTTCGGCCGTAGGAGGTCGAAGAGAAGTCCTTTTCCTCCGTTTTGCGGTACGCCACACCCCTCCTGATCAACAGGACCCCGTTTCGACCATAGGAGGTCGAAGAGAAGTCCGTTTCCGTTTTGCGGTACGCCAGACCCCTCCCGGTGAACAAGATCCCGTTTCGACCCTAGGCGGTCGAACACAAGGCCGTTTCCTCCCTTCTGCGGTATGCCAGGCCTCCTTTCGGCTGTTCCGTCCTAGCCGGTTGGCTCCCCATGAACACGACGCATTCCGTTGCCTCCCGATGAACACGACGTATTCCGTTGCCTCCCAATGAACACGACAACGCAGTTTCTCAGTTCCGACCCAGCCGGTTGGCTGCCGATGAATAGGACGCCGTCACTGCTCTCCGCTGCCTCTCCATGTACACGAGCCCTGGTTGTATGTATGCGCGAGTACACATTCGAGACCCCGCCCGCATGTATACGTGGCCGTATTTACTTTCTTGCACCCTGGCTATACATACGTGTACACGATATAGACGGGACTGCATGACATGCTACGTCCGCGCCTCTACTACGACACGTGCCCTTCCTTACTCGGCCACGGTTCATCGCTGCAGCCTGCAGACAAACCGATCAACCAGTATGCACGTACACGTTCGTGACCAGATAAACAATCCTACGTATGATTCGACTGGGTGGGTCCCAGCTGTCAGGGAGGATAAGGAGGCACTTCCTTGCGTGCGAAGATAGCTGGTGGGTCCCAGCTGTCAGGGGGAGAATCATTTTTTCGTCATATGGACACACTTCCTTCCGTGCGAAGATATACGTGGTGGATCCCAGCTTTTAGGGGGAGGAATGTATTTTTTCGCGTAATGAGGAGGCAGTTGCATGCGTTCGTCCATGGACCTGGTGCGTCCCCACTGCCAGCCTCTCCACGTACAGTCCTCTTCCAATGACTCTTGTTTGTTCACCACGTTGACCACGCCGCGCCGAGCGCATCCAAGGTGGTGGACGACGACGAGGCCCCGGACAGCAACGAGCCGGAGATGGGAAGACGCGAGAGTAGAGTCGTAGACGGAGAGGTGTACAAGGGTTAACTAGTTCTGGTGCGGCGTGGTTCGGCAGTCGGTGGAGAAGAATAGGAGGTGTGGAGGGGTGGAGGGATGGCCTGGCCGGCGGTGGGGTAGCGCTTCACAACGAAGCGTGCTAAGCCGAGCTGCTAGCAGCAGGAGGTCCTGGCGGTGCTGGAGGAAGAAGACGAGAGATTGAACATGGATGTCGGTCGTTGGATGTAAATCCAACGGCTATCGATGTCAGAATCATTTGTTGACTAAGTTGACAACGACTTGCGTTGGCTTCGACCTATTGGCCCATATTTCAGCCTCCAAAAATGTGGCACATATTCAACCCATTTTTTTAGAATTTACAGTCCATTTGATCTTTCTTTTTTGAGAATTCCAGTCCATTTGCTGGGCTGGATGAACAAATAATGTAGCGTCCATGCGGGCCATTATTTTTAAACTACGACCCATTTTTAGTTTCTCAAAATACACGAATTTGCTGGGTTGGCTGAACAAACAATGTAGCGTCCATGCGGCCCATTTATTTTTTCCTAAAAATTACAACCCATTTGCACTTTCTCGAAATACACGATTTTGCTGGGCTGGTTCTAATTATAATGTTGGGTTGGGCACATCAATGTTATCAAAAAATAAACAGGGGCTGAGCATTTTGTTATAAATATATTTAAATAATAAGTGCTTTATTATTACATTGGTCCTTTATCTTAGCAAGCTTTTGTACACAATCACGAGGATTTTCGTTGCCTTAATGTAAAAAAGTCCAGGATTTTATTGTTAAAAATTATTTTTATAAGTTAATAAGATGTGGGATATTGTTTTCTTATATATGTAAGTATCTGTTAAATATATGATGACAATAATAATAACATATAATAACATATAAAATAATATAAATATATATAATATAGTTAGAAGGGAAACATAAGTTGGACCTGGCCCGTTCCTATTCTTATATAGAAAAAAAGAACAGACCTCTGCATTTTCTTCAAAAAAAATACTGTACATAGGTTGGGATGCGGATGTTTCAGGAAAAATAAAACATAGGATGGGAGGCCGGTCGATACATGACGGCCCTCAAGAAAATACAACTGGCATGTCGTGGGCTGCGCATGTTAAAAAAGAAAGCCTAGACGCGGCAGCCCACAACCCAGCTGAAACTTGTTGGCCCACTGATAAAACTTGATACCTACTAGCTCCCCGGCTTCATTGTAAATTTATCTCCTTTAGTAACTACGTTGAAGCACCTCAAAAAATGTAACTATGTTGACAAACCCACGGGCCCAACATTAGTATAGCATTAGGAGGAAGTATTTTTTCAATGAGGCACTTGCTTGCGTACGGCCATAGACATGGTGGGTCCCGACTGTCCGTCTCTCCACGTACAGTCCTCTCCAGATTTCTCTCGTTTGTTCAGCATGTTCACAACGGCAGACAGCGGCGCCGCGGCAAGCGCACAAAGGCGGACGACGAGAACGAGTCGGAGCCGGGGAAGGCATGCTACAGTAATGGTAAATGTTGTGCCTAATTTGTTGCGAAACTACTGAACTAGCCCAGTGGCCAAGTGACACTACCCGACCGCTGTTCCACCCGGGTTCGATTCCATCTGATGCAGAGAAAATATCACCAAATTTTTTTCCTCTGCCATTATTGACATGTGGGTCCCCATTGTCATCTACGCACACCACCTCCAACACTTGCCAAAACTTCGTCCCTCGTTTTCTCTATTTTTTGCACACTCGACATTGTGTGGGCATTTTGAAAATAGCATATCTTTTTGACTGTGCATCATATGAAGATGTGCTATGCATGAATGTTGATCAGCATGATGTTAACTGGCTAGTATTTCCATTTTCGACCATGAATAAAACTTCCAACATGATGTTATCCTTGTTTGAAAAGGGTGTGTTAATATAAATGCTCTACCTCTGAAACTTGCAGTTTCTTATCTGAAACTGAAACTTGCAGTTTCTTCTCTGAGAATCACATTGTCTGCACTTTTATATGAAACTACATTTTTTTTAAGTGCTAAAAGTAGATCTCTAGAATGCATAAAATACTTCATATGCTCAATACTGCAAATTTGAAATTCAAAAGACATTCATATCTAAAAGTACTCTCAAAATACACAACACAAAACACAATTCACAACCTGCAAATACTGAAAACCCTAAGCTCCTCCTGATAATTCATAACCTGCCTGACTATTGGGTTGGGGGGGCAGTCCCCTCCTATTCCTCGGTGGCAGAAAGCCACCCCGTGAGACAAGTTGAACGGCGAGGGAGAGGATGGTGGGGAAGCGTCGTTGGGACAACTGCTTTTCTCCTCTTGCAGTTGGGTTCGGTCGACGAAGACTCCACCGGCTCGCTCTGGCACAACACCCTCACAAACGGCACCCTGTAGATGCTCGATCCTTGAATCTCTGGTGGATGCTCAATCTTGGATCGATACTCTCACCACCGCTGCCTCACGATCGGATTCAGTGAATCTGTTTGCTCCATGGCCCAGAGGAGAAGCTCTATGTACTCCCGCGCGACTCCCTTCGGGAGTATCGCTGCCTTTCACTCTGTTGCAGATATTTGGCCATGGATGTAGCCGTCCCCGCTAATTGGTCCTTGTTGTCAAGCCAAGACTGTATCTCCAACATCCTAGCTAGCTTCACAGGGTTGCTGTCTGCGATCCTCACGTATCGGTTGTACTCCTCCATCGATCTACTTCTCCACAACACCTTCACTCGCCGGTGGTGGTTTTTGAATGGAATTGGAGAGGAGCGGCGCTGGTTTTGGATTAGAACGGGAGAGGAGCGGCGCTGGTTTTGGATTGGAACAAGAGAGGAGGGGCGGTGGTTTTGAAATGGAAGAGGAGAGGAGCGGCGCTGGATTTGGATTGGAACAGGAGAGGAGCGGCGGTGGTTTAAGAGGAGAGGAGCGGCGCTGGTCTTGGAAGTATTTTGGGTCAAAGTTTGAGCACGTACTGTATTTGACAAGCAAAATGTGAATTCATGTCATCAAAAATTGTATCGTTTGGTTCGTATCTGAATGTATAACATATATTTTATTTGTGAAAATCATGGTCAAATATGACCCAGAATACAAGGGAGACTAGTTAATGTGGGGTCGCTTTCTTAATTGAAGGGTAAATTGATTTTGATTTTGATCCAGTCACAGCGCGTCGGCCCTCTCATCCAATCCTAAATCGCTGTCACACACTCCTCTCACTCTTCTCCATTGCAAAACCACCTCCTCTCCTCTCCATCATCTCCATTCCAAAATCACCGTCTCGCCTCTCCCTCTTCTCCATTGAAAAACCACCCCCTCTCCTCTCCATCTTCTCCATTGCAAAACCACCATCTCGCGAGTCTCGCCTCTCCCTCTTCTCCATTGCAAGACCACCGTCTCTCCTCCCATCTTCCAAAGCTAGCACCGGACCTCTCAGAAGGACATCTATGGAGAGGATGCAGCAGCGAATCGGGCAGATCGCAGGCGGCGACCAGGCGAAGTTAGCCAGGTTGAAGGAGATCCTTACTTGGTTTGACAACGAGTGGGAGATTTCGAGGATGGTGAGGGCCATGTGGCAATGTATGCGGAAGAGCGAGACGGCGGCGATGAGGGCGGCAATGTACTCCTCGGCGGCAGTCACGCCACAGCCCTTCGAGTTCATCGAGTATCTCCTCTGGGCGATGGAGCAGACAGATTCACCCGAGGCAAAAGTCAGGTGGAGGTGGTGGGTGTATAGGTCGAAGGTCGAGCATCCAGAGGATAACGAATCGATTGAGTACGGTGTGTCGTTCGTGAGGGTGCAGAGCCAGCCGGAACCACAGAAGTATTCGTTCTCCCGCCGCAAGAGGAGGCCAGATGGCGCGACACCCCTTCCCCGCCGTTCTCCACGGTTCCCTGACCGCTCGCCTTGTTTCAACGGCGGCAGTAGGGTTTAATGTAAGCTTCGCACTAACCCAATCTTCCATCTGCTCATGCTTACAATCAGTGTGACGGCTAATGAAAATTATGCTTACAATCAGTCTCCGAGTACTACGCCAACCACCCTAAAATATCTTTGGACCAAAAACAAAGTTGTGACACTGTGTATACAAATAAAGAAAAATAGATTTGTGCTTCTTTCAGAAAAGAGTACTCCCTAGAAAAGTGCCAATATAAGCTACCAGTATTTGGTTAGAGGATTTGCTGTCGAGAAAGATCCGTCCACAGAGAGCGCCACACATCCCACTGGTGGTGGTGGATGCCAATGCTTAGATGGACCATGGTTGGTGTCGGTAATTTTTACTTGGCACACCTCGCACTCTGCATATATGCCGGTTCCATCCGTACATTTGTGCAGTTCCACCAAAATGCAGCTAAATAACCATGTTTGCACAGATAATGAAAAGTTGTGATTACATTATAGTGGCACTAGTTGATGAAACATACACTAATAAATAGAAGAAAATATTGTGATATTATCATAGTATGCCATGCTGCGAGGGCGAGATGGGCCTTGCGACACATCATACGGTAGGCCTCATACTGGAAATCGACCCAATTCTCCCCGATACACCTTCTGCCAGTGATGAACATCAGTGTACAGCGGTAGTACAAGGAGGGGCCTTAAGACATTCCAATCTCTATTTTTGTGCAGATCAACTAAAATTAAGCACCCCAGTTTGCAGAAGCACTTAAACATTAACAATGGGAATAGTTGATGAAACATGTACTAACAAAGAGAAGCACTTTCTTTATCTACATTGGAAATGAAATGACAGAGAGGACACTCGCTCTATTTTAACTGTATTGTTAGTTTATTTGATTAGTGGCACTAGGGTCGAGCAGGTGGCAAGCGAGGTGTACCGTGCGTCGCAAGGATGTAGGTCGGGGGTGCTTAGACTGGGATGCTGAAGCTGGCTCTTTCAGTCCCTATCTTCCCCCCCTGATGTTTCTGTGGTAGCATTTGGGTTGTAATCCAAACTTGGTCAAGCTGGTGCTGCGTCCCCCTATTTGCATGTGGCGAACTTGTCTCCTGCTAATACTCAGTCTGTTCTAGTAGTAGTTGCATAACTGCCCGTTTACACTGAGATGTTGTCGGATAATGGTTCTCTATGGTTGGGTTTCTTTAATGAAATCGGAGGAAACCCTCTCTTTTGATATATAAAAAAACAGTGGCACTAGCGGTGCCAAATCATCGCCTCAAATTAATAGTGCCACTAGATTAAGGTACAAAATAATAACATTACTGCTTTATCATGGTAGTGCCAAAACAGTAGCACAAGAGCAGACTCGACATGCAGGATCTTTGGCAAACGGTTGGACCAAAAAGGAACATGCCTCATGATGGGAACCAAATCTGCAGTCAACGCCATCGTAGAAGGGATGACACCAGTCACCAACATGGATGATTCAATTCATGGGACCTTTTTGTGCAGTTCACCTAAAATGAAGCAATGTCCCATGAGCTAGCAGCTTCTTCTTCATTAGTTGCAATAAAATTGAGCAACATCAAGGTTGGTTGTGAAGCTCATGGAATGTTCAACTATAATCCGGATATCATTTGTGCAGTTCAACTAAGATCAAGCGTGAAATGTATATCTCTGTTTGCACAAAAAAGTGGAAAGGAGGGTGACTAACAAGTGATGAAACATACATCAAATGAAAGAAGCATGTTCCTTATCTGAATGGCGATCCTAGAAGGACAGTAGCAATTTCTAAAGCAGCAGCATTGCTGGATATTAGTGTGGGCATTAGGATTAACTATGACAACCGTTAAATACGACATTACTTTAATGGTACCATTGCTTCATTTTACCAGCAACTACAAAATTTGTCTGAAATTCATGAAACTTGGCATGCTATCATGGAGCGGCATCAACATGCCGTGGTAAATTTTTTGTCCCATTTGGGGCAGCTTTGGGTATAAGCTTCTCATAAACTAGAGCTTCTCACAACAAGTGTGATGGTTTCGTTAGGGAACGTTTCACCTTTCTGGGCGAAACGATATCCGTGCCCCTTCTCGATTTCAAAATTTTTCCTAGTGTCAACGTAGAACAACAGGAGTGTTGTGTCAATTTTTCGGATTTTTTGGGGTTCGCTTGGACATTTTTATACATTAACTGAGTTTTCAATGCATTCATGTGCATAATTCAAATTTGAACTGCATGCACATGCTCGAATGCATATAAATTGGTTGAAAATTCAAATCTGTGTCCTTGGTTGCATGCTTAGGTCCCATGCAAGAAATGGGAATGAATATCAAACACCCTGCCACGGTTATATCGGCTGCAAACATTGAGATACATGGTTTTTAAATTCTAGTAAATCCAAAGCTCGTCTGAAATTCATGAAACTTGGCATGCTATCTTGGAGCGGCATCAACATGCCATGGTAAATTTTTTGTCCCATTTGGGGCAGGTTTGGGGATATGCTTCTCACAAACCAGAGCTTCTCACAACAAGCCTGATGGTTTCGGTAGGGAACGTCCCACCTTTGGGGACGAAACGATATCCATTTCCTCTTATTGCTTTCAAAAAATTTCTCATGTCAACATAGAACAACAGGAGTGTTGTGTCAATTTTTGGGATTTTTCGGGGTTCGTTTGGACATTTTTATGCATTAACTGAGCTTTCAATGCATTTATGTGCATAATTCAAATTTGAACTACATGCACATGCTCTAATGCATATCAATTGGCTGGAAATTCAAATCTGTGTCCTTGGTTGCATGCTTAGGTCCCATGCAATAAATGCGAATGAATGTCAAACACCCTGCCACGGTTACTCGGCCGCAAACATTGAGATACCTCGTTTTTAAATTCTAGTAAATCCAAAGCTCGCCTGAAATTCATGAAACTTGGCATGCTATCATGGAGCGGCATCAACATGTCGTGGTAATTTTTTTTGTCCCATTTGGGGCAGGTTTGGGCATATGCTTCTCACAAACCACAGCTTCTCACAACAAGCGTGATGGTTTCGGTAGGGAACGTCCCACCTTTGGGGACGAAACGATATCCATTGCCTCTTATTGCTTTCAAAAAAAATTCGTGTCAACATAGAACAACAGGAGTGTTGTGTCAATTTTTTGGATTTTTTGGGGTTCGTTTGGACATTTTTATGCATTAACTGAGTTTTAAATGCATTTATGTGCATAATTCAAATTTGAACTACATGCACATGCTCCAGTGCATATAAATTGGTTGAAAAATCAAATCTATTTCCTCGGGTGCATGCTTAGGTCTCATGCAAGAAATGCGAAAGAATGTCAAACACCCTCCCACGGTTACTCGGCCGCACACATTGAGATACCTGGTTTTTTAAATTCTATTAAATCCAAAGCTCGTCTGAAAATCATGAAACTTGCCATGCTATCATGGAGCGGCATCAGCATGCCGTGGTAAATTTTTTGTCCCATTTGGGGCAGGTTTGGGTATATGCTTCTCACAAACCAGAGCTTCTCACAACAAGCATGATGGTTTCGGTAGGGAACGTCCCACCTTTGGGGACGAAACGATATCCATTGCCTCTTATTGCTTTCAAAAAAAATCTCGTGTCAACATAGAACAACAGGAGTGTTGTGTCAATTTTTGTGATTTTTGGGGGTTCGTTTGGACATTCTTATGCATTAACTGAGTTTTCAATGCATTTATGTGCATAATTCAAATTTGAACTACATGCACATGCTCCAGTACATATAAATTGGTTGAAAAATCAAATCTATGTCATTGGGTGCATGCTTAGGTCCCATGCAAGAAATGGGAATGAATTTCAAACACCAGGGCACCGTTGATTGCCGGCAAAATGTTGAGATACTTAATTTTTAAATTCTAGTAAACCCAAAACTCGTCTGAAATTCATGAAACTTGGCATGCTATCATGGGATGGCACCCGACATGCTGTGGTATTTTTTGTGGCCATTTTGAGAGAAGGCGCACTCGAATAATGACAGCCAACAAAGGCATTTTGAAAAAATAGCAGCCACTTTAATATCTCAAACGTTTGTATAATTCAAACCGTGTGCGTTCTGTTAACCATTCACGTGACGCCATGTGTCTTGGTTTTAATGGCTGTAGGAGGTGTCATGCGGACAGCTGCTTGACCTTGACTGAACGGGAGGCGTGCGAGCGCAGTCCGGTGCGCAGGATGACCGAGAGGCGTGCAAGCTGTCCTCGAATGTGCAGGCTCACCGGGAAGCGTGCGAGCTGTACGCTGCGCAGGCTCACTGGGAAGCGAGCCCTTTAACTTCCATGGCCGCCCGCTTTCCTCTCCATTTATGGCGCCCGAGCCGCTGTTTAATATGGGCGGCCTTACTGTTCTCCTCCGATTCCCCTTCCTCCCGCAGACCTCCACCAACGCCATGGCGCAGAATGATCATCTGCCACTAGTCTTCAAGTTTCGTGAAGTCGACTCCGAGCCGAAGGAGATAGAAAATAAGGAGGAATGGGGCCTCATGGACATGGCCCAGAACGAGCTGGCCGCGGCGGTTGCTGCCCCCGCTCCCGTCCCAGCTCCCATCCCCGCCCCGCGCCAGCGGCCATCCCCGTACGAATTACAGGCTGGTCGCCGAGCACTATCGCAGAGCTGGAAGCCGCGGGCGTTAGCGAGGTCTCCGCGGACCCGCACGAGCTCGTGTACATGCCAGCGCCAGCGCCCGTGATCGTGCGCGTGCGCGCCCCTCCACCCACCGTGGCGCTGGCCCCCGTGCGTTTGGCTGCACCCGCCGCGCCCGTGCCCCTGCCCGTGCGCGCCCCTCCACCCACCGCGACGCCGGTCCCCGTGTGTTTGGCTGCACCCGCCGCGCCCGTGCCCGTACCCGCGACCCCCTCAGCGGCATGGGACGCTGCCATCTACTGCTACCTCTCAGCGGTGCCAGTTGCCGTCCTCCCGCGCCCCGCCTGTCGATCGCGCGACAACGTGATGTTTGATTTACAAGTGAAGAACATTTTGTGCTTCCTTGAAGACTTCAACAACGGCGTCCCGGAGGACGACAACGACGGCGGGGCACGCTGCCTCTGCCGCTGCCAGAAATAGTTTTTTGGGGTTTAATATTGTATCTCGAATTCTCGATCATATGAATATAAATTCGCAGTGTGACTGAATGAAAGATATGGTTTGAACGAACTTGCGTTTTTCTCTCTTAATGTACAGACTTATCAAACGATTTTCTTTTGAAAAAAATGTCAATGGTATTTAAATATAAAACACTCATCGCAAACGTTTTAGTTAGAACACCCGTATGCGAACCGATAGCTTCCCCAAGAAGCCAAGGGAAAATGTGCCGAGAAGGATTTCTGCAGCTCTTGATCGCAAACATTTTAGATAGAACACCCGTATGCAAAGTGAGAGCTATGGTCTTCCCTCGCAGTGCAGGATATGTGCATCCCTTCAACGCAGACGGTTGTTTTGCATGACCCATGTGCAACCACGTACAAACAATTGGGTAAGATTTGCATCTGTCATTTTGGGTACGTTGCCATTTGTCAAACTGGAAAGATTGACATTTGTTTATCTAGTAACATTGCCATTTGTCAACCTTGTAACACTGCGATTTGTCAAAATATGCAGCTAAAAATCACTAGCACTATCTCATTTTTGCAACTAAAATCACTAGCACTGTTCATATGGACACCACTAGCAGGCGTGAGTTGATGGACGCATATGCGAATGTACCATTGATTACATACAACAAGTCATCAACCCACAACGACAACGAGGATACACGTTGGATTATAGATCATTTCCAACAAAACATTCTAGTAAAATAAAGTTTTTCTCACACAACAAATAACAAAGTGATGAAACGAACTTCAGCTCAACCACTCGTCGGCGTTGGAAACGCTTGCTTTGAACCAGAAGTGATTCTCTGGGAAGGGCCAGCTACTGTCAATCTCGAGACCAACGTAGGACTGATCATCTAGGCTGAAGCGGGCTATGTCAGGACCCATATTGTGATGGTAGGGAAGCATAGCAATGACCGAGGTATAGATACATTTGCTTCTCATAAATGGTAGTACCATTGGGTCAACAGCAGCTGGATCGCCTTTCACCATCATTGGATAGTTTTGTCCAAGGAAGAGCGAGTTTCCTCCAAGACTTTCAATACTGAACCAGGGAGAAGGTGTTGGTGCTAGTACACTAGTATCCATCCCGAATACCCTACAACGGATGTTGGAATAGGTCCGGAGAGTGCGACAATGCGAGACAACATCTGCTTCCTTAGTAACATCAGCAGTGCCCTGTATATAGACAAGAAGAGGTGATCCATCGGAATAAGTTGCCAGGCGCCACTGAGTATATGGGTCCTACTCGTCCTCATGCCCGTGATCATGAGCATCGTCATCTCCCCCTTGGTTATAAAAATTTTCAAGTATAGGTTGTGGAATGTTCACGGGACCTTGGAAACACAAGAAGGTTAATTAGTAAAGGGAAACTAGCTAACCCGCATGCATGTGGATGCAAAAATTATAATTACGGTGGAAGATGTACCGAAAGCATGATGATTCCATGCAGAAACAGTGCCATGAGTGGTGGCAGCAAACACAAGACCCTTGTATTGAATTGCATCACAGTACTCATCCGTATACAGAAATTGATTTTTGAGCAATATCCATCGAGGCGTGGAAGTAAGGAAGGCAACAAGCTTGTCGAAGATAGCAACAACTTCATAGTTCGTGTAATCCCAAGAGCGGTTGGGAACTCGACAAATTGCTATCTTCCGTAGACGACAGTCACCATGATCGTATTTGAACTCACGTAGATCATCTGTGTGCTCAACCTCTAGGCAGTCTGAGATTTTTGGAAGTGGAACCCAGTGACGAGTGTACACATTCACAAGTTTCCACTCGCAGTTGTACCCAATATAAACAACCCAATCTTCATTTGCGCCTACCCAAGCCTCGACCTCAAGCGATGGCATCTTAACATCACACGTATCATTATCAAGCGGCATCAACTTGCACAAGGCAAGGCTTCCGTCGTCCCCGCGCCAGTCAGCAGGGTCATGATACGTCCATTTTGCATCATGCTTTGATATTGATATTTATCGCATTATGGACTGTTATTACACATTATGTCACAATACTTATGCCTTTTCTCTCTAATTTTACAAGGTTTACATGAAGAGGGAGAATGCCGGCAGCTGGAATTCTGGGCTGGAAAAGGAGCAAATATTAGAGACCTATTGTGCGCAACTCCAAAAGTCCTGAAACTCCACGGAAGTTATTTTTGGGAATTATAAAAAATACTGAGCAAAGAAAATATCAGAGGGGGCCCACACCCTGGCCACGAGGGTGGGGGCGCGCCCTACCCCCCTGGGCGCACACCCTGCATCGTGGGCCCACTGGTGGCCCCCCGGTACCCATCTTCTGCTATATGAAGTCTTTTGTCTGAGAAAAATTCATAAGCAAGCTTGCAGGATGAAACTCCGCCGCCACGAGGCGGAACCTTGGCGGAACCAATCTAGGGCTCCGGCAGAGCTGTTCTGCCGGGGAAACTTCCCTCCGGGAGGGGGAAAACATCACCATCGTCATCACCAATGATCCTCTCATCGGGAGGGGGTCAATCTTCATCAACATCTTCACCAGCACCATCTCCTCTGAAACCCTAGTTCATCTCTTGTATCCAATCTTTGTCTCATAGCCTGAGATTGGTACCTGTAGGTTCCTAGTAGTGTTGATTACTCCTTGTAGTTGATGCTTGTTGGTTTACTTGGTGGAAGATTATATGTTCAGATCCTTAATGCATATTAATACCCCTCTGATTATGAACATGAATATGATTTGTGAGGAGTTACATTTGTTCCTGAGGACATGGGAGAAGTCTTGCTATTAGTAGTCATGTGAATTTGGTATTCGTTCGATATTTTGATGAGATGTATGTTGTCTCTCCTCCAGTGGTGTTATGTGAACGTCGACTACATGACACTTCACCATTATTTGGGCCTAGAGGAAGGCATTGGGAAGTAATAAGTAGATGATGGGTTGCTAGAGTGACAGAAGCTTAAACCCCAGTTTATGCGTTGCTTCGTAAGGGGCTGATTTGGATCCATATGTTTCATGCTATGGTTAGGTTTACCTTAATACTTATTTTGTAGTTGCGGATGCTTGCACTAGGAGTTAATCATAAGTTGGATGCTTGTCCAAGTAAGGGCATCACCCAAGCACCGGTCCACCCACATATCAAATTATCAAAGTACCGAACGCGAATCATATGAGCGTGATGAAAACTAGCTTGACGATAATTCCCATGTGTCCTCGGGAGCGTTTTCCTCTATATAAGAAATTGTCCAGGCTTGTCCTTTGCTACAAAAAGGATTGGTCCACCTTGCTGAACCTTATTTACTTTTGTTACTTGTTGCTCGTTACCAATTACCTTATCACAAAACTATCTGTTACCGATAATTTCAGTGCTTGCAGAGAATACCTTACTGAAAACCGCTTGTCATTTCCTTCTGCTCCTCGTTGGGTTCGACACTCTTACTTATCGAAAGGACTACGATAGATCCCCTACACTTGTGGGTCATCAAGACTCTTTTCTGGCGCCGTTGCCGGGGAGTGAAGCGCCTTTGGTAAGTGGAATTTGGTAAGGAAAAATTTATATAGTGTGCTGAAATTTACTGTCACTTGTTACTATGGAAAGTAATCCTTTGAGGGGCTTGTTCGGGGTATCTTCACCCCATCCAGTAGAGCAAAGAGTTGCTCCTCAACCTACTGAACCTACTGAAAATGTTTACTTTGAAATTCCTTCGGGTATGGCAGAGAAACTGCTAGCTAATCCTTTTGCAGGAGATGGAACATTGCATCCTGATACGTCTCCGTCGTATCTACTTTTCCAAACACTTTTGCCCTTTTTTTGGACTCTAACTTGCATGATTTGAATGGAACTAACCCGGACTGACGCTATTTTCAGCAGAATTGCCATGGTGTTATCTTTCTGCAGAAACAAACGTTCTCGGAATGACCTGAAACTCCATGGAGATTATTTTTGGAAAATATAAAAAATACTGGCGAAAGAATCAAGACCAAGGACACCCTGTCCATGAGGGTGGGAGGCGTGCCTGCCCCTGCCTCATGGGCCCCCTGGAGCTCCACCGACCTCAACTCCAACTCCATATATTCACGTTTGGGGAGAAAAAAATCAGAGAGAAGGATTCATCCCGTTTTACAATACGGAGCCGCCGCCAAGCCCTAATCTCTCTCGGGAGGGCTGATCTGGAGTCCGTTCGGGGCTCCGGAGAGGGGAATCCGTCGCCGTCGTCATCATCAACCATCCTCCATCACCAATTTCATGATGCTCACCGTCGTGCGTCAGTAATTCCATCGTAGGCTTGCTGGACGGTGATGGGTTGGATGAGATCTATCATGTAATCGAGTTAGTTTTGTTAGGGCTTGATCCCTAGTATCCACTATGTTCTGAGATTGATGTTGCTATGACTTTGTTATGCTTAATGCTTGTCACTAGGGCCCGAGTGCCATGATTTCAGATCTAAACCTATTATGTTTTCATGAATATATGTGAGTTCTTGACCCTATCTTGCAAGTCAATAGTCACCTATTATGTGTTATGATCCGACAACCCCGAAGTGACAATAATCGGGACCACTCTCGGTGATGACCGTAGTTTGAGGAGTTCATGTATTCACTATGTGTTAATGCTTTGTTCCGGTACTCTATTAAAAGGAGGCCTTAATATCCCTTAGTTTCCAATAGGACCCTGCTGCCACCGGAGGGTAGGACAAAAGATGTCATGCAAGTTCTTTTCCATAAGCATGTATGACTATATTCGGAATACATGCCTACATTACATTGATGAATTGGAGCTAGTTCTGTGTCACCCTAGGTTATAACTGTTACATGATGAACCTCATCCGACGTAATTATCCATCACCGATCCAATGCCTACGAGCTTTTCCTATATTGTTCTTCGCTTATTTACTTTTCCATTGCTATTGTTACAATCACTACAAAACCCAAAAATATTACTTTTACCACTGTTACCACTACTATCATATTACTTTGCTACTAAATACTTTGCTGCAGATATTAAGTTTCCAGGTGTGGTTGAACTGACAACTCAGCTGCTAATACTTGAGAATATTCTTTGGCTCCCCTTGTGTCGAATCAATAAATTTGGGTTGAATACTCTACCCTCGAAAACTGTTGCGATCCCCTATACTTGTGGGTTATCAAGACTATTTTCTGGCGCCGTTGCCGGGAAGCATAGCTCTATTCTTTGAGTCACTTGGGATTTATATCTGCTAGTCACTATGAAGAACTTGAAAGACGAGAAAACCAAGCTTTATCCCTCGACTACAAGGGGAGGTAAGGAACTGCCATCTAGCTCTGCACTTGATTCTCCTTCTGTTTTGAGTAAGCTTGCGACACCTAAACCTGCTTCTACTATTAATTATGATATGTCGCATGTTATTGATGATGCCACTTCTGCTATGCATGATACTTATGATGAAACTACTTCTATGCTTGATAATACTGTGCCACTAGGTGAATTACTTGATGAACAACTTGCTAGGGCTAGAGAGAATGAAATTATTGAAACTGATAATTTTGATGAAAGTGATGATGAAGAGTCTCCCCCTAAATATGAATTGCCTGTTGTGCCTGAGGGTTATGTTATGGATGAAGAAACTGCTAGAGATTTTCTTGCTTGCAATGATAGAAGTGATCTTAAGAAATTATTAGTTAAGCTGAAACAAAAAACTCTGAATGCTAGAATGAAATATGATCCTGCTTATGCTACCTCACCTATCTTTGTTACTGATAAGGATTATGAATTCTCCGTCGATCCTGAGATAATTACTTTGGTAAAATCTGATCCTTTCTATGGCTATGAATCTGAAACTGTTGTGGCACATCTTACTAAATTAAATGATATAGCCACCCTATTCACTAATGATGAGAAATCTCGCTACTATTATATCCTTAAAATATTTCCGTTCTCATTAAAGGGTGATGCTAAGACATGGTTTAATTCTCTTGATCCTGGTTGTGTGCGTAGTCCCCAGGATATGATTTATTACTTCTCTGCTAAATATTTCCCTGCTCATAAGAACCAAGCTGCTTTAAGGGGAATATATAATTTTGTGCAAATTGAAGAAGAGAGTCTCCCACAAGCTTGGGGGAGGCTTCTCCAATTACTTAATGCTTTGCCTGATCATCCTCTCAAGAAAAATGAAATACTTGATATCTTTTATAATAGACTAACCGATGTTTCCAGAGACCACCTGGATAGTTGTGCTGGTTGTGTTTTCAGGGAAAGAACAGCTGATGAAGCTGAAATTCTATTGAATAATATGTTGACTAATGAAAACAATTGGACACTTCCTGAACCAACTCCTAAGCCAACTCCGAAGAAAAGGGGTGTTCTATTTCTCAGTCCCGAAGATACACAAGAGGCAAAGAAATCTATGAAAGAAAAAGGTATTAAAGCTGAAGATGTTAAGAATTTACCACCTGTTGAAGAAATACATGGTCTTAATTTACCGCATGTGGAAGAAATACATGGTTTTAATACATTACCTATTGAAGAAACACATGGTCTTGATAACCCGACACAGGTAGTAAAGGTAAATTCTCTCTATAGATTTGATGAAGGTGATATTCCTCGTTATAAGTCTGCTAGCCAATGCTTAGATGAGTTTGATAATTTTATTGTCAAACAAGAAAATTTCAATGCTTATGTTGGTAGACAATTGAAGTGCAATGCTTATATGATTGAACACTTGGGTGATTATATGTCTAGAGTTAAAGGTGAGCTTAAACTCATTAGTAAACATGCTTCTATGGTTACCACTCAAGTAGAACAAGTACTTAAAGCTCAGAATGATTTGCTCAGTGAATTAAATAGTAAGAATAATGATTTTGCTGTTAGAGTGGCTACTAGAACTGGTAAAATGACTCAGGAACCTTTGTATCCTGAAGGCCATCCTAAGAGAATTGAGAAATATTCTCAAAGAAATAATGTAGATGCACCTAGTCCTTCTAAGAGGAAGAAAAAGAAAAATGATAGGACTTTGCATGATTCTAGTGAACCTGTTATAGACACACCTGAGAATCCTAATGATATTTCTATTTCTGATGCTGAAACACAATCTGGTAATGAACATGAACCTAGTGATAATGTTAATGATGATGTTCATGATGATGTTCATGTTGATGCTCAACCTAGCAATAACAATGTAGAAATTGAACCTGCTGTTGATCTTGATAACCCACAATCAAAGAATCAACGTTATGATAAGAGAGACTTTGTTGCTAGGAAGCACGGTAAAGAAAGAGAACCATGGGTTCAGAAACCCATGCCCTTTCCTCCTAAACCATCCAAGAAAAAGGATGATGAGGATTTTGAGCGCTTTGCTGAAATGATTAGACCTATCTTTTTGCGTATGCGTTTGACTGATATGCTTAAAATGAATCCTTATGCTAAGTATATGAAAGAAATTGTTACAAATAAAAGAAAGATACCTGAAGATGAAATCTCCACCATGCTTGCTAATTATACTTTTAAGGGTGGAATACCTAAGAAACTGGGAGATCCAGGAGTACCAACTATACCATGCTCCATTAAAAGAAACTATGTTAAAACTGCTTTATGTGATCTCGGAGTCGGTGTTAGTGTTATGCCTCTCTCTTTATATCGTAGACTTGATTTGAATAAGTTGACACCTACTGAAATATCTTTGCAAATGGGCGATAAATCAACTGCTATACCTGTCGGTATTTGTGAGGATGTGCCTGTTGTGGTTGCAAACGTTACTATTTTAACGGACTTTGTTATTCTTGATATTCCCCCAGGACGACAGTATGTCGATTATTCTTGGTAGACCCTTTTTGAATACTGTAGGGGCTGTTATTGATTGCAACAAAGGCAATGTCACTTTTCATGTTAATGGTAATGAGCATACGGTACACTTTCCGAGGAAACAACCTCAAGTCCACAGTATCAATTCTATTGGAAAAATTCCAACTATTATTATTGGAGGTTTTGAATTTCCCCTTCCTACTGTGAAGAAGAAATATGATATACTCATCGTTGGGGACGTTCATATCCCCGTTGAGGTAACCTAGTGCTATTCGAAAATTCTCCGGTTTCATGTGAGTCGGAATGAGTTTGTTAACAAGACTTGATCAACCTTGTTAGTGGATTCCTTTTGATGAGCATGAGATGGATGAAGTTAGAAAGCACAACTTTCTGTACCCTCCTTTTACTTTTTATTATTTAGAAGAAATAAAGCAAAAATAGTATTTTCTGTTTGTTTACTGATTTATCTGTGCAATAAAAAAATACCCTGAAAATAAAAGTTCTCCAAATGCCCCGAAAATGAAATATGATTTTTTCTGGAATATTTGAGAATATCTGGCACTGAGAACACAGCAGGGGGAGCTGGCACCTGGCCACGAGGGTCCAGGGCACGCCCCCTGCCTCGTGGGCCCATGATGGCTCCCCTCCACTTATTCCTGCACCCACACACTTCTTCTTCCTCCCAAAAAAATCACCAACCAGCTCAAGCACGAGTTCTAGCTCATTTTGCTGCAATTATTGATCTCCTTGCACAAAGCCCCATTCACAAAACTACTTTGGGGGATTGTTCTTCGGTATGTGACTCCTCCAATGGTCCAATTAGTTTTTGTTCTAGCGCTTTATTCATTGCATATTTTTGCTGCTTAGGTGACCTTGTTCTTGAGCTTGCATGTCAAATTTATATGGTCCCAAGTAATTTTAATGCATGATATAGTCTCTAGGCACTTATGGGAGTAGTTGCTATCAATTTTGTTGAGTTTGGTTCACTATTTTTTGAAGTTACTAAAATTTTCAGAAATTTTCAGAAAATGATGAAGAGATTTTTGAGGGGCTCTTCGAGCCGAAGCTCGAAGGATAAGCAAATTGAAGAAGAAGAGAGGCCCAAATATAATCTCCCTCGCATCGCGGAAGTTCGGCCATGTGAATGGCCTTGTGATGATTTCTTAAGAGCAGCCGGGATATATGATGATTTTTATGACTTGGCTGATAATGCAGGCCTCACCGACTTCCTCCGCGACCAGCGCGAATAGCAAGTACCTTGTTCCGTTGGAGGCCATTTACGCCTATCGGAACCCCACATCGCTACACAGCCAGAGCCGGAACCACAATTTAATCCTTCACGACAGTCTGTTTATCAGTGGAATCCGGAGGAGATTGCCAACCAGTGGCAACCCGAGGCTCCATCTCAGTACGACTCCAACTATAACTTTGGATATCCGCCAGGCCAGCCGTGGCAACAGACCAACTTAGGCCAAAAGCCTAAGCTTGGGGGAGTACGTATTTCTCACCGACATTGCATTCATGTTCACACACTCATTCCAGTTGTCGGTGCTCATACTCTTTCATTGTACTACCCATGCTAGTTTATTCTCTTTTTAGTTTTCTTTTTGTGTGTTTGAAAAACCTTAAGAAAAAAAATTAGTTGTAGCTTTTAGCTAGTTTACTTTACATGCTTGTAGTAGTAGTAATTAAAAGAAAACCCAAAAAGATTTCTCGTTCTTCTTATGCTTGTTGGGAGCTTTCCTATGTAGATAGTTTTATTTCTTTTCTTTTCTTTGTGTTGATGGGAGAAGACCTTTGATGAAAATGTTGAAGTGGATCTTATATGCATTATCGTTGATTTAACCAAGAGCCCATATTGCCTTGTCTTCTCCTGTTTATTGAATGCTTGCAGATTCCAGCTTAGTCCAATGCACGTGTACTGTTATCATTTTACACACCGTTCGGTCGTGCAAGTGAAAGGCAATAATGACGATATATGATGGACTGATTGAGATAAGAGAAGCTGGTATGAACTTGACCTCTCTTGTTTTTGTAAATATGATTAGTTCATCGTTCTTGATTCAGCCTATTATGAATGAACATGTTTGCAATGACAATTAGAGATTATAGTTGCTTATGCCATGCTTAATTAGCTAGGAGTTTATAATGGTTTACCTTGCGTGCCAACATGCTATTAAAATGGTTGTGATGTGGTATAGTGGGGTGGTATCCTCCTTTGAATGTTTCAAGTGGCTTGACTTGGCACATGTTCACGCATGTAGTTGAAACAAAATCAACATAGCCTCCACGATATTTATGTTCATGGCGGATTATATCCTACTCATGCTTGTACTCAATGTTAATTAATTTTAATGCATGTTCATGACTGTTGTCGCTCTCTAGTTGGTCGCCTCCCAGTCTTTTGCTAGCCTTCACTTGTACTAAGCGGGAATACTGCTTGTGCATCCAATCCCTTAAACCCCAAAGTTATGCCATATGAGTCCACCATACCTTCCTATATGCGGTATTTACCTGCCATTCCAAGTAAATTTGTATGTGCCAAACTCTAAACCTTGAAATGAAATTCTATTTTGTATGCTCGAATAGCTCATGTATCAACTAGGGATGTCTATATCTTCCATGCTAGGTGGGTTATTCTCAAGATGAGTGGACTCCGCTCATCATTCACGAGAACATGGCTGGTCACTGGGATGCCCAGTCCCATGCTTTAAGAAAACTAAATCAAAATAATTGCAAACAAAACTCCCCCAGGGCTGTTGCTAGTTGGAGGCACTCGTTGTTTCGAGCAAGCCATGGATTGATGCTTGTTGGTGGTGTGGGAGTATAAACTTTACCATTCTGTTTGGGAACCGCCTATAATGTGTGTAGCATGGAAGATATCGCCATCTCTCGGTTGTTATGTTGACAATTAAAGTATACCGCTTAAAATATTATTTATCTCTATTTCAAAATCGAGCTCTGGCACCTCTACAAATCCCCGCTTCCCTCTGCGAAGGGCCTATCTATTTACTTTTATGTTGAGTCATCACCCTCTTATTAAAAAGCACCAGTTAGAGAGCACTGCTGTCATTTGCATCCATTACTATTAATTTATATTGGGTATGACTATGACTGGATCTCTTTTACCATGAATTACAATGGCTCGTCAGTCCTTGATCTTTAAAGGTGCTCTGCATTTATGTTTTGCGGTCTCAGAAAGGGCTAGCGAGATACCATCTTGTTATATCATATTATGATTATTTTGAGAAAGTGTTGTCATCCGAGATTTATTATTATTGCCCGCTAGTTAATTATGCCATTGATATGAGTAAACATGAGACCTAAATGTTATTGTGAATATGGTTAGTCATAATCTTTGCTGAAAACTTGAATGCTGGCTTTACATATTTATAACAACAAGAGCAAACAGAGTTTGTAAAAGTTTTTCTTTATCACTTTCAGTTTATCAACTGAATTGCTTGAGGACAAGCAAAGGTTTAAGCTTGGGGGAGTTGATACGTCTCCGTCGTATCTACTTTTCCAAACACTTTTGCCCTTGTTTTGGACTCTAACTTGCATGATTTGAATGGAACTAACCCGGACTGACACTGTTTTCAGCAGAATTGACATGGTGTTATCTTTGTGCAGAAACAAACGTTCTCGGAATGACCTGAAACTCCACGGGGATTATTTTTGGAAAATATAAAAAATACTGGCGAAGGAATCAAGACCAGGGGGCCCACACCCTATCCACGAGGGTGGGAGGCGCGCCTGCCCCTGGGCGCGCCCCCTGCCTCGTGGGCCCCCTGGAGCTCCACCGACCTCAACTCCAACTCCATATATTCACGTTCGGGGGGGGAATCAGAGAGAAGGATTCATCGCGTTTTACGATACGGAGCCGCCGCCAAGCCCTAATCTCTCTCTGGAGGGCTGATCTAGAGTCCGTTCGGGGCTCCGGAGAGGGGAGTCCATCGCCGTCGTCATCATCAACCATCCTCCATCACCAATTTCATGATGCTCACCGCCGTGCGTCAGTAATTCCATCGTAGGCTTGCTGGACGGTGATGGGTTGGATGAGATCTATCATGTAATCGAGTTAGTTTTGTTAGGGTTTGATCCCTAGTATCCACTATGTTCTGAGAGTGATGTTGCTATGACTTTGCTATGCTTAATGCTTGTCACTAGGGCCCGAGTGCCATGATTTTAGATCTGAACCTATTATGTTTTCATGAATATATGTGAGTTCTTGATCCTATCTTGCAAGTCAATAGTCACCTATTATGTGTTATGATCCGACAACCCCGAAGTGACAATAATCGGGACCACTCTCGGTGATGACCGTAGTTTGAGGAGTTCATGTATTCACTATGTGTTAATGCTTTGTTCCGGTACTCTATTAAAAGGAGGCCTTAATATCCCTTAGTTTCCAATAGGACCCCGCTGCCACGGGAGGGTAGGACAAAAGATGTCATGTAAGTTCTTTTCCATAAGCATGTATGACTATATTCGGAATACATGCCTACATTACATTAATGAATTGGAGCTAGTTCTGTATCACCCTAGGTTATAACTGTTACATGATGAACCGCATCCGACATAATTATCCATCGCCGATCCAATGCCTATGAGCTTTTCCTATATTGTTCTTCGCTTATTTACTTTTCCGTTGCTATTGTTACAATCACTACAAAACCCAAAAATATTACTTTTGCCACTGTTACCACTACTATCATATTACTTTGCTACTAAATACTTTGCTACAGATATTAAGTTTCCAGGTGTGGTTGAATTGACAACTCAGCTGCTAATACTTGAGAATATTCTTTGGCTCCCCTTGTGTCGAATCAATAAATTTGGGTTGAATACTCTACCCTCGAAAACTGTTGCGATCCCCTATACTTGTGGGTTATCACATCTCGATTTACACTTAATCTATGTGGATGAAGTTTGTGGATTATTTAAGCTTGCGGGTATGCCCGATGATGTTATCAAGAAGAAGGTCTTCCCTTTATCTTTGAAGGGAGATGCATTGACATGGTATAGGCTATGTGATGATATGGGATCATGGGACTACAAACGATTGAAATTGGAATTTCATCAGAAGTTTTATCCTATGCATCTTGTTCATCGTGATCGTAATTATATATGTAATTTTTGGCCTCGCGAAGGAGAAAGCATCGCTCAAGCTTGGGGGAGGCTTAAGTCAATGTTATATTCATGCCCCAATCATGAGCTCTCGAGAGAAATGATTATTCAAAAATTTTATGCTTGGCTTTCTGACAACAATTGCACCATGCTCGATACTTCTTGTTCTGGCTCTTTTATGATGAAGACTAATGAATTCAAATGAGATTTATTGGAAAGAATTAAACGCAACTCTGAAGATTGGGATCTCGAGGAAGGTAAGGAGTCAGGTATAACACCTAAGTTTGATTGTGTTAAATCTTCTATGGATACCGATGTTTTCCGTAAGTTTAGCACTAAATATGGACTTGACTCTGAGATAGTAGCTTCTTTCTGTGAATCATTAGCTACTCATGTTGATCTCCCTAAGGAGAAGTGGTTTAAATATCATCCTCCCATAGAAGTAAAAGTAGTTGAACCTATTAAAGTTGAAGAAAAGACTATCACTTATAATTATCCTATTGCTCCTACTACTTATGTTGAGAAACCACCTTTCCCTGTTAGAATAAAGGATCATGCTAAAGCTTCAACTGTAGTTCATAAGAGTAATACTAGAACTTATACACCCCCTGAGCAAATTAAAGTTGAACCTAATATTGCTATGGTTAAAGATCTATTGGCTGATGATATTGATGGGCATGTTATTTACTTCTATGATGAAACTGCTAGAATTGCTAAGCCTAGTGCTAAAGATAAACATAGACCTGTTGTAGGCATGCCTGTTATTTCTGTTAAAATAGGAGATCATTGTTATCATGGCTTATGTGATATGGGTGCTAGTGCTAGTGCATTACCTATTTCCTTATACAAAGAAATTATGCATGATATTGCACCCACTGAGTTAGAAGAAATTGATGTCACTATTAAGCTTGCCAATAGAGATACTATTTCACCAATTGGGATTGTTAGAGATGTTGAAGTCTTGTGTGGGAAAGTTAAATATCCTACTGATTTTCTTGTTCTTGGTTCTCCACAAGATAGCTTTTGCCCTATTATATTCGGTAGACCCTTCTTGAATACTGTTAATGCTAAGATAGACTGCGAAAAGGATATTGTTACTATTGGTTTGGATGATATGTCTCATGAGTTTAATTTCTCTAAATTTCGTAGACAACCTCGTGATAAGGAATTGCCTAGTAAGGATGAAATTATTGGTCTTGCTTCTATTGTCGTGCCTCCTAATGATCCATTAGAACAATATTTGCCTGACCATGAAAATGATATGTTTATGAATGAAAGAAGGGAATTAGATGAAGTATTCTTTAAACAGGGACCTATTCTGAAACACAACTTACCTGTCGAAATCCTAGGGGATCCCCCTCCACCTAAGGGCGATCCCGTGTTTGAGCTTAAACCATTACCTGATACTCTCAAATATGCTTATCTTGATGAAAAGAAGATATATCCTGTTATTATTAGTGCTAACCTTTCAGAGCATGAAGAAGAGAGATTATTGAAAACTCTGAAGAAGCACCGTGCTGCTATTGGATATACTCTTGATGATCTTAAGGGCATTAGTCCCACTCTATGCCAACATAAAATAAATTTGGAGAAAGATGCCAAACCAGTTATTGATCACCAACGATGGCTGAATCCTAAGATGAAAGAAGTGGTAAGAAAGGAAATATTAAAGCTCCTTGAGGCAGGTATTATTTATCCCGTTGCTGATAGTCAGTGGGTAAGTCATGTCCATTGTGTCCCTAAGAAGGGAGGTATTAATGTCGTTCCTAATGATAAAGATGAATTGATCCTATAAAGAATTATTACAGGTTATAGGATGGTAATTGATTTCTGTAAATTAAATAAAGCTACTAAAAAGGATCATTACCCCTTACCTTTTATTGATCAAATGCTAGAAAGATTATCCAAACATACACAGTTTTGCTTTCTAGATGGTTACTCTGGTTTCTCTCAAATACCTGTGTCAGCTGATGATCAATCAAAGACCACTTTTACTTGCCCTTTCGATACTTTTACCTATAGACGTATGCCTTTTGGTTTATGTAATGCACCTGCTACCTTTCAAAGATGCATGATGGCTATATTCTCTGACTTTTGTGAAAAGATTTGTGAGGTTTTCATGGATGATTTCTCCGTTTATGGATCCTCTTTTGATGATTGCTTGAGCAACCTTGATCGAGTTTTGCAGAGATGTGAGGAAACTAATCTTGTCTTGAACTGGGAGAAGTGCCACTTTGTGGTTAATGAGGGCATTGTCTTGGGGCATAAAATTTCTGAAAGAGGTATTGAAGTTGACAAAGCTAAAGTCGATGCTATTGAGAAGATGCCGTGTCCCAAGGACATCAAAGGTATAAGAAGTTTCCTTGGTCATGCTGGTTTTTATAGGAGGTTCATTAAGGACTTCTCAAAAATTTATCGGCCCCTGACTAATCTATTACAAAAAGATATATCCTTTGTCTTTGATGATGATTGTGTAGAAGCATTTGAAATACTTAAGAAAGCTTTGATTTCTGCACCTATCGTTCAGCCACCTGATTGGAATTTACCCTTTGAAATTATGTGTGATGCTAGCAATTATGCTGTAGGTGCTGTTTTAGGGCAAAGAGTTGATAAGAAGTTAAATGTTATCCAATATGCAAGTAAAACTCTAGACAATGCCCCAAGAAACTATGCCACTACTGAAAAAGAATTTTTAGCAGTTGTATTTGCATGTGATAAGTTCAGACCTTACATTGTTGATTCTAAAGTAACGATTCACACTGATCATGCTGCTATTAAATATCTTATGGAAAAGAAAGATGCTAAACCTAGACTTATTAGATGGGTTCTCTTGCTACAAGAATTTGATTTGCATATTATTGATAGAAAGGGAGCTGAGAACCCCGTTGCAGACAACTTGTCTAGGTTAGAGAACGTTCTTGATGACCCACTACCTATTGATGATAGCTTTCCTGATGAACAATTAGCTGTCATAAATGCTTCTCGTACTGCTCCATGGTATGCTGATTATGCTAATTATATTGCTGCTAAATTTATACCACCTAGTTTCACATACCAGCAAAAGAAAAAGTTCTTCTATGATTTAAGACATTACTTCTGGGATGACCCACATCTTTATTAAGAAGGAGTAGATGGTGTTATTAGACGTTGTGTACCTGAGCATGAACATTAATAGATCCTACTCAAGTGTCACTCCGAGGCTTATGGAGGACACCACGCTGGAGATAGAACTGCACATAAGGTATTGCAATCTGGTTTTTATTGGCCTACTCTCTTCAAGGATGCTCGTAAGTTTGTCTTATCTTGTGATGAATGTCAAAGAATTGGTAATATTAGTAGACGCCAAGAAATGCCTATGAATTATTCACTTCTTATTGAACCATTTGATATTTGGGGCTTTGATTATATGGGACCGTTTCCTACCTCTAATGGATATACACATATTTTAGTTGCTGTTGATTACGTTACTAAGTGGGTAGAAGCTATTCCAACTAGTAGTGCTGATCATAACACCTCCATTAAGATGCTTAAAGAAGTTATTTTTCCGAGGTTTGGAGTCCCTAGATACTTAATGACTAATGGTGGTTCACACTTTATTCATGGTGCTTTCCGTAAAATGCTTGCTAAGTATGACGTTAATCATAGAATTGCATCTCCATACCATCCATAGTCTAGTGGTCAAGTAGAATTGAGTAATAGAGAGCTCAAATTAATTTTGCAAAAGACTGTTAATAGATCTAGAAAGAATTGGTCTAAGAAACTTGATGATGCATTATGGGCTTATAGAACTGCATACAAAAATCCTATGGGTATGTCTCCATATAAAATGGTTTATGGAAAAGCATGTCACTTACCTCTCGAACTTGAACATAAGGCATATTGGGCTATTAAAGAGCTCAATTATGATTTCAAACATGCCGGTGAGAAGAGGCTATTTGATATTAGCTCACTTGATGAATGGAGAACCCAGGCTTATGAAAATGCCAAGCTGTTTAAAGAAAAAGTTAAAATATGGCATGACAAAAGGATACAAAAGCGTGAGTTTAATGTAGGTGATTATGTGTTGCTATTCAACTCTCGTTTAAGATTTTTTGCAGGAAAACTTCTCTCTAAATGGGAAGGCCCTTACGTTATCGAGGAAGTCTATCGTTCCGGTGCCATAAAAATCAACAACTTCGAAGGCACGAATCCGAAGGTGGTGAATGGTCAAAGAATCAAACATTATATCTCAGGTAATCCCATAAATGTTGAAACCAATATTATCGAAACCGTAACCCCGGAGGAATATATAAGGGACACTTTCCGGAACGTTTCAGACTCCGAAAAGGAATAGGTAAGTGGTACGGTAAGTAAACCGACTCCAAAACAGTTCTAATGGCAATTTTTATCTGTTTTGGAATATTTAAGAAAAATAGGAAAATAAGAAGCAGTCTGGGAAGGACACGGGGCTTCCACGAGGGTGGGAGGCGCGCCCTACCCCCCTGGGCGCGCCCCCCTACCTCGTGGGCACCCCGTGCGCTCTCCGGACTCCGTTTTATTGCACGATACTTCTTTCGGTCGGTAAAAATTCTTTATATAATCTCCCAAGGGTTTTGATCACCGTATCATGCAAATATCCTCTGTCTTTGTTTCGGGTTGTTTTCTGCCAGATTTGTCAAGGCCAAGCATCATGTCGTCCCCCTCCTCCAACAATGGCGACAACAATGCTTGGCTAATGAAGATAGAGCTGAAGAGAGAGGAACCCGGGGAGATCAACAAGGATGATGGGACTAAGAAGGCCATGGAGGAGCAAGCTCCTGCAGCAGAAGACATCCTTCCACCTCTCTTCACCCCGACTAAGATTGAAGCTTTCAAGATGATTGAGTTAGCTCGTATACAAAACAAGTATCTCACAAGTGAAAATATTTTGTTGAAGGAGCATATCGTCGCACTCAAGGGCATCATTCGCAAGTTGGAAGATCTCTTACGCTCGATGTGCGACTATCCACCATCACCACCATCTTCTCCGTCTCCAAAGATGGAGACATAATCACATGGGTATGGGCACTCCCCTTGGCAACTGCCAAACTTGGGGGAGTTGCCCCGGTATCGTATCACCATCACACTCCTATCTTTACTGTTTTTCTTAGTTCGATCCTTTTGGTAATATCTTGATCTAGTAGAATAAAGTTTTTGTGTGATCTAGTTTTAAGTTTTGCTTTATGATCCTTCTATGTAATTGAGTCCATGAGTTATACAATAAAGATTAGTGTTGAGTCAAGGGCTTGATTATCTTGCTATGATCTTGGGTGAATAATAAGAAAAAGAAAGAGTAAAAAGAAATAAAGAGCTCATATTTATCTTATGGAGAATAATGACTTCACATATAAAGAGTATGATGATTAAAAGTTGTTGAGAGTTGACAAACATGGTTTGGTCATCGTTGCAATTAATAGGAAGTAATAAAGAAAGAGAGGCTTCACATATAAATATACTATCTTGGACATCTTTTATGATTGTGAGCACTCATTAAAATATGACATGCTAAAGAGTTGATGTTGGACAAGGAAGATAGCGTAATGGGTTATGTTTTCTTATATCTGAAATAAAGTATATTGTCATGGATTATCCAACATGTTGAGCATGCCTTTCCCCCTCATGCTAGCCAATTCTTTACACCAAGTAGAGATACTACTTGTGCTTCCAAATTCCCTTAAACCCAGTTGTGCCATGAGAGTCCACCATATCTACCTATGGATTGAGTAAGATCCTTCAAGTAAGTTGTCATTGTTGTAAGCAATAAAAATTGCTCTCTAAATATGTATGATTTATTAGTGAGGGAGAAAATAAGCTTTATACGATCTTGTGATGTAGAAGTAATAAAAGCGACGGACTGCATAATAAAGGTCTATATCACAAGTGGCAATATAAAGTGACGTTCTTTCGCATTAAGATTTTGTGCATCCAACCCTTAAGCACATGACAACCTCTGCTTCCCTGTGCGAAGGGCCTATCTTTTACTTTTATCTTCTACCTTATGCAAGAGTCATGGTGATCTTCACCTTTCCTTTTTACATTTTATCCTTTGGCAAGCACATTGTGTTGGAACGATCCTGATATATATATATATATCCAATTGGATGTAAGTTAGCATGAGCTATTATTGTTGACATTATCCTTGAGGTAAAAGGTTGGGAGGCGAAACTATAAGCCCCTATCTTTCTCTGTGTCCGATTAAAACTCCATAACCATAAGTATTGCGTGAGTGTTAGCAATTGTGAAAGACTAAATGATAGTTGAGTATGTGGACTTGCTGAAAAGCTCTTACATAGACTCTTTCCGATGTTATGATAAATTGCAATTGCCTCAATGACTGAGATTATAGTTTGTTAGTTCTCAATAAAGTTTCTGATTCATACTTGACATTGTGAATAGATTGTTACTTTATCATAAGAATTCATATGACAATATTCATATATGTTGTTGTTATAAGAATGATCATGATGCCCTCATGTCCGTATTTTATTTTATCGACACCTCTATCTCTAAACATGTGGACATATTTTTCGATTTCAGCTTTCGCTTGAGGACGAGCGAGGTCTAAGCTTGGGGGAGTTGATACGTCCATTTTGCATCATGCTTTGATATTGATATTTATCGCATTATGGACTGTTATTACACATTATGTCACAATACTTATGCCTTTTCTCTCTTATTTTACAAGGTTTACATGAAGAGGGAGAATGCCGGCAGCTGGAATTCTGGGCTGGATAAGGAGCAAATATTAGAGACCTATTCTGCGCAACTCCAAAAGTCCTGAAACTCCACGGAAGTTATTTTTGGGAATTATAAAAAATACTGAGCGAAGAAAATATCAGAGGGGCCCACACCCTGGCCACGAGGGAGGGGGGCGCGCCCTACCCCCCTGGGCATGCCCCCTGCCTCGTGGGCCCCCTGGTGGCCTCCCGGTACCCATCTTCTTCTATATGAAGTCTTTCGTCCGAGAAAAATTCATAAGAAAGCTTGCGGGACGAAACTCCGCCGCCACGAGGCAGAACCAATCTAGGGCTCCGGCGGAGCTGTTCTGCCGGGGAAACTTCCCTCCGGGAGGGGGAAATCATCACCATCGTCATCACCAACGATCCTCTCATCGGGAGGGGGTCAATCTTCATCAACATCTTCACCAGCATCATCTCCTCTCAAACCCCAGTTCATCTCTTGTATCCAATCTTTGTCTCATAGCCTGAGATTGGTACCTGTAGGTTGCTAGTAGTGTTGATTACTCCTTGTAGTTGATGCTTGTTGTTTTACTTGGTGGAAGATTATATGTTCAAATCCTTAATGCATATTAATACCCCTCTGATTATGAACATGAATATGATTTGTGAGTAGTTACGTTTGTTCCTGAGGACATGGGAGAAGTCTTGCTATTAGTAGTCATGTGAATTTGGTATTCGTTCGATATTTTGATGAGATGTATGTTGTCTCTCCTCTAGTGGTGTTATGTGAACGTCGACTACATGACACTTCACCATTATTTGGGCCTAGAGGAAGGCATTGGGAAGTAATAAGTAGATGATGGGTTGCTAGAGTGAAAGAAGCTTAAACCCCAGTTTATGCGTTGCTTCGTAAGGGGCTGATTTGGATCCATATGTTTCATGCTATGGTTAGGTTTACCTTAATACTTCTTTTGTAGTTGCGGATGCTTGCATTAGGAGTTAATCATAAGTGGGATGCTTGTCCAAGTAAGGGCAGCACCCAAGCACCGGTCCACCCACATATCAAATTATCAAAGTACCGACGCGAATCATATGAGCGTGATGAAAACTAGCTTGACGATAATTCCCATGTGTCCTCAGGAGCATTTTCCTCTATATAAGAAATTGTCCAGGCTTGTCCTTTGCTACAAAAAGGATTGGGCCACCTTGTTGCACCTTATTTACTTTTGTTACTTGTTGCTCGTTACCAATTACCTTATCACAAAACTATCTGTTACCGATAATTTTAGTGCTTGCAGAGAATACCTTACTGAAAACCGCTTGTCATTTCCTTCTGCTCCTCGTTGGGTTCGACACTCTTACTTATCGAAAGGACTACGATAGATCCCCTACACTTGTGGGTCATCAGGTCACGGCGAAGAAGATAGGGGAGATCAAACCGCTCCTGGACCCTTGGGTTCCTTGTAATGATGTTATTAGTTGAGTCAAGAATGGTCTTGAACGAATCTGCCATGCTAGCCGAGGTGATGACGTCGCACCGATCAATGATTCCTCCACCACGTCATCTTTCAGATCGGGGCAAGAATAACGGGGTCATTTCCGGCCTGTTCCCTCCATGGAGAAGATGATCGAACAATGGCAGAAGGAAGGGTGGAGGCAAATGGAGGGAGGAAGAGCGTGCGACAGCAGTTCCAAATCGAGAGGGAAAGGTGAAGAGGCGGTGGACGGTTGCCACGGTACAAGAAGAGGCTAGTGGGGAGCGAACAATTGCCACAGAGGTCAGACACTGACAACAAGGCCGAGTGAACCGCATGCCGTATATCGCACACACCTTGATCTGGCTGACCGTTTCTTTTGTGTTGCCTAATCACAAACAGTTCATCCGAGTGAACCGTATGCTGTACATCACACACACCTTCATATGGCTGCCCATTTCTTTTGTGTTGCCTAATCACAAACAGTTCATCCGAGTGAACCGTATGCTGTATATCGCACACACCTTCGTATGGATGCCCGTTTCTTTTGTTCCTCCTCATCGCAAACAGTTAATTGAACTGAACCGTATGCCATGCATCGCACACGCAACTAAAATCCGGACCATGTTTGATGCATCCGTCATCACAAACATTTTGCACCTTTTTTGACGGGTTTTTTACACCACCGTTTGCGATTATTGCATCGCCCACAGTTTCATCGAAGGGTCTCTGATCGTAGTGTCGCGTTAGCAGCATCCTGCAGTAGTGGTCGTCCATTCCGTCGATGTCTTCGGAGGCGTAATCTAGCATGTCGGTTAAGTCTTTGACAGTGGCTACTAAGTGGGTGGTGGGTGGGACGCAAAATTCCCAGCGCTCAGCCCCTAGTTCAGACTGGTCGTGGTTCGGAAGTGATACTTCTGTGATGGCGAGGGATCGCATCAAGTCCAATGCCTCGCTTAGGGGCAAAGGCCGGACGGGGAGTCGAGGGCCTGCGGGGCTGGGCATGGCAGGTTCTACCAGGCTGTACTCGCTAGACGTAGACCTTGAGAGTCCGGGGTCGACATCAGAGGAGAGTTCGGCTCTCCGATGACAAGGAGAGTCCTGCTTGATCCCAGGCTCGCCGAAGACATAGTTGCCTCTAGGTCTTCGAGGAATAGCTCTGTGGTACGAGAGAGTCCGGTGGGTTCTAAATTCCCATCCTCGGACGAGGTGATCTTCTTGGGATCTACAGCCAGAGCAGGGCTGATAGTTGGTCTTTGAGTGGAGCCTGATGATGGGCCTGATGGGTTCCCTTCTTGGAGATATGGAGCGGGATCAAGTCTCCTCGGACATCGGAAATGTAACTCAAGCTCCCAAATCTGATCTGATGACCCGAGGCATAGTTGTCGATCTGTTCAAGGTGGCCAACTGAATTGGCACGCAGTGCGAAGCCGCCAAACACGAAAAATTGACCGGGGGAAGGTTTCCCCAGAAACAGCATCGTTGGTGATGATTAAACGAGCCATAGAACCTTTTGCTGATGACACGGTGGAACTCTCAATGAAAGCACCAATGTCGGTGTCAAAACCGGCCAATCTCGGGTAGGGGGTCCCGAACTGTGCGTCTGAGGATCGAAGGTAACAGGAGACCAAGGGGACATGATGTTTTACCCAGGTTCGGGCCCTCTTAATGGAGGTAAAACCCTACGTCCTGCTTGATTGACTTTGATGAGTATAGAGGTTACAGGAGTTGATCTACCTCGAGATCGTAATGGCTAAACCCTAGATGTTTAGCCTGTATGAATTCTGATAGACTCTACGGACTAAACCCTCATGTTTATATACACACCGGAGGGGCCTAGGGTTGTACTAAGTCGGTTTACAGAGGAAGGAAACTATACATCCGGACGCCAAGCTTGCCATCCACGCAAAGCAGAGTCCCGTCCAGACACGGGGGGGGAGGCCTTCCACCTTGTATCTTGACGGCCCATTAGTCCAGCCCACATCACACAGCCCGGACACCCAAGGACCCCTTAATCCAGGACTCCCTCACTACTCCCTCCTCCCATGGTCGGCTGTGCTGCCGCGCAGGCCTCACCGCCCCACCCTACTCCCATCGCTAGCCTGGCCATCCCTCTACTCACCCACACCTGTTGTTATTCTCCAGCGATGGCAGATGAACCAGTAAACCCTCGTACTCCCCTCCACATGGGAAACAACTGTCGAGTCTTCCCTGGCTCCATGTCATTCCCTTCCTAGGCCTCGCCGTCGTCCACCGCCCTGGTGCTCTCGGTGCGGCGTGGTCAACGAACGACATCCATCGGAAGTGGAATGTACGTGGAGAGGCTGACAGCTGGGTCCACGGCCGCACGCAAGGAAATGCCTCCTTATTACGCGCAAAATAATGATTCCTCCACCTGACAGTTGGGACCCACCGAAAGGGCCTCTATATTTCACGAAAAAAGTGTTCCCCTCGCTGACAGCTCGGACCCACCAGCTATATCTTCGCACGCAAGGAAGTGCCTCCTTATTACGCAAAAAAAATTGAATACTCCCCCCACTAGCTGGGACCCGCCATAGTGGGAGGCTGACTTGTGAGCCTACTAAGTTGACGGGGACGGAGGGCTTTGTCAACTTAGTCAATATGAACGATTCTAGCTCCAGTGACCGTACGATGTCCATCCAACGGCCGTAGTGCTTCTTCAACCTCTGGTCTTCTTGCTCCAGCCGCCCAAACCAGCGCCGGTCGTGCCGCGTGCTCCTGCCTCCCGTGGCCAGCTGTGCTGCCGCGGAGGCCTCACCACCCCGACTACTCCCACCGCTGGCCAGGCCATTCCTCTACTCACCCACACCCCCTGTTATTCTGCGGCGACGGCAGCCTCACACCGCAGCCGAACCAGTGAACCCTCGTACTCCTCTCCGCGTGGGCATCCAGTGCCGCGTCTTCCCCGGCTCCGTGTTGTCCCCTTCCTAGGCCTCGCCGTCGTCCACTGCCCTCGTGCTCTCGGCATGACGTGGTCAATGTGGTCAACGAATGACATCCATTGGAAGTGGACTGTACATGGAGAGGCTGACAGCTGGGTCCACGGTCGCACACAAGGAAATGCCTCCTTATTACGTGGAAAATAATGATTCCTCCACCTGACAACTGGGACCCACCGGACAGGCCACCGTATTTCGCGAAAAAAATGTTTCCCCCCTGACTGCTGGGACCCACCAGCTACATCTTCGCACGCAAGGAAGTGCGTCCATATTACGGGCAAAAAAATGATTCGCCCCTGACTGCTGGGACCCACCAGCTACATCTTCGCACGCAAGGAAGTGCCTGACAGTCGGGACCCATCTGGTCGAAGTGTACGTAGCATTGTCATTCTGGTCGCGAATGTGTACGTACATACGATCGGTCTGTCTGCAGGCTGCAGCGATGAACCGTGGCCGTGTAAGGAAGGGCACATGTCGTAGTATAGGCGCCCATGTGTTGTAGTAGAGGCGCGCACGTAGCATGTACACGTACGTACAGCCAGGTGCTACCTCTTGAGCACTGCGTTGGTTTCCCCTTGAAGAGGAAAGGGTGATGCAGTAGAGTAGCGTAAGTATTTCCCTCGGTTTTTGAGAACCAAGGTATCAATCCAGTAGGAGATCACGCACGAGTCCCTCACACCTACACAAACAAATAAGAACCTCGCAACCAACGCGATAAATGGGTTGTCAATCCCTCAACGGTCACTTACGAGAGTGAGATCTGATAGATATGATAAGATAATATTTTTGGTATTTTTATGATAAAGATGCAAAGTAAAATAAAAGGCAATAAAAATAGCTAAGTGTTGGAAGATTAATATGATGGAAAATAGACCCGGGGGCCATAGGTTTCACCAATGGCTTCTCTCAAGAGCATAAGTATTACGGTGGGTGAACAAATTACTGTTGAGCAATTGATAGAATTGAGCATAGTTATGAGAATATCTAGGTATGATCATGTATATAGGCATCACGTCCGCGACAAGTAGACCGACTCCTGCCTGCATCTACTACTATTACTCCACACATCGACCGCTATCCAGCATGCATCTAGAGTATTAAGTTCATAAGAACGGAGTAACGCTTTAAGCAAGATGACATGATGTAGAGGGATAAACTCATGCAATATGATATAAACCCCATCTTGTTATCCTCGATGGCAACAATACAATACGTGCCTTGCTGCCCCTGCTGTCACTGGGAAAGGACACCGCAAGATTGAACCCAAAGCTAAGCACTTCTCCCATTGCAAGAAAGATCAATCTAGTAGGCCAAACCAAACTGATAATTCGAAGAGACTTGCAAAGATAACCAATCATACATAAAAGAATTCAGAGAAGATTCAAATATTGTTCATAGATAAACTTGATCATAAACCCACAATTCATCGGTCTCAACAAACACACCGCAAAAGAAGATTACATCGAATAGATCTCCACGAGAATCGTGGAGAACTTTGTATTGAGATCCAAAGAGAGAGAAGAAGCCATCTAGCTAATAACTATGGACCCGAAGGTCTGAGGTAAACTACTCACACATCATCGGAGAGGCTATGGTGTTGATGTAGAAGCCCTCCGTGCAATGCCCCCTCCGGCAGGACGCCGGAAAAGGCCCCAAGAAGGGATCTCACGGGTACAGAAGGTTGCGGCGGTGGAATTAGGTTTTCGTGGATGCCTCTGTTGGTTTGGGGGTACGTAGGTATATATAGGAGGAAGAAGTATGTCGGTGGAGCAACGTGGGCCCCACGAGGGTGGAGGGCGCGCCCAGGGGGGTAGGCGCGCCCCCTGCCTCGTGCTCTCCTGGTTGCTTTCTTGAGGTGGACTCCAAGTCCTCTGGATCACGTTCGTTCCGAAAATCACGTTCCCGAAGGTTTCATTCCGTTTGGACTCCGTTTGATATTCTTTTTCTGCGAAACACTGAAATAGGCAAAAAAACAGCAAGTTGGGCTGGGCCTCCGGTTAATAGGTTAGTCCCAAAAATAATATAAAACTGTATAATAAAGCCCATTAAACATCCAAAACAGAATATAATATAGCATGGAATAATAAAAAATTATAGATACGTTGGAGACGTATCACCAGGGTGCAAGAAAGTAAATACAGCCACGTACGTACATACGGGTGGGGTATCGAACGCCTACTCGCGCATATGTATGGCCAGGGCTCGTGTACATGGCTGGGATGGAACAGAGAAACTGCATCATCATGTTCATCGGTAGCCAACCGGCTTGGACGGAACAGGCGATGGAAACGAGGCCTGGCGTACCGCAGAACGGAGGAAACGGCCTTGTGTTCGACCGGCCACGGTCGAAACGGGATCCTGTTCATCGAGAGGCGTTTGGCGTACCGCAAAACGGAGGAAACAGACTTCTCTTGGACCTCCTACGGTCGAAACGGGGTCCTCTTGATCGGGAGGGGTGTGGCGTACCGCAAAACAGAGGAAACGGACTTGTGTTGGAGCGCTATGGTCGAAATGGGGGTCCTATTCATCGGGAGGTGTGTGGCGTACCGCAAAACGGGACTCCACGGGCTACTGTTCATCTCCACCGTCGACCTCCTCCAGCCTCCACCTGCGACTGTTCATCCACGGGCTCCTGTTCATCCAGCCTCCACTGCTCCTCCACCGGCTACTGTTCAACCAGCCCTCTCCACGGGCTCCTGTTCAACCACCCCTCCACGGGCTACTGTTCATCCAGCCCTCCACCGGCTACTATTCAACCAGCCCTCCATGGGGTCATGTTCATCCAGCCCTCCACGGGGTCCTGTTCATCCAGCGACAACGACCTCTACTACCATGGGGTCCTGTTCATCCACCCCCCCCACCGGGAACTGTTCATCCAACCCCCCCCCCCCAACAACACTCACTGTTCATCAAGAGGCATCATCGATCGGCTTCAGTTAGCATCAGTAGCGAAGGAATCACTCGGGTTCAGTTAACAGCAAGGATCGATCGGGTTCAGTAACGTAGCTAGTGCAATCGCTCAGGTTCAGTTAGAGCCCAATGCCTTGCTCGGGTTCAGTTAGAGCGCAACGCCTCGCACACACGCGCGTACGTGTACGAGAGAAACGCGCAAACCTCTGTGCATCGCTCGGCCCCGACCACCCACCGTAAGCGGGAACTCCCCAATATTTTCCTCGCCCTCGCTTCTACCACATTTTTTTCTGTCATGGACGGCCCAAAGAATGTCATGCAGCTGCGTCTCCGGCCCGCCCAGGACGAAAAGCCCATTTTCTGTCATGATTTTTTGTCATAGAAGTAGGAGCCCACCACATCTATGATGATACCGGGTTTTGTCACAATTATCATCATAGAAGTGTCATAAGCATGACAGAAAAAAAATCGTTCGGCCCAAAATGTCACGGATGTGTCTTTCTTTGTAGTGCAACTCGTGATTCCTATTACAAGAACATGATCAATCTCATACATCACATATATAATTCATCACATCCTTTTGGCCATATCACATCACATAGCATACCCTGCAAAAACAAGTTAGACGTCCTCTAATTGTTGTTGCATGTTTTACGTGGCTGCTATGGGTTTCTAGCAAGAAAGTTTCTTACCTACGCAAAAGCCACAACGGTGATATGCCAATTGCTATTTGCCCTTCATAAGGACCCTCTTCATCGAATCCGATCCGACTAAAGTGGGAGAGAGAGACACCCGCTAGCCACCTTATGCAACAAGTGCATGTCAGTCGCTGGAACCTGTCTCACGTAAGCGTACGTGTAAGGTCGGTCCGGGCCGCTTCATCCCACAATGCCGCCGAATCAAGATAGGAATAGTAATGGCAAGCAAATTGACCAAATCATCGCCCACAACTACTTGTGTTCTACTCGTGCATAGAATCTATGCATAGACCTAGATCTGATACCACTGTTGGGAATGTAGTAATAATTCAAAAAAATCCTACGTGTCACCAAGATCAATCTAGGAGATGCTAGCAACGAGAGAGCGAGAGTGCATCTTCATACCCTTGAAGATCGCTAAGCGGAAGCGTTACAAGAACGCGGTTGATGGAGTCGTACTCGCGGTGATTCAAATCGCAAAAGATCTGATCCAAGCGCCGAACGGGCGGCGCCTCCATGTTCAACAAACGTACAGCCTGGGGACATTTCCTCCTTCTTGATCTAACAAGGGGGAGGAGAAGTTGAGGGAGAACTCCGGCAGCACGACGGCGTGGTGCTGGAGCTCGTGGTTCTCCGACAGGGCTTCACCAAGCTCAACGGAGTAGGAGGAGGCGTAGGGGGAGAGCTGCGCCAGGGGCTGAGGTTGGCTGCCCTCCCACCCCCTCTATTTATAGGGTGAAGGGGAGAGGGGGCCGGCCCTCCTAGATGCATGTAGAGGGGGCCAGCGGCCAAGGGGGGTGCTTGCCCCCCAAGTTGGTGGGGGGCGCCCCCACCCCTAGGGTTTCCAACCCTAGGCACCTTGGGCCATTGGGGGGCGCACCAGCCCACTAAGGGGCTGGTCCCCACCCATATTCAGCCCACTTTGTCCCCCGGGGTAGGTGGACCCTTGGAACCCTTTCCGTGGTCCCGGTACAATACCGATAACTCCCGAAAATTTTCCGGGGACTGAAACTGGACTTCCCGTATATAAATCTTCACCTCCGGACCATTCCGGAACTCTTCCTGACGTCCTTGATCTCATCCAGGACTCCAAACAACTTTCGGTGACCACATACAATTCCTATTACAACTCTAGCATCACCGAACCTTAAGTGTGTAGACCCTACGGGTTCGGGAACCATGCAGACATGACCGAGACACCTCTCCGGCCAATAACCTACAGCGGGATCTGGATACCCATATTGGCTCCCACATGTTCCATGATGATCTCATCGGATGAACCACAATGTCGGGGATTCAATCAATCCCGTATACAATTCCCTTTGTCCATCGGTATGTTCCTTGCCCGAGATTCGATCGTCGGTATCCCTATACCTTGTTCAATCTCGTTACCGGCAAGTCTCTTTACTCGTTCCGTAACACATGATCCCGTGACGAACTCCTTAGTCACATTGAGCTCATTATGATGATGCATTACCGAGTGGGCCCAGAGATACCTCTCCGTCATACGGAGTGACAAATCCCAGTCTCGATCCGTGCCAACCCAACAGACACTTTTGGAGATACCTGTAGTGCACCTTTATGGTCACCCAGTTACGTTGTGACGTTTGATACACCCAAAGCATTCCTACAGCATCCGGGATTTGCACAATCTCATGGTCTAAGGAAATGATACTTGACATTGGAAAAGCCCTAGCAAGCGAACTACACGATCTTGTGCTATGCTTAGGATTGGGTCTTGTCCATCACATCATTCTCCTAATGATGTGATCCCATTATCAACGACATCCAATGTCCATGGTCAGGAAACCACAACCATCTATTGATCAACGAGTTAGTCAACTAGAGGCTCACTAGGGACATGTTGTGGTCTATGTATTCACACATGTATTATGGTTTCCGATTAATACAATTATAGCATGAACAATAGACAATTATCATGAACAAGGAAATATAATAATAACCATTTTATTATTGCCTCTAGGGCATATTTCCAATAGGTACAACCGTGCTGGAGGTGGTGTACACCAACGACCCAAAGACCGTGGATCGAAACATCAAAAAGTATGAGGAATGGCTAAAGGAGGAGAAGAACAAGTTCGTCGGCCTCGACCTCGAGTACACACGTAAGAGCAGTTACATACGACAAGGGATCACCGTCATCCAACTTGCCATGCGCAAGCATGTGCTCGTATACCACTACTGCAGGTCCGAGCGCTCCCAGGCGTTACTTGACTTCCTGCAACGCAAAGTGGTAACTTTCACTAGCGTCGACACCAGGGCGACAAGACCATGCTTGCCCGTGCATGGATTAAAATTCCAGACGAGCACCACGTCGACATCCAAAGGCAATTCTGTATCAAGGGTGGTGGAGAAAGGGACTCCATGAGTGACCTTGCAGCAGCCATCATCGACCCCTCCTACAAGAACATGAAGAAATCATTCCCAAAGGAGAAGCACCAGTTCTGGGAGTGGAAGCCGCTTTCCCCGCTACACCTTGAGTACGCAGCAAAAGACGGGTATGTTAGCTACGAGTTGTACCGTAGAATCCTAATCATCAAGCATGGCCTACGTCACCTCCACTAACAACCAATGAAGGAAAGACTCCGCCCACGTAAGAACAAAGACGACGGATGTTCCAGCGGCTGGAAGCGCGGGAAGGGAAACAGTGGGTGGTAAATTGCGAGAAAATGGATGTCTAAATTAAACTAGTAGTAACTACTATTATGATAATTTAGGTTGAAAGAACCTATGTTCTAAATATGATTTGTTGTTGCTCAAAGATGTTGTGTGTAGTGTATTACTATTTTACGTTTGAACACAGTGGTGTGCTCATGTACAAATGCATAGTACGGTTTGCATGTCTAAATGCAAATTACTAAGTTATTTCCTAGTATTGAGCAAACATGTGTTGTAACTATGATTATAGAACGACAAATATATCACACGGTATTGTATTATAATTTTCAATTTTCATACTTACCCTGTACAAGATGCATCATGCATTTACAAGAATATGTGATTGTATCATTGTTAACTTTCTGTAAAATGCTTATTCAACATTGGCGTGAACAATTCATAAATACTGCAGAAGAACATTCGGTACACAGACACAAGGGACAAGCACTTTGTTAGTTTAACCACATTGAAAAAAAATAAAAATCACACAACAACCATTTTCACATCAAACACCGCTCTGTCCATTCAGAACTTCCTTGCTTATTGCACACAGGTTCCTCTACGTACACCCGTTCTGCAGGATGCCACAAACTAAACTGCTGTGTGCAACTGACCTATGTACAGCCATGGTTCTGCAGGATGCCACAAAACTAAACTGTTGTGTGCAACTGACTTCAACCGTGGCTCTCTAAATATCTATTCGAAACCATGCCTATGGTGCCACACGCCCGTGACCCTAGAGACTTCACACTTGTGCTTGTGGTGCCACACGCCCGTGACCCTCTCTAACCAAGTATTCGCACCGATGCCTCTCCTGCCAAACTCCCATGCCTCTAGAAAATTCACACCTTTGGTAGATCAAGAGGGTTGATACCCGTGCCTCCAGAAGCCACACAAACGTGCCTGTAGTGACTTCACCTTCGTGCCTGTACCGACTTCACTTCTGTGCCTCCGTTTACTCAATCCACGAGCCTCACATGAAACTCACAGTGACTCTACTTGCTCCGCACACGTGATCACCCGTGCAACTTTGGTGTTGCACACACGTTCCTCTCAGTACAACCATATGCTGCCGAATGCCACCAACCTATACATGTGCCTCCTGCCTATAGAGGCTTCACTCACGTGACTCTGGTGCCCACACACCCGTGCCTCCCGTAACACGCACCGTGACTCTACAGTCTATTCATGCGTCATCGTCCGTGCCTCTTTGCTGTTGCACAGACGTTCCTGTCTCTACAACCCATGTCAGAGGAAACATAGAAAAAACAAAGGCACACACGTGCCTCTAATCTATGTATAACTACCCCTCCAATTAACTAACATCCGTCCAGAAAACATCTAAAAAAGAGATGCACATCCATGCCTCTTCTACAAACGAAGTACAACAACGAACAGTTAGGTTCATATCGTTTCATATATCTAAAGAACATTACACGGTAGCATAGATTTTTAAACAAAATCCATTATGTTCAAAGCCTATAACTAATATCACTGCGGCAGAACATTGAAGATAACAACAAGCCTCCCATCACGCTCTTTGAAAGTTATGAGCGCCAAGCTGTTTACTTCAATAGACGATGTCTGGAGAAAATCACTGAATCCTTCCTTTTTGAACACCATTCTATTACCCAAGCCAATGAAGTAGCAGCAAGGTGTGCTCACATGTATATCATCATCACGAGACTCTGAAGTAACTTCAAGAGTTAAAACGTCAGTCCTGGGAAATGTCACAAACTCCTTCAAACTACTCACAACAATACCAGGAATAACCTAACAAAAACACCAAGCTATTAGAAAATAGAACAAAAATTAAAAAACTATAAATAGAGGAAATAAATAAATAAACATAAACAAAGAAAGGTAGTGGAAAAAAATATGACCATATGATGACCATTAACATTCATGAAATTAATCATGTGAACAAAAGGACAACAAGGTATGTACTCGTCATCAAAGAGTTGGCACGTCATGAAATACATCTGCTAATAATTGAGATAAACACCACGGGTGTAATAACAACTCCCAACAAGTCCCTTCTCGGAGTCGCTCAAACCATCAAGAGCTACAAAATAAAATTACACGCGTTCAAGGGAACAGAAAAATCATGTGAAATAAAACAAGCTAAACACTTCCTTAAAAATAAACCTTACCAATAGAAGGTAAAGGAGACAACACATCTCCACCCCGATAAAAGTCAACACTAATCAACGTTCCATAGCACTCAAGCCTAACGGTCATTCTATCACGATGACTAAGACCATAATCAATGACCAAATCTTTCCAGAAAGGACCATGGAATTTGCTCCTCACACGACCATGACTAAACAGAACACCATACAAAAAACCCTCACTGGAGTGAAGAACAAGATCAGTATGTCCTTCACCCCTCCTTATGGCTAAAGCCTTACACTCCTCGATGTAACGAGCAAGATGAGCTCTAACACTGCACGAAACAGACTGCAAAAACGAATGATCATGATCAAAAAAAGAAGACCTAGAATAATTTCCATTCAAAACAGCAACAACACAACCAAAAGATATAAGTATGGGTGCCAAAAATTGATCAAATATAAAATGTTATTCTTACAACACGACTCGAACAACGCCGATCCAGAACCATAGTGAACACATCTACAGAAGAATCAACAGACGAACATGGGCCACCCGGCATACGGCAAAAAGGACAATCCATACCTGCAAAGGACGCAATGATTATGAAACCGAGTTGAAATTTGACATCTGATAGTATTGAAAGCCCCCACCCATAACTACCCCATAAATCTCCATATCCCGGAAATAGAATGGGTACAGAAAGGGAAACAAAAATAAAACAGAGAACCAATGAATGCAACCGGTAGGAAACGACGACCGTGCGAACGGGGAAGCACCGTTCACGGTCAAGAAGGACCGTCGTAAGCAGGCGACAAGCGCGGCGGGGCCACCGTAAGCACGCGACAAGAGCGGCGGGCGCCACGGGCGGAGACGACGGCAACGAAGAACAGTCTGTGACGATGGCAACGAAGAACAGTCTGCGGCGACGGTTCAACGACAGCAAACAGAAACAGATTTCAAAACAGATCAAAAGTGTATTACAAAACACTAAAAATATAAGGACTAAAATGAAAAAAGAAAAAACCAGAAAGAAAAATCGGAAACCGGAAATCACGGGAAAAGTCTCACAAGCGCCACGCGCGTGACACTTGTCACGCGCGGAGCGCTCCCCGACTAATCGTTGCGGAGAGCGCTCCTCAACTAGTGATCTTGGACAAGATGCGCGTGACATGTACCAAGTAAATCGAGTAGCCCAGAAGGCCCGGTCAAAGCGGCAACAGCTGCGAATCAAAGCGGCGGAGGAGAGAAACGTGCAAAATTGTTTAACCAGTTAAAAAAAGCTATGCACAGAAGTAACCCAGTCACACGTGTCAAATTGACAAGAGCCGCAAAAAAATCAAAAAATCCAGGAAAAAGAATCCCTTACGGGCCTAGTATTCTTAGTATGCGTGCGCCGGAAGAATAGATATGGTGGCGGCCGGCTGCAAGACCTTGCCGGACGAGTGCAAGAGCCTGTGGCGCATCGCCGGGCCGGTGATCCTCACCGGGCTCTTCCAGTTCCTCATCGAGTTCGTCACCGTGGCCTTCGCCGGCCACATCGGCAAGGTCGAGCTCGCCGCCGTCTCCACCGTCATCAACGTCATCCAAGGCCTCAGCTTGGGTCTTACCCAGTAGCAGAATAATCGCGTTGCTCGTTAGTTAAGCTACTGCTCCCTCCATTTCAAAAAAGATGATTCAACTTTGTACTAACTTTAGTATAAAGTTAGTATAAAATTGGGTTATCTATTTTGAAACGGAGGGAGTACCTTGTATTTTTTTGCTGTAGCTTAGAGATGTGGTACTAACACTACTATACAGCAGCACTCATTCTTGTGGGTTGCTTGAATAACCCAGTGATTCAAGTTTTTTTAAGCATCAACCGTAGAACAATTGTTCTACAGTATTTTCTATTAATATATCAAATATGTACAAAATTACAAAGAAGCAAATCGTAAGAGTCTATCCTATTCCAGCTGCTCCCCTCGCGTCGCCTCCCCTGGGCGGCGCCAGGGGCCCCTCAACCCTAGTGCCGCAGGCCACCACTCGCGCCTCCTCCTACCGCCACTGCCGCCAGCGTGGGCCGCGGTGGCGGCAGGCCCGGCGCCGAAGGCACCTGGGTGGGCGAAGGCTGCGGGATCCCATCTGAGGCGGCAGGGGCGGCACCTCTCGTGGGAGTCCTAGGGCGGCGGCCCTATGCCGCGTGGCGGTGGCCACAGTTCCATGGCCGGCGGAGCGGCGACCCTGAGATGGACGGCGGCGGTGGCAGCGCCCCATCCGGCGGGGTTGGCTGATCTGTGCGGAGATGGTGACGGCTGTGACGCCCGGATAATCAACCTACAGTAACCTCTGCTAATAATGCCACGTCACCTCGATTACTGTTGCTAATCTCGCGTTAGTTCGAAACCGATTCAAATTCAAATTCAAAATAAAGGCAAACCTCAAAAGTTTTCAAATATTAAAACCAAAATGTTCGGGTTGTGCTAGTTAATGCATAGGTGATTAGGGTGAAGAAACCAACATTTTTAAAAGTGTTTGAATGCGCTAAAATAAATAAAACAGTGACTGAAACAATAACTTAAATACTTTTTAACTAATAAAGAATACAAGGTATTTTACTTTTGTCCCAAAAATTTTGTGAGAACGGTTGATTTTTACAAATCTAATTTAGGAGTGGGTTTCACTTTTTGTAAAACTATAAACTATTAATTAAGTAAAATAAAACAGAAAAGGTAAATAAATAAAAGAAAAGCAAACACAAAGAAAAATAAAACAGAAAACCCCCAGGCCAACTTGGCCTCGACCCAGCCAATGGCGTGCCAGGCCGGCCCACTTCCTCCCCTGGCCTATAACCCCTATGGGCGACCAAACCCTAACCCCCACCGACACCACTTCCCTCCCCACTCGTCCCACTCCTCCCCCTCTCCCGAACCAGATCGGATCGGGACACGACGACCCGACGCCGTCGCCGCCGCCCGGTGCCCGCGCCTAGCCCTGCGCCCTGCCGACGCCCTGGCTCCGTGCTCGAGCCCCGCACCGCCCGGCGACCCTGCTGCGGTGGACGAGCCACCCGCCGGCGACGACCCCCCTCCCTCGCGCCCGTGCCACGGCCTCCTCCTCACCGGACCCCGCCACCGCCCGTCGCCTCGTCCTCCTCGTCTCCTCCTCGCCGACGACGCGTCCTCGTCCTCCTCCCCAAAGGCTCCACCGAGCCTCGCCGCCCCCCTGCTCACCAACGCAGGTGAGGACCCCGGTCCTCCTCCTCCTCCCCGTGCCCTCACGCCGGCGCTCGTCCGCGCCACTCCTCCGCCCGCGCCAGGCAACGCCCTACTGCCGTTCGCGCGCGCCCGGCGACCTCCCGTGGCCGCGCCCGGAGTTTTGCTCCCCTGCGCCTGCTCCACTCCCTCCGCCGCGTTGTGCCACTCCGGCCGGCCGTGCCTCGCCGGCACCGAACGCAAGCCCCACCCCGTGGCTGGCCTGGGCCAGTGCCCAGTCGGGCTAGCGGCCGCGCGCCCGTGCCGCTATGGCCAGGGCCACTTACCACTGGGCCAGTGCCCCCTGGCCCTATGACATATGGGGCCCACCCCCAGAACGAAAAAAAAGAATAAAAATAATATAATTAATTAATTAAGATAATTAATTTACTTACTTAATCTCGTTAATTAATCTAATTAAGCCTAATTAATTAATCTAATCACTTAAATTAAATTAACTAATCCTGTTTAGTTAACTAAGTCGATGACATGCGGGACCCACACATCAGTTTGACTAGTCAACACCTCTGTTGACTGCTGACGTCATGCCGATGCAATAATACTAATTTCAAATTAATTTAATAATAATAATTTGGAAAATGATTTAAAACTTTAAAAAATTAATATAAAATAAACCGTAACTCAGATGAAAATACTTTGTACATGAAAGTTGCTCAGAACGACGAGACGAATCCGGATACGCAACCCGTTCGTCCACCACAAATCCCTAGCATAGCAAACTCGCAACTTTCCCCATCCGGTTCATCTGTCCGAAAACGCGGAACACCGGGAATACTTTCTCGGATGTTTCCTCCCTTCGCCGGTATCACCTATCCCTGCGTTAGATTACCCTAGCACCACGTATTGCCTTGTTATGTTTTGTGATGCTGTGTTTGCTCCGTATTTACTGTTTTCTTCCCCCTCTTCTTCTCCGTTAGACACCGAGACCGACGCCGCTGCTATCCAGTACGACTACGGTGTTGACGACCCCTCCTACTTGCCAGAGCAACCAGGCAAGCCCCCCCTTGATCACCAGATATCGCCTATTCTTCTCTATACTGCTTGCATTAGAGTAGTGTAGCATGTTACTGCTTTCGGTTAATCCTATTCTGCTGCATAGCCTGTCATTGTTGCTATAGTTGTTACCGTTACCTGCTATCCTACTGCTTAGTATAGGATGCTAGTGTTCCATCAGTGGCCCTACACTCTTGTCCGTCTGCCATGTTATACTATCGGGTCGTGATCACTAGGGAGGTGATCACGGGTATATACTAAATACTTTATATACATGACACATGTGGTGACTAAAGTCGGGTCAGCTCATTCAGTACCCGCAAGTGATTCTGATGAGGAGGCTGAAAAGACAGGTGGCTCCATCCCGATAGAGGTGGGCCTGGGTTCCTGACGGCCCCCGACTGTTACTTTGTGGCGGAGCGACAGGGCAGGTTGAGACCACCTAGGAGAGAGGTGGGCCTGGCCCTGGTCGGCGTTCGCGGATACTTAACACGCTTAACGAGATCTTGGTATTTGATCTGAGTCTGGCCATTTGGTCTATACGGACTAACCAACTACGCGGGAACAGTTATGGGCACTCGACGTCGTGGTATCAGCCGAAGCCTTCGTGACGTCAGCGATGGAGCGGCGCGCGCCGGATTGGACTGGAACGCCTGCTAGGCTAGGTCTGCTTCCGGCCGCGTACGCAACGTGCAGGTGTGCAATGGGCGATGGGCCCAGACCCCTGCGCGCATAGGATTTAGACCGGCGTGCTGACCTCTCTGTTGAGCCTAGGTGGGGCTACGACGTGTTGATCTTCCGCGGCCGGGCATGACCCAGAAAAGTGTGTCCGGCCAAATGGGATCGAGCGTGTTGGGTTATGTGGTGCACCCCTGCAGGGAAGTTTATCTATTCGAATAGCCGTGTCCCTCGGTAAAAGGACGACCCGGAGTTGTACCTTGACCTTATGACAACTAGAACCGGATACTTAATAAAACACACCCTTCCAAGTGCCAGATATAGCCCGGTGATCGCTCTCTAACAGGGCGACGAGGAGGGGATCGCCGGGTAGGATTATGCTATGCGATGCTACTTGGTGAACTTACCATCTACTCTCTTCTACATGCTGCAAGATGGAGGTGGCCAGAAGCGTAGTCTTCGACAGGATTAGTTATCCCCCTCGTATTCTGGCATTCTGCAGTTCAGTCCACCGATATGGCCCTTTACACATATACCCATGCATATGTAGTGTAGCTCCTTGCTTGCGAGTACTTTGGATGAGTACTCACGGTTGCTTTTCTCCCTCTTTTCCCCTTTCTATACCTGGTTGTCGCAACCAGATGCTGGAGTCCAGGAGCTAGAGATCTCGAGGATGATTCTACATGGAGTTCGGCTTCGAGGAGTAGTTAGGAGGTCCCAGGCAGGAGGCCTTGCCTTTTCGATCGTTGCTACTTTTGTGCTAGCCTTCTTAAGGCAAACTTGTTTAACTTATGTCTGTACTCAGATATTGTTGCTTCCGCTGACTCGTCTATGATCGAGCACTTGTATTCGAGCCCTCGAGGCCCCTGGCTTGTATTATGATGCTTGTATGACTTATTTATGTTGTAGAGTTGTGTTGTGATATCTTCCCGTGAGTCCCTGATCTTGATCGCACACATTTGTGTGCATGATTAGTGTACGATTGAATCGGGGGCGTCACAAGTTGGTATCAGAGCCGACTGCCTGTAGGAATCCCCCTTTCCAACTCCTTGGCCGAAGTCGAGTCTAGTCATTGAAAAACATTTACTAACATGGCTGTGTGGCTTACGGGCCCACGTCGCCATTGGGTGGTATTAGGATCTTTTACTCCTTGTCTATACTCTGGGACTTTGATCTCTCTTCTATTCGGGTTAAATGAATTTTGCTAATTCTAACATTAGGATCTCGTTATCACTTTCACCCGGAGAGCCCCTTATTACTGATGATCGTCTGCTGCACGTGAGGACCCTGAAGACACTTTCCGCTGTTAACCCGAGAACTTGTGTTCATCGCTTTTGCAATTCCCTTCCATCGATAAACTCCTATGGATAACCACGTATACTCGCCATTCATACAATGTTTCCCAGTTGATCTTGTTATTACAAGATACCCCGAAATTCTCTCTGTTGTTCCGAGAATCCTTTGAGCTTACTGCCTTGCTGTTCTTTGTCACCTGAATACCCCTACGGATAATTCTCGCACTTACCGAGTATCCGCTCACCCTCAGTTGATTCAAGTATTTCACAAAAGTGTTCAAAATACCATTCGATCTTCCGAAAATCCTCAGGAGCCTTTTTGCTCTTGAAATTCTTGCTTACTTGCATTATGATTAATCTTAAGTCTCGTAATCTTATTGGCATCTCTTGTCATTATCATTTTGAGTCCGTTGATTCAATTTGTTGCGAATGCTCGCAATCATCAATCAGAGCCTAGAATTCATCCTTCCGGCTCAGACGTCATTTGAAACGTGAACTGGTTATCGACCAATCAAATTGACGTCGATTGTACCCCTAAGTCTATTCAACTTATCCATTCTTAATCAGACCATTGGCTTCTTATCCCTTGATTTGGAAATGATAATTCCTTTGCATTGAGCTTTGAATTACTCAGTTGTTTTTATAGTCCGATGCCCTTTCGTTCCTTCTTCCTCTGATAGAGTACCGATACTCGCATCAGCTCCGTTGTAGACCACAAGACCCCTTGTTGGGTTATTATCCGACAGTGTCCTTCATATTCAATAACCTTGTGATCATTTCCATGGATATATAATGCCTTTGGTAATTTGTATCCTCTGCTTGATAACCATACTCTACTTTTGAGCTAGTGATTTTACTCTTGAAGTTTGAGGTATATGTTTCTAAGATGCCCCGATGGATTGAACCTATACCTTCCCTAAAAACCGTATGAACCCGAAGGTTTTCACAAGCCATACCCTTCTGGTATTTTACCAGATAATTTTCTACCATACAACTTCATCGAATGCGAGAAGTGAATGAAAGGTTATGCATTGGAGAAGTGGGAGTCGACCTTGAACTTTGTGTTCATGCCCATGGACACGATGTAGATCTTATCATTAAAACTTCTCTTAAATTAATTATTCCCTGGGTATAAGTTCATCTTATATCTCGGATCTGGCCTTTTTCAATCGTGATTTTGACCATGTTCTCCTTTAAATACCATTTCTCGTGCAAGTTTAAGCACTTGTCCTCTGCAGAGCAATACCCCCGTCCAACCTCTACTTTGGTCTGTCGTCGAGTATTACCCCCCTGGTATCTCGAGAATGCCAAGGAACTACTTAACTTCTTATGAGTTCTTCATCAACTAATATTCTTGCTGATTCCATTTTTCCAACGGGTTCTGAGTTGTTAGAACCCCTCAAGGACACCGATAAGTGAATCAATTCCGCACTCCGATTCAATAACTCTAAGTAATTTTTTTTGCTTACGAGTTTAATAATCCTTCAAGTCATTCCTAGCCTGCTCGGCTATGTCATTATCGTGCCGATTTTAACTGTGCTACCTGGACCTTCCCGGCGCACAAATTTCGACAGTGAGCTAATCTTGCGTCGATCTTCCTCGTCATATCATTTCTCCTTGAACAGCAAACTTGATTTCGAGTTTGTGTCCTACCCGTGGTTCCAATAACCTTTCGCTTTCATCATTCCTTTGACTTGATGTCATCGTCGATCAATTACATCTTCTTAAAAACCGCTCGACAAATTTGTCGTCATCATTGTCAACAATTTGACTTCTTCCAAGTTGTGTGTCGAAATTCAGGATGAGAAATACCATCCTTGCCCCTCGATGAATTGTGTTATCATCGACAACATTCTTGCCTCCCCCCAACACAAACTTGTTCATATTTTGTGTTGTATCTTGATTTCCCTGCAATCCAACTTATGTTATGTTCTACCGTGGAGTATTACCATCTTTGATGTCAAGAATGTCGTGAGCATTACTCCACCTCTTAAAAATTCTTGGTACAGTGATACTTCTCACCATCACCATTCTTTCTTGGTCCCCGTGTTGTTTCTAAACAAAATACCAACAAATGGTCTATGATGTGTAAAATTCAAAAATTCTAGCAACCCTATTTGCTTTGACGTTAATGGTCGATAGCTTCATTCTAAGTCTATTGCTTATTGAATCATCATTCAAACATTGATCGTGCTACCTAGTCCAGATTTTCGGGTGCACTTTTCAACCAATGTTTAATTGTGTATGTCTTCTTCGAGCATACATCATTATATCATTTGATCTGGCAAATGTTATCTCCTTGTTCACAAAATTGTGGAAATCCATCCTTTGGAAATCTCGATGATTTGTCGCTGAGTCCATCAGCCACCTCCTCATCCTCTCATTGGTTTACTGATGAACTCTTATTTTGGAACTCGCTCCCATAGTTCATTTCCCGAGGACCTTAAAATGTTGTCTCGTCAAATTGTGTCGCACCTTTTCTTCCCAGACATCCTGAGTCTGAGGTATCCTAACACCGACCAGATCTGAATCTCGGTCAGATATGATGGTTGGAACACTTTCCAAGAGTCACAACATTGGTCTTTATATGACCCGGTAAGGTGATGTCATGTCTAGCACACCTGACCGGAGGACCTATTGTTATAGTTTTCTTTTTAGCAAGCTTAGCGATTCTTCCATGAGGAAATTGTAACACTTATTCTATAAGTTGTTCTTGATGGATCCTTTGTGAATCCAAATTCTGATCTTACCCAATGACCATGTCAATGCTATCTCGAAGCATGTCTGTGGTACTCCGATTTTCAAAAAGAACATTTGTAGCACAATGCTAAATTTTTCTTTATCATTTATCCTAACACCGTTGTATGGGTAATATCATGAGATTCCTCCCCCTTACCTAATTGGTTTTCTACTTTCTATCATGTCATGGATATCATGCTCTGCTTGTCCTTGGGAAGGATATACCCCCGAAATATGTGTGTATACACATTTTCCTTTCCATTGTTCTGTTTAAACCTGATAATCACTTTTCCTTTCCATTGGTTTGTTTAAACCTTCTTGTGTTCTATATAATATAAGCAGTAATATTTCCCTGCTTATGTAAACACCTCGTTGTACCACTCGGTCAGTAAGACCCTGTTACTATTGTTAATGATATCCCGGTAGCCACCGATGGACGAGAACTTTGCCTATTGGTCCGCCTCGTTCAACAAGCAGGAAAATGGTTCTCTTAGTCCCTCGCCTTTGGTACCGACATTGTTGCCAAAATAAATGGCAGGCTACCCTCTGACATACCTTACTATCGTGACCGTGCAAGATGTCAGCACCCTTTCTACTTTTAACCCACGTGGTGGGCCCATAACCCACAGTTCCATAGGATCGAAACCTGACTCTCTTGTACACCCTGTTGCCAAAGTTATTCCTCGCGCTTGACCTCATATGTAATTCACGGGTCACCTGCCTAGTGCTCTATTTTGGTATCAGACGCAATACTTACTCTCGCTGCTTTGAACCCCTTTCTCACTCTGGTTCAGACTTCGAGCAACTATCTATCCGTTTGGAACCTCGTATTGTACCTTCGTACCTTACTCTCAATGTATTTTATATGTTCAACTCGAGAGATAATCTTATGCTCATTCATGGGTTAACCCCAGATGGATTCCCTCATAAGCATTATGTCGTAGCCGAGCTGTCCCTTACCTATTCGTAAGCACGTTGGAGTTCCCGAAGAAAAGGACGACTTCACCATCATGACCTGAAGCAAAGAAATGAAGACGTCAATGTAAGGGATCGACCTCTTCGAGAAGAGCAACCAAGGCCGAGAAGATTCGTTAGAATTCGTAACCAGACTTTTCCCCCGTTTTCCACCTCTTAAATCTTGGGACGAAATTTCTTGTAGTGGAGGAGAATTGTGACGCCCGGATAATCAACCTACAGTAACCTCTGCTAATGATGCCACGTCATCTCGATTACTGTTGCTAATCTCGCGTTAGTTCGAAACCGATTCAAATTCAAATTCAAAATAAAGGCAAACCTCAAAAGTTTTCAAATATTAAAACCAAAATGTTCGGGTTGTGCTAGTTAATGCATAGGTGATTAGGGTGAAGAAACCAACATTTTTAAAAGTGTTTGAATGCGCTAAAATAAATAAAACAGTGACTGAAACAATAACTTAAATACTTTTTAATTAATAAAGAATACAAGGTACTTTACTTTTGTCCCAAACTTTTTGTGAGAATAGTTGATTTTTACAAATCTAATTTAGGAGTGGGTTTCACTTTTTGTAAAACTATAAACTATTAATTAAGTAAAATAAAACAGAAAAGGTAAATAAATAAAAGAAAAGCAAACACAAAGAACAATAAAACAGAAAACCCCCAGGCCAACTTGGCCTCGACCCAGCCAATGGCGTGCCAGGCCGGCCCACTTCCTCCCCTGGCCTATAACCCCTGTGGGCGACCAAACCCTAACCCCCACCAACACCACTTCCCTCCCCACTCGTCCCACTCCTCCCCCTCCCCGATCTAGATCGGATCGGGACACGACGGCCCAACGCTGTCGCCGCCGCCCGGTGCCCGCGCCTCGCCCTGCGCCCTGCCGACGCCCTGGCTCCGTGCTCGAGCCCCGCGCCGCCCGGTGACCCTGCTGCGGTGGACGAGCCACCCGCCGACGACGACCCCCCTCCCTCGCGCCCGTGCCACGGCCTCCTCCTCACCGGACCCCGCCACCACCCGTCGCCTCATCCTCCTCGTCTCCTCCTCGCCGACGACGCGTCCTCGTCCTCCTCCCCAAAGGCTCCACCGAGCCTCGCCGCCCCCCTGCTCACCAACGTAGGTGAGGACCCCGGTCCTCCTCCTCCTCCCCGTGCCCTCACGCCGGCGCTCGTCCGCGCCACTGCTCCGCCCGCGCCACGCAGCGCCCTGCTGCCGTTCGCGCGCGCCCCGCGACCTCCCGTGGCCGCGCCCGTCGCGCTCGCGACCTCCCGTGGCCGCGCCCGGAGTTCTGCTCCCCTGCGCCTGCTCCACTCCCTCCGTCGCGCTGCGCCACTCCGGCCGGCCGTGCCTCGCCGGCACCGAACGCAAGCCCCACCCCGTGGCTGGCCTGGGCCCGTGCCCAGTCGGGCTAGCGCCCGCGTGCCCGTGCCCGCTATGGCTAGGGCCACTTACCACTGGGCCAGTGCCCACTGGCCCTATGACATATGGGGCCCACCCCCAGAACGAAAAAAAAGAAGAATAAAAATAAATAAAAATAATATAATTAATTAATTAAGATAATTAATTTACTTACTTAATCTTGTTAATTAATCTAATTAAGCCTAATTAATTAATCTAATCACTTAAATTAAATTAACTAATCCTGTTTAGTTAACTAAGTCGATGACATGCGGGACCCACACATCAGTTTGACTAGTCAACACCTCTGTTGATTGCTGACGTCATGCCGATGCAATAATACTAATTTCAAATTAATTTAATAATAATAATTTGGAAAATGATTTAAAACTTTAAAAAATTAATATAAAATAAACCGTAACTCAGATGAAAATACTTTGTACATGAAAGTTGCTCAGAACGACGAGACGAATCCGGATACGCAACCCGTTCGTCCACCACAAATCCCTAGCATAGCAAACTCGCAACTTTCCCCATCCGGTTCATTTGTCCGAAAACGCGGAACACCGGGAATACTTTCTCGGATGTTTCCTCCCTTCGCCGGTATCACCTATCCCTGCGTTAGATTACCCTAGCACCACGTATTGCCTTGTTATGTTTTGTGATGCTGTGTTTGCTCCGTATTTACTGTTTTCTTCCCCCTCTTCTTCTCCGTTAGACACCGAGACCGACGCCGCTGCTATCCAGTATGACTACGGTGTTGACGACCCCTCCTACTTGCCAGAGCAACCAGGCAAGCCCCCCCTTGATCACCAGATATCGCCTATTCTTCTCTATACTGCTTGCATTAGAGTAGTGTAGCATGTTACTGCTTTCGGTTAATCCTATTCTGCTGCATAGCCTGTCATTGTTGCTATAGTTGTTACCGTTACCTGCTATCCTACTGCTTAGTATAGGATGCTAGTGTTTCATCAGTGGCCCTACACTCTTGTCCGTCTGCCATGTTATACTATCGGGCCGTGATCACTAGGGAGGTGATCACGGGTATATACTAAATACTTTATATACATGACACATGTGGTGACTAAAGTCGGGTCAGCTCGTTCAGTACCCGCAAGTGATTCTGATGAGGAGGCTGAAAAGACAGGTGGCTCCATCCCGATAGAGGTGGGCCTGGGTTCCTGACGGCCCCCGACTGTTACTTTGTGGCGGAGCGACAGGGCAGGTTGAGACCACCTAGGAGAGAGGTGGGCCTGGCCCTGGTCGGCGTTCGCGGATACTTAACACGCTTAACGAGATCTTGGTATTTGATCTGAGTCTGGCCATTTGGTCTATACGGACTAACCAACTACGCGGGAACAGTTATGGGCACTCGACGTCGTGGTATCAGCCGAAGCCTTCGTGACGTCAGCGATGGAGCGGCGCGCGCCGGATTGGACTGGAACGCCTGCTAGGCTAGGTCTGCTTCCGGCCGCGTACGCAACGTGCAGGTGTGCAATGGGCGATGGGCCCAGACCCCTGCGCGCATAGGATTTAGACCGGCGTGCTGACCTCTCTGTTGAGCCTAGGTGGGGCTACGACGTGTTGATCTTCCGCGGCCGGGCATGACCCAGAAAAGTGTGTCCGGCCAAATGGGATCGAGCGTGTTGGGTTATGTGGTGCACCCCTGCAGGGAAGTTTATCTATTCGAATAGCCGTGTCCCTCGGTAAAAGGACGACCCGGAGTTGTACCTTGACCTTATGACAACTAGAACCGGATACTTAATAAAACACACCCTTCCAAGTGCCAGATATAACCCGGTGATCGCTCTCTAACAGGGCGACGAGGAGGGGATCGCCGGGTAGGATTATGCTATGCGATGCTACTTGGTGAACTTACCATCTACTCTCTTCTACATGCTGCAAGATGGAGGTGGCCAGAAGCGTAGTCTTCGACAGGATTAGTTATCCCCCTCGTATTCTGGCATTCTGCAGTTCAGTCCACCGATATGGCCCTTTACACATATACCCATGCATATGTAGTGTAGCTCCTTGCTTGCGAGTACTTTGGATGAGTACTCACGGTTGCTTTTCTCCCTCTTTTCCCCTTTCTATACCTGGTTGTCGCAACCAGATGCTGGAGTCCAGGAGCTAGAGATCCCGAGGATGATTCTACATGGAGTGCGGCTTCGAGGAGTAGTTAGGAGGTCCCAGGCAGGAGGCCTTGCCTTTTCGATCGTTGCTACTTTTGTGCTAGCCTTCTTAAGGCAAACTTGTTTAACTTATGTCTGTACTCAGATATTGTTGCTTCCGCTGACTCGTCTATGATCGAGCACTTGTATTCGAGCCCTCGAGGCCCCTGGCTTGTATTATGATGCTTGTATGACTTATTTATGTTGTAGAGTTGTGTTGTGATATCTTCCCGTGAGTCCCTGATCTTGATCGTACACATTTGCGTGCATGATTAGTGTACGATTGAATCGGGAGCGTCACAACGGCGGTGGCTGCGGATCCAACGCCCTGATCGGATCAGCCGCGGGGTGGCCTTGCACCGACCGGCGGCGCGTGGAGGGACCGTTGAGGAGATGACGGATTTTCGCCGGAGTACTGATGGCGGCGTACGTCTTCGTGGCGAGGCTCCGCTCGGTTCCAGCCAGCCGAGAGAGATCGGGACGACGTGGCTTCCGGTGAAAATCGCGCCTGACTGCAGTCTTAGCGGACGATGGCGGCGTCTCGGACGTCATTCCCTTCTCGAGGCATCGTCGTTGCAGGTCACGTCAACCTGATCCGGATGTTTTGGGGGAAACCCTAGATCTGGGTCTACCGGATCGGACGATGACGACGCTTTCGGTGTCGTTCTCCCTCCTGGGGGCATCGTTTTGGAGCAAGTGCTGGCTGGAGGGGGCAAGAGGAAGAGCTGTGTTTCATCTTGCGCATTTATGGCGGCGGATCTTGGCGGCGTGGCGCAGTAGAGACTCGGCGCCCGATGCGCGGAGATGCACTCGCGCAGGATGGTGGCATTGTCTGGCGTCGTGGTGGCGTCGATGGCAGCTAGACCTGGCAAGGTAGATGCAACAGTACAACACTTACAATGGATTGGTGGCAGGTGGCTGCGGCGGCCTCATACTCGGCAGGCGTCCTGGTTGAGGAGTGCGCCGGACTGGTGGGTGCCCCATGCCCGGCAGGCGTCCTGGTTGGGACCTCAGGTCATAGATGTTAGGTTTGGCTGAGAGGTCTGTTTGGTATTAAGCCCAGACTATCAGCATCCCTTCATCAATTGGATAGAAGTGGCGACAGTTTCTTGCCTAGACGGTAGCTTCAGTCTTACTGTTATATGACTTTATAAGGTCTTGTGTTAATAATTAATAAAGTGGTTGTATGCATCGTCCAGATGCAGAGGCCGGGGGTCCTCCTCCATTTATAAAAAAAATCCTATTCCAGCTTTTTTCAATATGTGAATAAATAATATTCTAGATACTTCTTAAAGGCATCATTCTAGATGATCCTTAATCCACTTTTGCAAGGTGCTTAGATGCTTAGATTTTATCCTATGAATCACCAGACTGAGATCTTTCTTTAGTCTGAACTTCCAGCATCTAACACTGTGTGCTTCACTTCTGAAAAAAGTTCCATTTCTCTGGCACCAAATTGCCCACCCAGTGATTCAAGTTGGGGCCGTTATCATATGGTTAGTGCACCTGTCAATTTTTCTCTTGCCACAGTGTCTGTTTTTAGTGATTTTGCTTTTCACTCAAAGTTGAAATGAACATACATAATCTCTACCGATGCTTGCTCGAATTTTGTTTTAACAACATGAACTACAACATCTGGACATTGACGGTAGCATTCGGTTGCAATGCCGCAGTGAGGTACGCGCGCGTCTCCTCTGACTCTGATGATTTTCTGTGCGCTCTCAAACAGCAGAAGAAATGACTCTCACCTGTCCTGTCTCTAGTGTTTGGTTTTGTGCCAACGAGCTTGGCGCCAGACACCCGAAAGCGGCCAAGTTATCGGCCGTGGTGGCCGTGACCAGGTCGGCCACCATCGGGCTATCTTCACGCTGGTCGCCCTCGTGGCGGGCTTTTCACCGACGACGACTTACTCGTCAGGGAGACTGCAAGACTGGCTATCTTCTGGCTGCCACCATATTCCTCAACAGCATCCGGTCGTTGCTGTCACGTAAATACATGCATCATCCTCCAGAGCTTCACGCTTTTTGTTAAGTACGTCAATCTGTTCAGAGCAAATTGGCGATGTCACTTGTGTGCGTGTGTGCCACCGGACGCAAGCCGAAAGGGACGTGACGCTTATCAGCTAGTGCCATATCACACATCAGCTTCGCACAGACCCTCGCGTCGCCCTCCCGGGCGACTCGGGGGCGATCAGATCTTTGGCCACGCCACCTCCCCTCATCCCCTTCCCTCCCTCGCCCCCATCAGAGACGGCCGCGGACAAAGCCCGCGTGGGCGCCAGGGAAGGTGGCGGCAGGGATCCCGGCGCCCGCATCGATCACGTCGGCCTGTGGGCCGGAGTATCGCATTGGTGTCCTGCGGATCCTTGGGCGACGGTGTCGGTGAGCCATCGTCGTTCGGCGGCTGGCGACGTCTGCAGGCTGCGCTGGCCAGCGTGCTTGGCCGCGCGGGCGGCGGGTCGCTGGTGTAGTCCGGTCGTGGCGCGGTGCTCCGTAGCGTCAGATCTGGAGGTTCCCCTTTCTTCTGCCGCCTCTCTTTCCGTCCCGGTGGTTTGCAGCTGCAGGCTTCGGTGATAGTGAGCCATGGTGGTGTACTTTGGGTCTGGGGGAAGCCTTGGCCGGTCTGGCCGGCCCGGCGGCGGCGACGCCCATGGACGCCGCTTTCCTTCATAAAGGCGCAACTCATGGCCCAATCTACCCAACCCGATCCCCGATCGAGTGAAAGCCTTCAATCATCTTCGGATTTGGCGGCAGCGGCGCTGTTCGCGTCGTGACCTTCCTGAAGGTGTCGTCAAGGGCACTAGGGCTCGGTTGGGAGTGCAGAGGATCTACAGGTGGAGGGAATGGGACCAGTGGCAGCAGGTGGTGTTCGCGAAGGAGGAGCGGCGTTGCATCTGACACGTTGATAACAGCAGGTCTCAGCGGCATGGAGCAGCGGGGTCTCGCTGCTGGGCGTGTGTTGATGGACGAGTGCAGGATGGTGGTGTTGTCTAGCGGCATGGTGGCATCGACGGCAGCTAGAGCGGGGCAATGTTGATGCGTCAGTACATCTCTAAAGATGGAGTGGTGGCAGTTGGCGGCGGCGACTGCTAAGAGTGCGCCGGACCGGAGTGTGTCCCATATCCGGCAAGTGGCTTGGAAGGGGCCTTAGGTCTTAGATGTTAGGCTTGGCTGTGAGGTCTGTATGGTATTAGGCGCGGACTATCAACATCCCTTTATTAACTGGATAGAAGTAACGACAGATGTTGTCTAGACGGTGGCTTCAGACTTACTGCTGTATTTTTTTGTAAGGTCTTTCGTAAATAATTAATAAAGTGGTTGCATGTATCGCTCAGATGTAGAGGTTGGGGTCTTTCTCATTTTTTTTAAAAGAAAAAGAAAAAAAATCTTATGTGCGTGTGTGATTTCAGGAGTGGCTATTGGTGTTGGGTTGGGTTGCAATCCTTGGTGGCCTTGTTGAGTGTCGGCTGCTACTATCTCGTTGGCCTGCACCGAATAAGTAAATTAACAGGAACTACGATGTACCCATGAAGCATCCGCTGTCCATGTCAACATCGAGATGCATATTGTCCTTTGATTAATAAACTAAGGAATCTTTTCTGGGATGATATACATCTCTATACTGGTCTGAACCAATACTTGAACATGCCTCACAACCTTTTCATTTAGTTATGCATGTGCACTCTCAGACCACTCAACATATAGTACCAATATTTTACTTTCTTGTTATATCGTCTTAATAAAAAAAGTTATTTTTAAATCTTTTTATATATTTGAATTCCTAAAGACGAGATCTTTAAAACAAGACCAATATTCAATATATTTTAGCGTAGTTTGAATTTTACCGTTTCATTCGCTTTGGCATTTCAAAAAATTGGTTGTAACTCATTTCAAAAAACTCGTTCACTTTATTTAAAAAAACTGGTTTCGCAATTAAGAAAAAAAACGAGTCATTCAAAAATAAAGATTTAACTCATTTTAGAAAACTAATTTTATTCATTTTAGACCACTGATTTCATTCGTATCGAAACACATATTTAAGTCATTTCAAAGAATTGGTTTCGCTCATTTCAAAAAGGTGATTTCACTCATTTCAAAAAACGGAATTCACTCATTTTGGAACTCCGGTCTTAGTTATTCCGAAACACATATTTCACTCATTTACAGAAACAATTTTACTCATTTTAGAAAACGTATTACAGCGTGTAAAAAAGCAAATTTAACTAAATTTAAACACCGATTTCACATATTTGAAAACACATATTTCATTCGTTACAAAGAACAGGCTACACTAATTTCATCAAACTGATTTCACTCATTTCACTATGTTAAAAAAATGATTTCACATATGAAAAAACTGATGTCACTTGTTTCAGAAAAATAATTTCACTAAATTGAGAAAACAGATTTCACTCATTTTCACTATTTTAAATAACCAGTTTGGCTAGTTTGAATTTAACCGTTTCACTCATTTCAGAAAATGGATTTCAGTGAGTTTCACATTTCACTAGTTTCAGAAAACCTTTCAGTCACTTTCACATTTTACTAGATTCAGAAAACACATTACACCCGTTTACAAAAGTTAGATTTCACTCATTTTAGAAATCACATTTCACTATATTTAACGTATTTCACACCGAAATATGTGCATGTGTATGGAAAACAAATTTCACTCGTCTAAAAATAATAATTTCACACGGTTTAGAGAACATACTTCACTCAGTTGAGAAAACATATTTCAAAATTGATTTCACTCAATGAAAAAAAAATTCAATTATTTCAAAATACCTATTTGGCTTGTTTCAGAAACCCAATTTTAGTCATTTGAAATGTTGAAATTAAAACATGTTTGAAATGCATCCAAATTTGGTCTTATTCTAAAGCTTTTGGCTTCAAGAATTCAAATATATAAAATATTTCAAAAATAACAATATGGTTTAAAAGATAGAAATGATTGAAAATCCTAAAGAGAAAATAAAAGGAAAGGATTTGTACCATGGCACGACATGCAACGTCAGGATAGACTGTCTCTCTCACCTGACATGGGTCCCATCGATCTAACCTTGATTTGACTTAAAACAAAAATACAAAAAAAATATTTACATCAATACTTTGATATACACATGCATGTGGCCCCACACCTTTACACATGGCAGCAAGACATTGGTGAGAGAATTACCGGTAGGTCTCAGCACTCAACCCGGCAATCCGACCCATGGGCGGCCGCGCCCATGGGTATCCGACCCTAATGGGTAGGGTATGGGTCGACATATTCACCCATGGGTAAGCCCAATGGGTAACCCGATTAGTCATGGGTAGGGTATGGGTGCGAGGTCCTGCCCGTGGGTCACCCGATGGGTCGCCCGATTAACTGACATGTGGACCCCCACCTAAATAGTAGTGGCCTCCCGCAGTGCCAGGCTGCCAGTGCCAGCCCAACATCCCCGGCCCAATCCAGTAAGCTAGCACCTTAGGCTTAGGCAGAGTCGCAGAGAGAGGTCAATCGCGTCCTCCACTCCACTCCTCCACAACCCTAGCCGCCGCATTCTCTCTCGATCCCATCCGCAAGCCGCCGCCGCCGCACTCTCTCGCTCTCGCTCCCATCCGCAAGCCGCCGTCGCCGCCCACCGTCCCATCCCCGTCGCCGCAAGCTGCCGGATCCCCGGACCGCTATCCTCACGGGCCACAGGATCCCCGCCGCCTCCATCCTCACGGGACGCGGGATCCCCACCGCAGGCCACCTCCGTCCTCGTCGGCTGCTGGATCCCCTGCCAAGCACCGCCGCTGCCGTCTCCAGCAAGCACTGCCGCCGTCGTCTCCATCTCGTTCTTCCTCCAAGGCTTCACCGCCGCCGTCTCCAGCAAGCACTACCGCCGTCGTCTCCATCTCGTATTCCTCCAAGGCTTGACCGCCGCCGTCTCCAGCAAGCAGTACCGCCGTCGTCTCCATCTCGTATTCCTCCAAGGCTTCACGTCACCGGAGCAGCACCGCCGCCATCACCACGCCGGAGCAGCACCGCCGCCATCCTCTGTCTCTGCAAGGTGACTCTCATTTCTTTCTCCCGGTTCCCAGCCTTTTTATTTGGTTCACAACAGTAGAAGTGTAGAATAGCCGAGAGATGTGTTGAACTAGCTATTTTGTGTGATCACCGAGCTATTCTCAGGGACTAAATATGTTACAGCAAATCTGTTCTTCCCCAAAATATCTTCTATTCGTCTAGCAATACGAAAATGGTCTACTAGTGAGCATGTTCCTTTGCAAAAGATGTCTGAGGAAATGAAGACAAAGTTTGAGAAGTATTGGAAAGAAGTCCATGGTCTTATGTCTGTGGCAACAGTCCTTGATCCAAGATATAAGCTTCATATGTTGCAAGCTTTGTTTGGCTCTCTCTATGGGTTTGAACATGCAACTGCAGAAGTGGAGAAAATTAGAAAGTTAATGGGTGATCTGTTGCTAGAATATCAAGCATCTGATGGTGGTGTGGGTACCTCGGAGTCACAGGTAGGTAGGAGTGTTTCTACCCAAGGTGGGGCTGCAGTAGATGAAATGGAGAATATTTTTAAACAATATATGTCCTCGAAGCCTGTTATGAGTGCTTCTCGTGTGCGGACAGAACTGGACTTATATTTGTGGAAGAGGAAATTATCCATAGGCCAGAGGGTCTCGACATCATCAATTGGTGGCAGTTTGGAGGTATCAAGTATCCTACATTGCGAAGAATGGCTCATGATATACTAGCCATTCCTGTAACAACCGTGGCATCGGAATCTGCCTTCAGTACTAGTGGGAGAATACTAAGTGCACATAGATGTTCACCTGCACCAAACATGACCGAAGCTCTTATGTGCATGCAAGCTTGGTCCCGTGCAGACATGTTAGGTAATAATCTAGTTGAATCATGACTCTTCTTTCCATACACAATATTATTTCCTTGCTATATGTTAATATCTAAATCTATGCATCAGGGGATTGCAATTCTACTCTCTTTGCGGACTTTGAAACTGTTCTTAAGGATGACACAGAAATGATGGTAACATATTCTACTTTTAGCAACTTAGCATGCCTTTTAATCTTAGATTTTAATGCAAATCTTGTTCTTTACTTTGAATGCTTTTACTTTCTTATGTTTCAGGAGGTTGATGATCAATCCATCTTAACCGAAGCCTGAAACATGACTCTATGATGGTGTTGTTGCTGCTTGGTTGTGACGAGAAGGCCGACGACCCGGCGTGCTACACTACTACATGCTGCTATTTACATTTATCCATGGGCTGCTACACTACTACTTGCTAGTGCTAGCTTGTTGGCACACAACTACTCAACCTGAACCTTGTATTTGTGTATTTGTGCTGCTGCTGAACCTTGTATTTCTGCTGCTATTTGTGCACCTGAAGGTCCTGAACCTTGTATTTCTGCTCCTGAACCTTGTATTTGTGCTTCTGGGACCTGCACCATGTATTTGTGATGCTATTTGTGCTCCTGAACCTTGTATTTGGCTTCCTGATACTGTGTTTTCTATTTGTTCTATCATATATTCACATTGATGGTTAGTAACTGAAGCTATTTGTGCATTTTTGCTACTGTGTAAACCAATATTTGTTATATGAATTTTGCCACTACTCTGTTGTACACTGTACAAGAACACTGTACAGCAACCCGATGGGTAACCCATCGGGTTCGGGCGTGGGTCTGATCCTTCGCCCATGGGCAGGGTCGTGGGCGACTGGGTAGACCCATTTAGTAATCGGGCATGGGTTTGGTAGACCTCGACCCGGGCAAACCCGACCCGACTGCCAGGTTGACTCAGCACCGTAAAAAACACTTTGTGGGCCTGCACCTCGCAGCGGTTTTCGGCTTCAAGCTCAAGCTTGACGTACAGAGGATTTGGGTGGGGTGCTGATGGGCACGATTCTGCAGACCGGGATCCCGTTTGTGATCCTCTTCAGATCAGAGCCAAATGGAAGAAAGAGGTAATGTTCAGAAATTAAGACATGTTTAGCATGCTGCTTGCAGCAATTAGAAAGTAATTACCCGTACATTTTCTTTTTTAAAAAACATCCAAAAAGCATCTTAGATCTGATTAATATCAGGTTTTTGGGTTTCTGATGAAGAGTTTTGCGTGCGCCCGTGATGCAGGCTATGATCGTGATAGAGCGGGTACGGAGCATGGGAGGAGACGTCGAGCTGCTGGCCATGCAAGAAACGAAATGAAACGTGGGGAACGGCTCGTTGCACACACCGTACACATCACACAAATTTGACAGAACGGGAAGGCACAAAGAATAAATAACTTCCATCCTACTAAGATGAAGAAGGCTACATCGTCATCCATGATTACACCACGCACTCGACCTTCTTGAACCTTGCCTGCCCCGCGGGCGACGCCAGAGGCAGCTTGAGCGGGCAGGTGGCCTCCAGCCTGCGCGTGCGGTGCGGCGGGTACCTGACCTCGCCGGCAAGCTTCAGCTCCAGCCGGAACCCGCCACCCGCCACACTCTCCTTCACGAGCGTTGCCACCCCGGCACTCCTCAGCGGCGCGGTGCCCTCGCCCGCCGCCACGACATTGTAGACCTCGGTATTTCCCGGACAGATACACCGGCGCGAGCTCCCCTGGATCCTGACGCGGGCGAAGTGCTCGCCGGCGAAGTGCTCGCCGGCGAAGAAGAGCTCAGCGTCGAGCGGCGCGTCAGCCCCGAGCACGGCGCGCATGGCCCAGTTGCGGTTGTGCACGGAGACAGCAAGGGACACATCGTAAGAGAGCCTGGTGCCATTGGGCCCGGCGAGGGCGAGGCGGGCGAGGGAGGCGTCTTCCACGGCCACATGGACGGGGCGGACAGCGGTGAGTAACGTGAGGGTCAATAGCTCATGTGCGACGTTTTTGATGTGAATTGGAAGGAGTGCGGCGTTGTTGGAATGAATGGCTGTGATGCGACACATTTGAGCGTGCAAATAGCCCAGGGCCACATGGCGTGTTAAATGTGGTTAAATTGGTCGTCAACCAAGCCCGCCCATTTATGTTAGGACATGTGGGTCCAACTTAATTGTTTCTCAAAACAGCTGACCGTGCCCTGCCGCCCGACCGTGCCGGGCCCGCCACTCTGCCCCCTTCTTCTCCGGTGGCGGCAGATCTTGCGTTCTCGGTGGCGGCGGCGGAGCCCTCGTTCTCAACGGCGGCGGAGCCTTCGTCCTCAGAAAATGGTGAGTGAATTCAAACCCTAGTCACCCTCCCGTTCCTCTCTCGGGCCCGTAGATCTCAGCTCGTTTCCTCTGTTTTCGCTTGTGGAATCGATAGGTTGTGAGGGGAGCCCGTGGGCATACTGAGATGGAGCCGCCAGATTCAACTTCGAATAGGTAATGCGCCTCTCTCCGATCCAATTTTGCATGCAATTAGGGGGTGGCCTCGTCTGCTCTTTCTCACGGGCTCACACTGTCCGCCACTGACAGAGGGGATGCTGCCGCTCGGACCTTCGAATTGACAGTCAATTTCTTTCCATCAAAGGCAAAATTAGTTGATGGTAGCATACAGAACATTGAGAGAGACACAATTGTTAAATGGGAGGTTGAGTTTACAGAGATTGATCCACAAGTTCTACAGAACATGGGAGAGACGACAGTGAAGAAATGGGTGGAAAAAATTAGAATATTGTTTGGGGACTAGAGCAAGAAGTATCACTGTTGCGGTTTGACGATTGAAAAGGAGAGTATGTGAGAATAAAAGATGGTGAACAGATTGTTGAAGAAATCGATCGGCAAAACGGCTGGACAAGCAAACGGGCTAATTTTTTTGCTGAGCTCGTTGATCTGAACATTTTTTCGAAGGTTGGATATGTGCCATCACAATTGGCTGCGCAGATGATAGATGATGATTGGGCTACACAGAGGCCATTGATCCCATGTGTACTGAACTTACAGTAATAGCCGAAGAGGGACAGGTGACTGGAACTGAAACTGAAACTGCAGCAACTGTTGATTGGAATGTAGTTGAATTAGATGAGCCTACTGATTTGGTCATTTCACCAATGCCTGACATTGAGATGGCCAAACTTTTTGGCATTCCAGTCGATGACAGAGATAAGCAGGAGAGGGGCGAATCTAGTTTGCCTGCTAATGCTGATGAAGAAGTAGATGGACAGTTGATGGAACAAGCTGCAGATGAAGTAGATGATGCACATGATGATGAGCTGGTGCATGTGTATGACAAAGAAAACCCTGTCATTGAAGTACGCAAATTGTTCCCAAGCATGAAGGAGTTTAGGATATGTTTCAAAACTTATGCAGTGAAACATGAGTTTGATGCCAAGACTGTTTGGAATGATAGAAAGAAGTTTTATGCGAGGTGCAGAGGATTTGATGGTAGTGTGAAGCCTTGCAAGTGGTACATATCTGCTAGACTGCAACCTGATGGAAGTACTGTCAGGGTTAACCAAATCCCAATCAACATACTTGTATTACAAGTTCACAGAGAGTATCAACCATGACATCACAACTTTGGGTTGCAGAAAAGACCACCCCAATTTTAGCCAAAACACCAAACACTACTGCCAAGAAACTCAAAGTAGACTTGGAAAAGATGTACCCCATTAAACTGAAATATACCACAGTGTGGAAGGCAAAACAAAGGGCAATGAAAATTTTATATGGTGATTGGGCAAATACATTTAGGATGCTTTACAACTTCAAAGCAGAGGTGGAAAAGAGGTCACCTGGCAGTGTTGTGGAGATAGATACAGAGGTATCAGCCGAAGGTGAAGTCAAGTTCTCCAAGTTTTTTTATGGCTTTGAAGCCTTGCATCGATGGGTTCAAAGCAGGGTGCCGTCCATATTTGAGCATAGACTCATCATTTTTGACAGGCAAGTGGAATGGTCAGTTGGCAGCATGCAATGCTCTAGATGGACACAACTGGATATTTCCTATTGCTGTTAGCTTGTTTCAGTCAGAAACAGAGGCTTCATGGACATGGTTCATGATCCAGTTGAAAAGATGCCTAGGGCCAGTGTCACCTTTGGCTATACACACAGATGCATGTAAGGGGCTTGAAAATTCAGTGAAAAATGTTTTCCCACATGCTGAGCAGAGGGAGTGCTTCGGTCATTTGTGGATGAATTTGATAAAAAAAATAGAGGAGAAGAATTTGGGCGCATGTGGCCAGCAGCAAGATCTTACACTAGACAGACACACAAATATCATCTTGATAAGATAATGGCAGCATGTGGTGAGTTTGGTCCATGGCTGAACACCTACCATTCTTTGGTATGGTACAGGTCAGCATTCAACACTGCCATCAAGTGTGACCACATCAACAATAATTTGGCAGAGAGTTTCAACAACAAGGTGAAGGGGTTAAAAGATTTGCCTGTGCATGACATGGTTGACCAAATCAGGATCATGCTCATGCGGTTGTGGGAATTGAGAAGAAGGATAGGTGATTGTCTGCAAGGTTATAAGCTTCCAGCAGTGGTACAACAGGTGGTCAATAGGAGCAGATGTCTTTCACATTTGTTTGTTGAAAAATCTTCACCTTGGGGTGCTGAAGTTAGAGATAACAAAACTGGAAGGAGACATGTCGTTAACACTGAATTGCATGATTGCACTTGCCTCGAGTGGCAACACACTGGTAAACCATGTGAGCATGCCATTCTCTTCTTAGCATCCCAACCGAAGATAAACATGCACCCATATTTGCATGAATATTATTCGGTAGCAAAAGATTCAAAGCTGCATATGCTACTCCAATTTCAGCACTTACAGATCAGTCTCAGTGGCCTGAAGTGGACATTGAATTTTCCATGTGTCCTCCCTTGACAAAAAAAAGGCTGGCAGGCCTAAACAGAGTAGATTCAAGGCATGGTTTGAGAAATGTGGGAGTAGTAAGAAGGGAAAGAAAGATGGAAAGCCAAAAAGGGCCCAAAAAGGTAACAAAAACAGATGCAAGTTGTGCGAGGAACTTGGGCACAGAGTGGGATCTGTCAAATGCCGTTACACTCCTGATAAGCCAAAGTATGTTCTTATTTATTTGTCTGTGTTTTGATTTGGTGCTTTTTTCTAATTACTATATCTATAACATTTTCCCAATGGCCAGGAGGAAGCGAGCAAGTCAGCCTCTTGTTGTTGAACAGTGTTGGCCAACAAAAAAAGCAAAAGTCAATGGCGGTAGAAAGAAGAGAAGTGTGCCTGAGCCTGAGCAGACTGAAGAAAATCCTGCTGCAGTCAACATTCAGACTGAAGAAACTGATGTGGAGGTGCACACCGAAGAAACTGAAATTGCAGTCAACATTCAGACTGAAGAAACTGCTCTCGAGGTTGAAACTGAACCTGAGCGTGTCGAGGTTCAGACTGAAGAAACCCATGTTGAGGTACACACCGAAGAAACTGAAACTGCTGTCAACATTGAGACTGAAGACACTGATCACGAGGGTGTTGGCGAGGTGTTGAAAAGACCAGTGAAGAAAACCAAGATGATCAGTGAACTTGTGTGTGTAGTAGAACCAAAAACAAGAAGTGCTAAGGCGAAGAAAGGCACACGACGTGGTAGGAAAAGGTAGAACAGAGAACAGTTTGAAAATTTGGGGCATGTAATAATATTTGTAACTTGGTGCGTACTGGTAGTCACTATGTATCCCCGTATTTCTATTCGAACTTGTTTGTTGGTACCTTGTCTAAACCAGCCAAATAAAATTCAAATTTGGGCTCAAATTTAAATTAGGAATGGGGTATTGATATTTTAATGCTATCTAAAGTACCTCAACTGAAATATGTTTGCTTGCTGATCATTTCGAGCCCTTTTGGTAAGTTGAACTCATAGTCATGAAAAGTGTGTCTCAAATGACCTCCAAAGGTAGGGTAAACGGCCTCATATTTAAGCAAGTTTTTTTGGCACATCTATTCTACCAGCCAAATAATTTTTTTACACATCTATTCTACCTATATAGTGTAAATCTAAAGTCTCACTATTTATTGAATTAATTTTCTATTATTTTCTTTTTAAAAAAAAACAAAGTTTAATAGAAAATTATATATAAAACAAGTTTAAAACATGAAAAATGAGAAAAGTAAGTTGAGATCTTTCTTAGTCAATCCAAAATGAAGTTTTGATGAGGTTTTCACACTTTTCATTTTCAAAACCCCACCTACTCTCGGGTGCCCACTACTCTCTCCCTTGAACTCCATACTACATTGTTCGAGGAATGACAATTTTGTGAAGGATTTTTCGTAAAAATGTATGTAAATGATATTTTTTTTCGTTACTATACGACATAATAAGACTATGTGCGCAAGTTTTATATTTTTTTGATTTTTTTTGAATTAGTTATGCTCAACCCTAATCAGTCAAAACCCCTCAAAACCCCGCACACTACCGGGTCGTCGATCGTTGTGCGTGGACGGTTGAGATCAGGCGCTAGGGTTAGCTGCAGTGTGCATCGATCCGCATGAGACGCGCTGATTGGTTGAATCAATGTGCATCGATCCGCATGAGACGCGCTGATTGGTTGAATCGGTGGGGTTTGGATCAGCCTTTCTCGTTGGGGCATCAGGACCGTTCATTTGAATCCAACGGCAAGAGTTGACGCGGTGCATGGATTAAGCCTACGCAGTGCCCTTTCCATCGTTGCATGCGTGCCCGTGCCTACCTGCAGCATGCATGCCCACCCGCGGAACTAGGCCCGTGCGTTGCATGCATGCCCTCGACGTAGCCCTGCTCCGCCACCCCTATCGATGCAGTAAGCTGTCGCATGCCTACCATTAGAACTGATGCAACGTCGCATCAAAGCATGCACCCGGCCACAATGCAGCAGCCCAATGAAGACAACCAAAAAGCCAACGCTGCATGGCGTGTTGTACATGGTGTGCTCCTCTTTGAGGACGCAATACTGGCATGGGGTATCGATGTGGGTATCGATGCAGTTCAAACGGCGTGTTGCCCGTTACAAGATGGGCAAATGAAGGCGTCCATTATTTTCACGTCTCCCATCGACCAAATCGATGGGCAAATGAATGCACGGGCGGCACACACAGAGAACCCGGGGCAGGCGTGTCCCCTTGACCCACGACAGCACAGACGCGTGCGTGAGCCCGTCCCCCTTGACCCGTGACCGGTGGCACAGAAGGATCGCAGCCCGTTTCCCACGCTTGTGTACACACTTTCATGGGGCGCCACCAAACACCGCCCGCCCATTAATTCTACGGGGTGAAACCACGTCGCACTTGGGCTATTTAAGCCGGGCACTATCGTCTTCCTCTCCCTTCTCATCCACACCCCATCCTCTGCCTCCTCTGCCTTCCTTCTTCCTTCTTCTCCATCAAACCCGATCGAGCCCTCGAGCCACCCCGCCACCATGCAGTACAATGCCCCCACCTACCGCTTCCCCCCAACCGTGCCGGAAAGGCTCTACCCAGCCGGAGTGTATGTAGAGGGAACCCTTAGGGTTTGGGCGATCTCAAGGTGGAGGGGCGCAAGGGAGTTAACGGAGTTCTTCCTTGCAGCCGGCTTCCGCCACCTCCCCCGCGGCTCTCCTCGGATGTACCATCTTGAGGAGGTCAACCACAACGGCGTTGTGGTTGGGCTCCTCGCCACGTTCACTAACCCTTTCGATGCTTTCCATCTCCTCGGGCGAGCGTATTGGGTTGGTTGTGAGTTCATAGCTTTCACAACCTACAATATCTTCACCGACTTCAACGGCATCTTCCCCAACAACGGCGTTATGCACACGCTCCTGTACCCCATCAACAATGGGGAGGAGTGAAGGGCGGCGCCCGGAGGAGCGAGGTGGCCCCGGAGGAGGAGGAGAATAAGAACCCGAAGAACCCGCGTTTGGTGCCCCCCTATCTATCTAGCTTGCTATAGATCTATCGTATTATTTTTTTAAGTTGTAATCGTTATGCTACTATTATTAAGTTTTATTAGTACTTTAAGTTGTAAGGCTATCATGGAGTTGTAAGGCTATCGTGGAACTATGGGTTGCAATCGTTATGCTTCTATATAATCGTTATGCTACTATATATATTGTGTGTTTCGTGCTATTATTTGTGGATTGCTATGGGTTGTTTTTGCTTATTATTCGTGTATTGCTATGGGTTGCTACGGGCCCGGGTTTCTACTCCCCAATCACCACACACACCATCTTCAAAATATTGACCAAACCATGGACATGCAACTAGGAGCCAAATGCAAACCCACTATGGACATGGGTGCAACTAGGAAATGCAAACTAATTTACTTCGGGCACTTCATGCAAGCATGCAACTCATTTAATTCATGGAACTGTAGACATGCATAAAAACAATTAACATTTAGTTTTAGTGCATCAAAAAATGATCCATCACAAAATTTAGTGCAAGAAAAAGGCCAAAATAAAAACAAGTAACATTTTATTGGGCCCCATTTTATTTGCCGAAGTTAGAGGTGGGCTGGTGTCCCTACGCGGGTGGGCTGGTCTTGGGCATGGTTATTTTCTCACGGCCCATTTTCTCACGGCCCAACATCTATTCGGCAGCCCAGTTTTGTTTTTTACTAGAAACTGAATTTGGGTGTGTACTCTGTTAACTGAAGAACAAAAACAGAGGAAACAGAGCATGAACACTGAATAGGGCCCCTGAGAATATCATTACAATAATTCAAGCAAGTTTTGCTTCACACTAATTCAAATTCATCTAACAAATGATCCCTGGCTAACTCAAACTACTAGGCACCCCTGAAACTAGTTTTGACACACTAACTGAAACTCTAACAAATTCTAGCGATTGATGAACATCAAGTAAAATAAACCCATAGCAATGACACAACAATAAAATGCTCCAGCCATCATATTTGCTTGCTGCTTCAAATCGATCAGATGCTTTAGTTGCTTGCCAATTTTCTTCAATTCACACTTCAGTTCTGCACTGTGCATCATCGGATTGGCTCTGTCCGCCAAATTGGGGGCTTGTTCCACGGCAAGCCGCCCCCCAAAATTGAGCTCTTGGGTTCCGGTTGATCCCTCCAATTTCAACCTTTCAACATAGTCATCGAGCCACTCAAAATGCCCACATTTCTTCAGAACCTGAAAAACAGGGGGCCGGCGGCGCATGAATCCTAGATCCACCACCCAGATCCACCGCCCTAATTCGAGGAAAAAAGAAAGAAATCGGGAGAAATTAGACCATAAGATTGGTCAAGAACACAGATCTAACCTGCCCCGGCTGTGGCCTGCTCAAGCATTTCACAAACTCGCGCCCACGGTTGCCATTTTCTTCCCTCACACAAGTCAAACGCTTCAGAGGCTCCATGCGCGGGCAATCGGGGCATCTTGTCAACGGCAGTGGACTGTACTGCGTCCATGATTGGCGGGAGGCCGAAGTCGAGCTAGACATCACTCGCCGGCGGCGCGCTTCGTTGCCGGAGCAGAGGAAGAAGAAGGTGGGAAAGGAAAGGGGCAGGGCAAGCAATGGAGGGGGGTGGGGTGGGCTGGCTCGGGCTCGTGGCTGGCTCAGGTCGGGGCACGCTGATGAGCACGGGCATGCTTGCGTGGATAAGTTGTGGGTCCCACCCGCATGCGAGTAACTGCTAGGTCCCGCGTGTCATAACTCGAATCGCTAACCCCTCGTGTTTTTCATTTCATGGTTAAACAGAGCCATGTCGCATTGGAGCTATTGTTTGTTTCTAAAACGTCGCATCACAGCCATTCATTCCAACAACGTCGCACTCCTTTCAATTCGCATGAAAAACGTCACACAGGAGCTATTGACCCGTAACATGACGAGGAGGCCCAAGAAGGCGGCCACGAGGAGGATCATGATAAACGGCCATGGGTACCAGGGGAGGAATTTGCGCCAGTAGCCGATTTCGTCGCGAAAGGAACGCATCGTGGTTGTACGTACATGATTCAGCGGCAAGGCAAAGGCTGTTTATATAGACTCGGGAGGTGCGCGGGCAGGCAAAAGGCTTGGAAAATCAACCACTATGTACTAGAGTAGCATAGAGCAACGATCGGACTCGGATTGGACTCCAAGCCGGATTGTTTTTTCTATTTTTTGAGGCAAAGCCGGATTGTTTAAATATCGTATACACAACACAAGGAATGTGTTGTTAGGCCCAATGATCGAGCGAACCAGCAATATTGATTCTCCACAGGATTCGCTACAGCCAGATTTCAGCGCGAGAGTTTTTCTTTTTTTGAGGGGTAGCGCGAGTTACGTGTCTCGCTTCCCGCGAGACTGACTTCCGACTCGCCTGAAGCGCCCCGCAGCCGCGCACGCGCACTGTCGGTCCGTCCGGAGTGAAGTCTGTTTTATACATGTAGAGCGCGACGCAAATGAACTCCGACATTTAAATCTCTAAGAGCATCTACAACAATGGCTGCAAAAAACGCGTGTGTGGTAAAATGCGATTTTAGCGTGCGCGGGACAGTTTCACGTGCTCCAACGTAGGCGGGAAACGGTTTTGTGCGCGCGAAAAAAAGCGGCCAGTCGCGCGCTAGATTTGGCGTGCCGCTTCCGGCGCGCCGATAAAATGCAGCGCCTGCCACGCGCCCTCTGCCGCTCTCTCGTCACTTCCTCTGCCGCTTTCTCGCCTCGCCGCCGACGTGCCACCACCGCGCCACCATGCCGTCGCGCCGCCGGGGAGCTTCGGGCTACCGCGCGCGTCCGTCCGGCACCTTCTCCGTTGAGATTCGGTCCGGCGACGTGCGCCTCGACCTCGGCACCTTCGAGAACGCCCACGAGGCCGCCCGCACGTACGACGCGGCGGCGTGGCGCCTCTCGCGGTCTCGCCGGGATATGAACTCCCCGGAGGTGTCGACGCGGGAGATGGCACAGGAGCTGGCGCCTCCCCCGCGGCTTCTCACCGACAAGGGTCGTCGCGAGAACCGGAGGCGGGAGCGTCGTCTCAGCCTCGACGAGATGGACGAGGAAGCCATGGCGTTGTGGCGCCAACGCTTCCCGCAGGACGTCATCAACGAGCAGCAGTTCTTCGCGGAAAAGAGGGCAGAGAGGGAGGAGAGGAGGGCGGAGCGAGCCGCCTATCGCGAGGACCGGCGTACGCGGAAGGCGGCCGCTCAGTTCAACATCGAGCTAGGAGCAGCGTCGTCCTGGGACTCCGAGGATGATCGGTTCCTTGACGCCTTCATTATGACGTCGGAGGACGACATCACCGAGGTGGAGTCCGAGTCGGAGGAGGACGACGAGTAGTTTTCTATCTATCGTTTTATCTATCGTAGGAGGAGGCTACTATCTATACACTATCTATGTATCGTTTATCTATCGTTTTAATTTATCTATGTACTATCTATCAATCTCTCTATGCCTATATGTGTACTGAGTCGTAGTATAAAAAATAACAAATATAGCGCGTCTGCTGGAGCGGCTTACGCGCACTCTATTTTGCAGCGGCCGCTGGAGCTAGCGCTCCGCCGCACGCAAAAACTCGCGTAAACGGCGCTGTAAACGCTTTTTTTGCGTGCCTGTTGGAGATGCTCTAAAGTCCATACCCTATGCTCATCGATCCTGGTTAATTGTAACCCTAAACCTATTGTTTAGAAGGCCAGTCCATTTACAACATTGCCAGTTCTGCTTTCCCCTCTCCTGCAGGGGCGGAACCAGAGGCGAACCGTCTGCCAGCGTTCTCCATGAGCGAAAGGAGGGGTTTCTTCATCCTTCGCCGTCCGCTCTGGCGACGGGAGGGGAGAGGAGCCTCTCCATCTTGTCGATGTAGTGTAGATAGGTTAGGGCTAGGTGTGTGCTCGTCCGCTAGTACGTTTTCAATGATGATGGCGGCGGCGGCCAATAAATATGCCTTGGTTCTGTCTCTGGTGGCTTCCTATGGTGCGGTCAACGACGGATCTGGTGGCTGGTTTGCCAATCGGGGCTGGGGCAGCGACGGTGCTGGCCCTAATGTGGCTTTTCTGCTCTGACCTCGTCGTCACGGCGGCGACCTGTTGGAATCGGAGCTCCGGGGACCCAACAAGGTTCGAACTGTGGGGTATGCTTGATGTACCCGCTACGCTTTGCCTCGCGACTCACAAACTCACGGCAATGCTCCGGCGTGCTCGAGCTAGGGAGGATCAACGAAGACACGACAGTTTACCTAGGTTCGGGCCACCTTGCTGTATGAAATCCTACTCCTGCCTTTTGGTTGGATTGCCTCGGGAGAAAGGATGAACACGAGTATACCAGGGGGAATCGACCCCTTCCTACGGTGGCACCGTGTCCTAACTTATACTAGCTCTGGTTCTCTTCACCTTGTCCTTACTTATATCTGCCTTCAATTTGAACAGCAATTGCCGGCTTCGGCTTCCCGCGGCCGATCTGCCCGGCGTCGGCTTGCCGATGGGATCGGGCGACGCCGCGATGGGCGAACAGAGAGACGAAACGAGAAGTTGTCTAGTCGGGGAATCAAACAGTACAAACGAGAGGCGTGCGGCATGTAGCCATCGAGAGGCTGCGGTTTCTTTTTTTCTTTTAGGGAAGAGCTTGCTGCGTGTATAGCTTCTGGGCTTCTGGACTAAGAGGCTGTGGCCTTTCTCTGTTTTTTATAAGAAGAAAAAGGATAGACGCGGGCTTGCATGAACCGTGGGCCTCTGGAACCGGGGCCCATCTTTATTCTGCTCACCAGGGTGCCGCCCAAACCAACGAAGAGACCACCAGTTCACCAGCGCGGGACGTGGCGACTGCTCTGAAACCCCCAAACCCAACCATGGAGCAAGCCACCCCGCCCGCCGCCGCCGGCATCGACCTTTCCCCGGCGGCAACCGACCTCGGCCGGGTGCACCTCCTGCCCTGCGGCATCAGGCACAACAGCGCCGCCGCCGTCTCCGACTACTTCAAGCCGAGGGACACTGGTCCGTTCGCTCGTTTCCCCTCCTCTCTCCGTTCATCCGTCTACCTTCTGTCTGTTTGGTTGACGAATTGGTGGGTGCGTGCGTGCGTGCGCGCAGGTGTGGAGGTGGACGGGGTGAAGGTGGAGGAGGCCTTCTTCCGGGGGAGGAACCTGCAGGGCGCCACCGTCGCGCTCCCCGATGGCTACCGAGGTGAGCTCCGGCGATCTGATTCTGTTCGGTGGAAAGGGTGGCGATACTTAAATTTGGAAGCTCTGGCACAGATTTGAAAAACTGCGCAAAACAAACTTCTCTCTTGGAATTACGCTGTCCTTCTATCCATATATGAGAAATGTGCGCGCTACTGCTTTTCATTGAGATCTGAATATTTAAAGATGAATCATGGCCTGATAATGTGCCAAAGTGTACTTACTTAGATAGGCGTAATTCATTTCAACAGGGTAGTGCTTATAATGAAAACCTACGCAAGGAACGTGAAATTCGGTTTAGCTTACCACAGAAACGGCCATTGAATTGTGACATGGTCTTTTACTATTTTATTATCTTGTATCAAACCTGCATGGAAACAAGAATCTGACATGCCTTACTCCTGGCAGAATGTAAATTTGTCTAGGGATACTAGGTTTGCATATATAACAATGTATATCTGGACTATAGTGATGGTATGATATGATGTTGGTCTGTTATGACCGGCATATTAGGGGCTTAGCCCAGTGGGCTGTGGCCCAAGTTATCTTATCGTTATTAGGGGCTTAGCCCAATTATCTTATCGTTATTAGGGTCTTTTGCTTAGGAGTCAAGTAAACCTCTCTATATAAGAAGAAGAGATGTATCAATCTAATCAAGCAAGAAGCAATCAGTATTTGCTCGGCTTCCCTTAGGGAGCCGGGAGACCTAACCCTAGCCGCCTCTTGCGCCGCCGCCGCCTCTTCTCCACCACGCGAGGACGACGCCCAGCCGCCGCGCCCTCGACCTCGTCTTCCTCCATCTTTCCCCTACAATCTCCGCCCTAGAACCGGCAGAACCCTAACTCCTAACACCCTGGTATCAGGTAGCTCAGTTCCGATCATGTCTTCACCGCCGCCCATCCTGTCGCTTCCGCTGCCGACCGTCACCACTGCGCCGCTGGCCTTCTCCACCACGCCGTTGCCCTCCCCGTCCGCGCCGCTGGTCGCATCCTCCGGCGCCGCCACCACCCAGATTACGGCGCCCTCCACCGCACCACCGGCTGCCGTCTACTCCCCGGCGGAGATCACCGGGGTCCTCAACGATCTCGTCACCGCCGTCCAGGGGATACAGCTATACCTAGCCGGCCCCTACGGGCCGCCGCCGCCGCCCTTGCCGCCGGCCGCCGCGACCGGGCCAGCTGCCCTGCCGTGGTTCCGTGGTATTCGGCACCCGCGGCGCTGACCGGGCCTCTACACCACCACTGGCCGCTTCAACCGTCGCCCGCCGCCGCGCCCCAATGGCCGCAGTGGCCGGCGCCGGCCCTCGCCGTGTCACCCACGCCACCCGGGTCCTCGCTGCCACCGCCCTGGCAGCCGCCGCACCCCGGGGCCATCGCGACGCTGGTCGGGCCACTGCAGCCCTCGCTGCAGCTACAGCCATCCCCCTCCACCGCCCCGATCTGGCCACAATGGCCGGCCGCGGCGATGGCCACGCCCGCCGCCTCCGCCGTTTCCAGGCAGCAGCAGCTGCCGGCGCCTCCGCCGCCCAACACCGAGCTGACTACAACCGCGCCAGCGGGCATGCCGATTCAGCACGTGCGGTTCCTGCCCTCGCCGTCCCAGCTTCCGGCCTGGTTGGCCGGGACGTCACCGCCGCCAGTCTACACCATGGCCGCGGACCAGCCGGCGCCCTCCTAGCCGTACGACGGGCCCTTCGGCTCCGCGGGTTTCCACGCTGGCTTCGACGGGCCACCGCTTTCCTGCGGACCACCTGTGCACACCGGACTAACGCCATCCTCTTCGCTGCTCCGTACCGCCGAGCCGTACACTCACGGCGGTCATGCTCAGACACCGCCGCGCTTCGCCAAGCTCGCCTTCGCCACCTACGACGGCGCCGAGGACCCCCTCAACTGGCTCAACCAGTGCGAGCAGTTCTTCCGGGGGCAACGGACGCTCGCGTCGGACCGCACCTGGCTCGCCTCTTATCACCTCCGCGGCGCCGCACAGACGTGGTACTACGCCCTCGAGCAGGACGAGGGCGGCATGCCCCCATGGGAGCGTTTTCGCGAGTTCTGCCTCCTTCGATTCGGACTGCCGATACGTGGGAGCCGGCTGGCGGAGTTGGGCCGCCTTCCCTTCACCTCTACGGTGCAGGACTACACCGACCGCTTTCAGGCCCTGGCGTGCCACGCGTCCGGCGTGACGGCTCACCAGCGGGCCGAACTCTTCGTCGGCGGTCTGCCAGATCATATCCGCGTGGACGTCGAGCTGCAGGGACCCCAGGACCTCCAGACGGCCATGTACTACGCCCGCGCGTTCGAGCGCCGCGCGGTGGCCATCCAGCAGGCATCACCGTCCCGGGCCGCTGGGCCGCCACCCTGGCCGGATGTTCCTGCGCAGGGTCGGCCTGCTCAGGCTTCCGCGGCACCCCTTGCCGCGACCATGGCGCGCCCGTTCCGCTGGCTCACCTCGGCCGAGCTACTCGAGCGTCGCCGCCAAGGGTTGTGCTTCAACCGCGACGAGGCCTACATGCCCGGCCACGTCTGCCCCCGACTCTTCTACCTGGAGGCTGCAGACTACATTGAGGAGGACGCCGTCGCCGCCGGGCTCGGCAACCTGGCCGCCCCAGCTGTCGCGGAGGTGTTTGACGCTGGTTGATCACCTCGAGGAGTTCAGCAAGCGCTTCCCGCCTTACAACTCGAGGACGAGCTGTTTGTGCAGGCGGGGAGAAGTGTTATGACCGGCATATTAGGGGCTTAGCCCAAGTTATCTTATCGTTATTAGGGGCTTAGCCCAATTATCTTATCGTTATTAGGGTCGTTTGCTTAGGAGTCAAGTAAACCTCTCTATATAAGAAGAGGAGATGTATCAATCTAATCAAGCAAGAAGCAATCAGTATTTGCTCGGCTTCCCTTAGGGAGCTGGGAGACCTAACCCTAGCCGCCTCTTGCGCCGCCGCCGCCTCTTCTCCACCACGCAAGGACGGCGCCCAGCCTCCGGCCGCCGCGCCCTCGACCTCGTCTTCCTCCATCTTTCCCCTACAATCTCCGCCCTAGAACCGGCAGAACCCTAGCTCCTAACATGGTCACACTCTACTCTTCCATGTTTCTGTACAATGCCTGAGTTTGGCACCATCTTACTGTATGTTAATCGAATTTGGTGGTCTGAAGCTTACCTGTAGGTTCTGTATTGGAGAAGAAGAAGAACGAAGAAAAGGATGCTCAGGGCATGGATGAGGAGGCTAGCAATTTTGTATCCCGTGCAGAATTCCAGAACATAACTTACTGGAATCATGATACCATGCCATCAGCGGAGGATCCTCTCCCACGGTGCTTTCATTGGTTAGCCATTGCGAATGCAGTGAGTGTTTTATCTTTTCTTTTCCAGAATCTGATTTATCTATTTTTTAGCAGATGACTGTTAAGCTTCTGTACTGTTTGGCTTGCATCCCTAAAATATTTAGTACATGACTGTTGACCATGTTAGTCAGGGTAAGATACATAGTAAAATATTTGGTTGATGACTGTTGACCATGTTAGTCAGGGTAAGGTACATTAGACAAAATTTTGGCTTGGTGAGTTTGACTATGTTAACCATTGCGAATGCAGTGAGTGTTATTTTTTGCCAGAATTTGTTTAATACATTTTTTAGCAGATGAGCTGTCATGCTTCTGTGCTGTTTAGGCCCTGTTTGGTTCATAGGTCCTAGGACTTTTTTTAGTCCCAACTTATAAGTCCCAAGTCCCTAAAAAGTCCCTACCTGTTTGGTTCCTGGGACTTAACATGGACTAAAAGACCATATTACAACTATAAGTCCCTATAAGACTCTCAAGGAGAGTCTTATTTCATAAGTCCCAAATGCCCACTTTAAGTCCCTATAAGTCCCTCCTGTTTGGTTTAGATGGGACTTATAGGGACTTTTTTAAGTCCCTAAACCAATAAGTCCCTGGAAACAAACACCCTCTTAGCCTCCATCCCTCAAATATGAGAAAATTCCTTATATAACACTCTTTTAAATGTTGTTTCCTTATCTAACACTGAATTTTTTTTCTTCCTTATCTAACACCCAAGTGTAAATTTTGTTCCTTTCTAACACTTCCGTTAGTTCTGTTAGCCTACACCGTTAAAAGATGCATGGAGTAATGTTAGTTTTCTGTAGCTGGATGAAATTGCCCCCTGCCCGTAATAATAAGCATGAGAAAATGGAAAAAAAAAATAGACCGAACCGGCCATCTCTCTTCTCTCCCGACCCGCGCCTCTCATCCCTTTCTCCCAACCCTAGCGGCGGCGGCGGTGGCGAACTTCCTAGTCCTATAGGCGGCGGTGACTCCGGGTAATGGATGGCGGCAGTGCTGCGGATGGGAACGGCGCTCTGCTGAGGGGGTCCGACCTCGGCGCTGCTGCGGATCAGCCGTTGGTGAGCGATGGCGACGGTGGGGCTGCGGAGGGGTTGGGCCAGCGCGCGACTTCGGCAGGTGGCGGTGTCTCGGCTGCAGCGGGCTCAAGTCCCTGCCGACGCCGGTGAACATATCCCTGATCCCCTGACTCCATCCGCTCCATGCCTTCCCCGTTGCTACGGCCACTGACAGCTTCGTACGCCGGGACCTTCACCGACCAGTGCTAGCCCTCACAAAGACAAGTCTGCGCCCTCCTCTTCCTCCTCTCAGGAAAGGGCTTAGTCTGTTATGTGATGCTTTATTTCTCTGAAAATGTTATGGATCTGAAAATATTCAGTTACTCTGTTATTGATCTGGTTTAACTCTAATGCTGATGCACTATTATTCACATTGCAGGTTATTCATGCATTTATTTATCTGTGAAAATGGTTATGAGTTCTCTGTGAAAATGCTTATTATTTCTCTATAAAGATGCTTCTTACTTCCCTGTGAAAATCTATATCAAAACTCTCTTTGAATTAGTCTGTTATATGCTTCAGTTAAGGAACAAGGTTTGTAGTAGGATAGTGTAAATTGTGACCTGTTTTTATTTTTGGACTCCAGAGCTGCTTGTTACTGGCCAACGACCTATTAGCAGGTAATGCTATTTGAATTTTGTCACAAGTTGCATGAGGGGTAAAATCGTCTTTTCAGGTGCCCTTTAACACCGTTAGTAGTCAAAATGGACGGAAGTGTTACAAAGGGAACAAATTTTAGAATTGGTGTTAGATAAGGAAGAAAAAGATTTCGGTGTCAAATAGGGCAAAAAGTTTTAGGCCAGTGTTAAATAAGGAATTCTCACCCCAAATATTTGGTAGACGACTACTGACCCTGTTAGTCAGGGTAAGGTGAATAAGTTATGTTCTACCCTTGCTTAGTGAGTTTGATCATGTTAGTAATTCTGCATTTCATTCTACTCTTCATGACTGTTCAATGGACACTGCTTAACAAACTAAACATTATTGTTTGTGATTGATTCTGTAGTGTGTTGTTCCTGGACGTACTTGTGCTGAGTTTACAGTTGATCAACATGATGTCTCTTTGTTTGGTCGATATTCCTTTCATGTAGTCAGCTGGTTAGGCACGGTAACATGTAGTAGGTATCTACTGAAAGACCTTTTGAAATTCTATCAGATTGCCCTAACTAGAGCTTCTTGTTCATGCAGATGCACAAGCCAGTTACTGCTGAAGACATGGCTAACATGTCAGCCAGGCAGAATCAGAACAGTTGACCAAGATCTATTGCATGGTGAATCTGTTATCTAGTTCCAGCTGGTGCATCATCCAACCAATCTAATAAGCAATCTACCAATACAATGAACTTGGAATGTCATTAGCTGCGAGCCTGTGTGGGCCAGGCACTCTGTGAGGGCTGCGAACTTGGAATGTTGGAGAGCCCGCTGTTGTTCTCTTCTTGAAGAGGGGATTCCTGCACCAAATGTACCAGTATTGCTCTTTCTTGTTCTACAGAGTAGTTCATTTGTCTGGTTATCAGATACATGTAATGTTGTGAATTTAAGTTGTCATGTCTTGATATGATGTGGAAATATTAATCCATCTCCCGGAAAATTCTCACAATTATAACTGTCAAGGTGCTACCGCTGCTCCCAACCTTAGAAAAGTGCCATAAAATCAGGTTATCATGATTAATTATGATTTTAGTTGTTTTTCTAAAGGATGCTTTGATAATTAAATCATATCTAACACCGAGATAGATTGTATCTATAAATTTGTTGCAAGACTATGTCATGACTATTTGTTGTTTTTCCAAGGTTGATATGATTGGTATTATCCCGGCAAAAGAAAAATAAGATATGAATTGTATAACTGTAAAAAAAGGATATGAATGGTACTACGAGGATATAATACCCCCCCCCCCCCCCCCCTCATATGGTCGGTATTATCCCAGCAAAAGAATAACTATTTGTTGTTAAACATGTTATGAATTGAATGACGTTTTTCCAAGTACTAACCCTCAACTCTAGAAAAACGGAGATACAAATTTGAATGGTACAGCTTAATATGTGGTACTATCATAACTACGAGGAGATGGTATAAATAAATAAAATCAACACTATTATGGCGTGACGGATTTTCTATTGCAAGCCATCAAAGAAACCAGGTCCAGCCTTTGATTTCAGTTCATGGCCGGCATCTTGACCTATCGCATCAAAGAAACCATATCTTGACCTATCAAGTCATCAAAGAATATGTTACACTTCTTGATGTCTCGTATACTGTAAGCAAAATCACGCACAAGCACACAAATTATTGTCTAATGAAATACAGCTAGTTCATATATATTTATATGGTCTTAACTGAACAGAAAATGATGATGCCAATAGCCCCTAGAATGAACAATTCCCATCCTTGTATAAGCATCGAGAACAGGCAATAATTCTCTTTCACATGAAACAGCTAATCTGGTATCTACAGTTTTTTATTTTTTATTGGAAAGGTGTGAACAAATAGAACTCAGCCAATCGGCTGGTGTGTTTTGTACAGCTCCAGGGCATCTATGCAATAGGAAATCAAAATGCCTTTGTATCCATTATCCCTTTAGTTTCGAATAAAAGACGTTCATCCTTTAGATTTTCTATTCGATCAATGCTATTTCAGGGTGTGAGGTATTTGAACCAAACCTAATCTGTTGGGAGCCAATTTTCCTTTGCTTGTCCCAGAAGCAGGGCTGGAGCACACTGCTCAAACCGTCGGGTTTTATCCGCAAACAGAAAAGGGTAGGATTTTCGACCAAGATTCATGAATTTGTTGCTAGGTTTGACGTATATGTTAGGAATATTCCCGCAAAAAAAAATATATGTTAGAATAGCAACTTGATATTATCTGGAAGCCGAAGCCATCATACATGTTAGGAATAACAACTTGATATTATCTGGAGGCCAAATCCATCATTATATACAAGTGCCATACAACGTCACAGTAGATATCAATGACCACAGTATCATGCATACAAGTTTAGATTTCAATGAAAAGTTGCACAACCATCGTATCTTGCCAAATAAGTGCTCTTAGGAGGCCATTATTCACCTGGAAAACCAACCCTTGGTGGATCCAGCATTTGACACAGAAGTTTTCAAAAATTGTGACGCCCCAACATTCCTGGACTACAACAAATCCATTACTTCTAGACAGAGACACCAGTGGACATGGAAAACTTAATGCCACAAATTATTCAGGTTTATTGGAAAATAAACACACTGCCTGGAACAGGAAAGGAAAGCACGAAGAGACACACTACTTGTGTCATAGATCATAACTTACATTGAATAAATAGAAGGATAAGGAGCACTAAATGAGAGGCCTGTAAGAAATGTGAGAAAATTCAGCCAAAAACTAGTTGAACAGCAGAGGAAGAAACCCCATCCATGATTTGCTTCAGCGTGTAGTCCTTCTCCTCGTCCGTCCATGATTGTTGCTGGGTAACCATCTCCCAGTCCCAGAGTCCCTTGCCCCTTGCATGACCGTTCTTGAACATGGCAACATGGCGCAACGCTGTGCATGCTCCCACGACGAGATTGACTAGGCAAATCTGCCTTTTAGTTCCCTGGAAACCAGCAACCACAAACTCCCTCAAGTTATGCAGCCCAAGCTTGCTGGGCTGCCAGGAAATTTCTTCACCGGGCTTCTCCTTGCAGGAGGCAATGTTGATGTGAAGGCTCTCCAGGGAAGGTGTCATCTCAAGAAAAAGACAAGGCCATGTGGCATCCCAGGAAGATGGAACATCCGCGACCAGCAGCCGCCTCAGGTTAGGCAAATATGACAAGGGAGGGCTAGACGGCACGATCCATCTGTCAGGACCAGTGAACCGGACAATGAGATTCATTATATTTGGTGTGCATCGAAGAAACGTGTCAAGCTCCAGCTTCAGCTGATGCGCAAAGTATTGACGCGCGCCTTCCATTGTGACACCTATGCGCAGTGCGAAGTTGCATTGCCTCATGGAGGGGAATGATGTATACTCGAAGAACACTCTGCTGGTTCCCAGGGAGGCTAGGCTCTCGAGACAGGGGAGAGCCCTTAGCCGTATCCACCGAAATGTGCAGCTGTCCACAACAAGTTCCCTGATCTCTGAACTGGGGGCGTTCACCACCACCGGCAAGCGTATGCCTGAGTCGCTGCTGCAGCCACAGGAGATGAGGTGCAGGGTGTAAAGCTTTGGGCACGAGGTGAAGACACCCTCGTAGGCGGCCGGGGGCGTGGATTCCGGTATGTCTCGCAGGACGAGCATGGTAAGTGAACTGTACTCGTGCAGAGGCGGGAGCACGCAGCCTCCAAGCTTGAGGCTTTGCAGGCGTGACGCACGGGGCTCCTTGCACAGGCCATGGCTCGGAAAGGCGTGGACGAGGTCTTGTTGCTTGTACAGTGGCTTGGCGATGGCCTCGAGGTCGTCGACGCCCCAAGCATCAATGGCCTCCGCGATGAGCCGATTGATGCAGCAGCCGTAGCCGTTACCGGTGGCGAAGAACTCGAGGTTCAGTCTCTTGACGCCGCAGCGAGGTCGAGCTCCTTCCAAGAAGCCCTGGACGGAGCTGTTCAGGGCGCGCATGGCACGGCGCTCGTACCTCTTGATGTTAGGCACGAGCTCCAGGCTCATGGGCTGGCGTCTGCTGTAGATGTCGCGGTGGAGGAGGACCCATCGGTGGTAGCGCGGCGGGAGTATGTCGCTAACCCTGAAGTCCAAGGCGGGGAGCTGGCGGGGCAGGTGCGCCCAGCGTCTGGAGATCAACCCGGCGCCGAGCGCCGTGCGGGTGTCGAGGCGGCGGAGGACGAGGAGGAGCAGATCGTCGGAGAGGTCGCTCATCCGGTCGTCACGGAGGGCCGGCAGCTGCCGTCGCCGGCGCAGGAATCGACTCACCCCGCTCGTGCTACTGCCCCTCGCCCTGTCCATGAGAAAGCTACCTCCGCCGGCGCGACGACGAATCGAGTAGCGAGCATCGCGACTGCGGTTGGGCTTAAACAGAGCCTTCGGCATCGACATTGGAAATTGCTCGGATCGGGGACGAGAGGTTTTCTAAACTATATATAGGGAGTATATCTGTGTTCTGGATCAACGACCGGCAACCGGAGTATAAAGCGTAATCCGAAACCGCCGGCGAGAAGGGGATTGCGTGAGATTTGGGGAAACGGAGCGCCGCCAGCGAGTGAGGGAGACGACAGAGACGAGGATTGAATATTGAGCGCACACGTTTGGAAATAGTAGTAGCCCTAGAATTTACAGAAACGGCCTCTTGGATGAGGTAGCTTTCAGACCAGCTTGGCGAGGTCGCCCGGATGGGGCCGAATGGGCTCGAGGATCCTTCAAGTTTTTTTTTCTTTTTCACTAATAGCAACTCCAATGTCTCAAAAACAAAAAACTTGAAAGCAACTAGTTAACGAGCACTCCTTCGACAGCCTCACAACAATCAGCGCCATTTGGCGCGCTCTCAGCCATTCGCCACGTGTCGCGCTCTGGACGCTTACTTCGGATTTTTTTCTCGCACGCGTTTTCGGCCTTTTAAACAGTTTTTTTTACGTTTTGGTTTTTCACCGGTCTTCCTTAGCTTTTCGACAAAAAAAAATTGCGCAAAAAACGTGTTTTTTTTTCCTTCGGGAGAGTTACGGTTTTGCTTCCGCGAGAGGCACGGTTTTGCTTTCGCGAGAGTCACGGCCGTGCCTCTTGGGTCACGAGAGTCACGCTTTTTGCTTTCACGAGAGTCACGGCCGTGCCTCTCGGAAACGAAAGAAAACGCGTTTTCTGTTTTTTCTTTCGCGAGAGTTACGGTTTTGCTTCCGCGAGAGGCATGGTTGTACTTTAGCGAGAGTCACGGCCGTGCCTATCGAAAACGAAAAAAAACGCGTTTTCAGTTTTTTTTTCTTTCGCGAGAGTCACGGTTTTGCTTCCGCGAGAGGCACCTTTGTGTTTCGCGAGAGTCACGGCCGTGCCTCTCGGAAACGAAAAAAATGCGTTTTCTGTTTTTTTTTCTTTCGCGAGAGTCACGGTCTTGCTTCCGCGAGAGGCACAGTTGTGCTTTCGCGAGAGTCACGGCCGTGCCTCTCGGAAACGAAAGAAAACACGTTTTCTATTTTTTTTTCTTTCGCGAGAGTCACGGTTTTGCTTCCGCGAGAGGCATGGTTGTGCTTTAGCGAGAGTCACGGCCGTGCCTCTCGGAAACGAAAAAAACGCGTTTTCTGTTTTTTTTTTCTTTCGCGAGAGTCACGGTTTTGCTTCCGCGAGAGGCACCTTTGTGCTTTCGTGAGAGTCACGGCCGTGCCTCTCGGAAACAAAAAAACGCGTTTTCTGTTTTTTCCTTACGCGAGAGTCACGGTCTTGCTTCCGTGAGAGGCACGGTTGTGCTTTCGTGAGAATCACGGCCATGCTTCCTCGGAAACGGAAAAAAACGTGTTTTCTCTTTTTTTCGCGAGAGTCACGGTTTTGCTTTCGCGAGAGGCACGGTTGTGATTGCGTGAGAGCACGGGCGTGCCTCTTTCGGAAAGGAAAAAAAACTCATGCTCTCGGTTCGGTTTTTTCGTCCGGCTTTTTTCGTGAAAAAAAAGTTCGCCAAAACCTATCAACATGACATCTAGTTCTGAAGATCTCGACGCGAGGAATCCAATGGTGAAAGCGGTTCGAGATTTGGACGCACGGTTTGAGAAATAAAACGTTTTGAATAAACGAATCTTAAAAAAAGGAAAACTCCCTGGTTGCGACAAGTGGCGCGCTGCATGTGCGCCACTTGTCGCAACCAGGGGAGTTGGATTAATCTTTGCAACGAGTACTCCTCAACTAGTGATTTCGCAAAAACTTATAGCAACTCCAACCGGCCGACCCAAACAGACATCGATTTTGTCCGTTTTTTGTCTGTTTAGGTCACCCGTCGGCTCATCCGTGTCCGCCTTTTCATTTAGGTCGGCCGATGTGCCCAACGGGAGCGGATTCATTTTGTGCATGTCCGTCCTGGCATTTCGTCGAACATCGTAGCAGGCAGGGACGCAGGTGCACGTTGACCATGGCCGGAACGAGCTGCACCCACGCGAGCATGTACGAGGGGCGCCTGCCGGGCGCGACCACCTGCTCCAGCAGCACCAGCCGGGCACGAGGCGAGGCAGGGTGAGCGCGGCTCGGCACGGCGAGCTCCAACACAGAGACGCGCTAGAGGGGCGGCACAACATGGCAAAGAGATGAGACAGGTGTTAGAGATAATCACGATTAGGAGAAAACTAGTCCGGGACGGACTTGTAGTCTTTTGCCGAGTCGGCTAGATGCTAGGTAGGATAGATACTATTTATACCTGTACCTAGTCCCCCTCTAATCATCAATATACAACAGGGCCGACACGTTCCTGGTTTTGCAATCAAGTCGCCGTATCCTGTTCACGTGTATAGCTAGTCTCCAAAGATCGATCAAGCTCCTTGCTTGGCTGCTTGCTAGCTTAGGCTAGTTCTGTACGCACAGTTTGCGTACGGCCGGAAAGTACTCGACCGGCTCGACAAACGGAAGTGCTCTCGACGGAAAGAACTCGTCTACGTGCGACGTACAGAGGTCTGTGCCAACAATTGGTATCTAGAGCTTTGGTATTGACGTGATTCTCGGCAAGCAATCGAAGGATCATGTCGACCACGGGCAAGGAGATCGTGACAGCGGCAGCGGGAGCACCGATGCCGATGGTGGGGGATCACAATTCCCCCGTCTGGATCTAGAGGACTACGCACTATGGGCGATGAACATGGAGGTCGCGATGGAGGGAGCTGAGTTCTGGGAAGCGGTCGACCCGGGCGGCGCCGAGTACGCAAAGGGCGCGTCGAAGTACCGGAAGGATCGTCAGGCGTTAACAACGATCTACTCCGCCATGCCGAAGGATGTGCTGCAACACCCCGTCGGAAAGAACTCGGTGAAGGAGGCATGGGAGACCATCAAGATCCTGCACCAGGGTCATGACTGTGTCAAGGAAGCACACCTTCAGTCCCTGATGAGAAGTTACGAGTGCCTGAAGATGGATGAAAGTGAGACGGTTGATCAGTTTGCCGCCCGTCTCAAGACCCTCGTCAACGGCATACGCAGCTATGGTTCAACCCTAGAAGAAGTTGCGATTGTCCGACGATTTTTGCGCGCCGCGCCTGCACGCTACATCCAGATCGTCACATCGATTGAACAATGTCTCGACCTAAAGACTCTCAAGGTCGAGGATCTCGTCGGAAGGTTCAAGGCCCACGACGAGAGAATTCGTTTCAGCTTCGGCGATTCGAAGGAGAGTGAGCATCTCATGATTACAATGGCTCAATGGATGGCCCTGATGAAAGAAAAGCAAGGTGGATCCTCGAGCGGCAATAAAGCAAAGGAGAAGCAACGCCCGGCGAGAAAGGACTTCGCTGGACAGGAAGAAAAGGCTAGAAAACCATGGAGAAAATTTGACATAAAGAAAGTAAAGTGTCACAATTGTGGAATCCTCGGTCACTTCAAGTCTGATTGCAAGAATCCACCGAAGGAAAGAGCTCTCATGGCCAAGGGAGGCGATGATAGCGACATGATGCTCATGGTCGAAGTATGCGAGCTTATGGACGAGGTGGGTCCAGCTCCAAAGGCGCCGGCTACCGAGGTTATCACGCTCAACGAAGAGAAGGTTTATCTTCATGACAAGCAGAGGACGAACACGGCGGGACACGTGTGGTACCTCGACATGGGAGCAAGCAACCACATGACCGGCGACAAGGACCAGTTTTCTGAGCTAAATCTCTCGGTGGGAGGCACGGTTCGGTTCGGTGACGGGCGAACCGTTGGCATCACAGGGCGAGGCACTGTCCTGTTTGAGCTGAAGAACGGCGGTCACAAGGTACTCACAGATGTGTACTATATTCCCAAACTAAAGAGCAACATCATAAGTCTCGGCCAGCTTGAGGAGCGTGGTTGCAAGATTGTGCTCGAAGATGGCTATCTTTGGGGGTATGACCGTCAAAGGATGTTGATCATGAAAGTGCAGAGGTCGCCGAACAGACTCTACATCCTCAACTTGGATCGTGTGGATCCAGTATGTCTCTTGTCAAGCATGGAAGACTCGGCATGGAAGTGGCACGTGCGCTACGGTCATCTAAATTTTCAAGCTCTTCGGCAACTTGGACAAAAGGAGATGGTACGTGGTCTACTTTGCATCGATCATGTTGAGCAAGTGTGCGACGGTTGCCTTGTTGGGAAACAAAGGCGGGCCTCGTTCCCTAGAGAGGGAAACTTTAGAGCAAGTAAGGCTCTTGAGTTGGTCCATGGAGATTTGTGCGGCCCTATTACTCCGGCTACCCCAGCTGGGAACAAATACTTCTTGCTCATCGTCGACGACTTCAGCAGATACATGTGGATTGTGTTGTTGAAGACGAAAGATCAAGCTTTGCAAGCCTTCAGGAAAGTAAAGATGGCGGCCGAAGTCGAGTCTGAAGCCAAGCTGAAGGCCCTCCGTACCGATCGGGGGGGGGGGGGGTGAGTTCAAGTCTCGTGAATTCACGGAATTTTGCGAAGCACATGGGATCAAGCGGTATCTTACGGCGCCATATTCACCGCAGCAAAACGGTGTTGTGGAACGGAGGAATCAAACCGTGGTGGCGATGGCACGAAGCATGATGAAGAGCAAAGGGATGCCGGGCAAGTTTTGGGGTGAGGCGGTCAACACGGCCGTTTATTTGCTGAATCGGGCTCCAACCAAGAGTGTGGTTGGGATGACGCCGTATGAAGCATGGTACGGGCACAAGCCCGCGGTTGATCATCTTCGCACTTTTGGGTGCATCGCGCATGTGAAGACGGTGGCCGGGCATACTAGCAAGTTGGCGGACCGGAGTACTCCAATGATGTTGGTTGGCTATGAAGCGGGCACGAAGGCATATCGTGCATGCAACCCCTCTAACAATAAGGTGGTTGTAACGCGTGACGTGGTCTTTGAAGAAGCAAGGTCATGGAATTGGAACTCCACCGAGCCGGTATACCCGATCTCTGATGAAATCTTTCACGTTTTTTACAACGATTCTGAGCGTGCAGATAATATTGATCAACCGGACACTTCGGCGGCACGGAGCGATGCTCGAGACGACGACGCGCGGCGAGACGCGTCAGGGAGTTCACCTATATCTGGTGGCGTCCCAGGAAGAGACGCTGCGAGCGGCGCTACAGGCAGCAGCAGCAGTGGAGAGAGAGCCACGTATCCTGCACCCGGCAGCCCAGCCAGGTGCGCTGGAGGCAGCAGCGGCCCAGCACCAGGCTCTCCACCAGGGAGTTCTTCCCACGAGCCAGAAAGCCCAGCCGCTACCCAATCTCCACAAGGCCACGTGACAGGAGGTCCAGAAGTGCATGCACGTGAAGCAACTTCAGATTTCGTGGCTGGTTCTTCTGGTGCACGTGCAGATAGCTCAGGAGAGCCCCAATCGCCAGAAAATAGAAGCTTGGCAACTTCAGATGAATTTTCTTCGTCTTCAACAGAACAGGAGAGGAGGGAACATCCGCCTACGCCAGTCCGTCTTCGACCAGTGTTAGATTTATATCCGAAGAAAGCGCTTCAGAAGGTAAATCCGGTGAAAATTAAAAGAAAAGGACGACAATGTTTGCTAAGTGTCGAGGAACCGACGAAATTTGAAGATGCAAACAAAGAGGAGTACTGGCGTCGTGCTATGGATGAAGAGTTGGGATCGATACGAGACAACAAAGTATGGGAGCTCGCGGATCTTCCCAACGGCCATAAAACCATAGGGCTCAAGTGGGTGTACAAAGTCAAGAAGGATGCCGAAGGGAACTTGCTGAAGCATAAAGCTCGGCTCGTAGCTAAAGGATTCGTGCAAGAGCAAGGTGTGGACTTTGAGGAAGTGTTCGCTCCAGTCACAAGGATGGAATCGGTGAGGCTAGTTATAGCTCTCGCGGCTCAAGAATCTTGGAAGCTACATCACATGGATGTAAAATCTGCATTTTTGAACGGGGAGTTGAAAGAAGAAGTTTACGTGAAGCAACCACCGGGGTACATCAAGGAAGGAGAGGAACACAAGGTGTTGAAGCTACACAAGGCATTGTACGGGCTACATCAAGCTCCTCGGGCGTGGAACATCAAGCTTGACCGTACATTGATTTCTCTTGGTTTTGAGAAAAGTCCACTCGAGCATGCTATGTACAAGCGAGGTAAAGGCAAGGATCGTCTCTTAGTGGGCATCTATGTTGATGATCTCTTGATAACTGGAGCAGACGAAGAGGAGATTGCGCGATTCAAGCTACAGATGAAGGAGCTATTCAAGATGAGTGATCTAGGGCTCTTGACTTACTACCTCGGGATCGAGGTACATCAAAAGCCGGAGGGGATCACACTATGCCAGGAGGCATATGCAAAGAAGATACTTGAAAGCTGTAGCATGGAGGATTGCAACCCAAGTTTTGTTCCAATGGAGCCTCGACTGAAACTTAGCAAAAGGAGTGAAGCCTCTGCGGTTGATGCAACGGAGTATAGAAGTGTGGTCGGAAGCCTAAGGTATCTTGTGAATACACGACCGGACTTGGCCTATTCCGTTGGCATAGTGAGTCGCTTCATGGAAGCGCCCACGACTGAACATTGGGCAGCTGTCAAACATATACTCAGGTACATCAAAGGGACAACAAACTTCGGTTGTGTCTATTTGAGAGAGAAGAAGGAGATGGTGGAGCTACTTGGCTATAGTGATAGCGACCTGGCAGGAGATGTGGACGACCGTAAAAGTACCTCGGGAGTGGCATATTTCTTGGGCGGGAGCATAGTGACTTGGCTATCACAAAAGCAAAAGGTGGTTGCATTATCATCATGCGAAGCGGAGTATATTGCAGCTGCGACCGCGGCGGGTCAAGGGGTGTGGCTAGGAAGGCTACTCGGTGACCTCACAGATAAGGAAGCAGAGAGTGTGGTGCTCAATGTTGATAACAAGTCTGCGATTGCCCTATGTAAGAATCCAGTGCATCATGATAGGACGAAGCACATCGACATACGGTATCATTACATACGGGAGTGTGTGGAAGAAAGCAAGATTGAAGTCAACTATGTTTGCACCGACGACCAGCTTGCAGATATCCTGACCAAGTCTTTGGGGCGGCAGAAGTTCACGGAGATGCGGGGAAGGATTGGCGTCCAAGCTGTGAAGTGAGGACATCGTGCTTAGGGGGGTGATTGTTAGAGATAATCACGATTAGGAGAAAACTAGTCCGGGACGGACTTGTAGTCTTTTGCCGAGTCGGCTAGATGCTAGGTAGGATAGATACTATTTATACCTGTACCTAGTCCCCCTGTAATCATCAGATTGAAAAAGCAATATACAACAGGGCCGACACGTTCCTGGTTTTGCAATCAAGTCGCCGTATCCTGTTCACGTGTATAGCTAGTCTCCAAAGATCGATCAAGCTCCTTGCTTGGCTGCTTGCTAGCTTAGGCTAGTTCTGTACGTACAGTTTGCGTACGGCCGGAAAGTACTCGACCGGCTCGACAAACGGAAGTGCTCTCGACAGAAAGAACTCGTCTACGAGCGACGTACAGGGGTCTGTGCCAACAACAGGGAGTGCGCGGCTCGACACGGCACGACGGGGGCGCTAGACGAGGCAGGGCGAGCACGGCTCGGCATGGCACAATGGGGGCGGTACGGCGAGCGCGGCAAGCATGGCGGCTAGGCGCGGCGAGCTCCAATGCGCGATCAAAAACTGCACGGTGGGGGCGCGACACGAGGCAGGGCGAGCGCGGCTTGACGCGGTATATATGGCGTGGGCGGCACGGCGAGCGCGGCAAGCATGGCGGCTAGACGCGACGAGCACGGCGCGGCCGGGCACGCGAGCTGCAATGGCGGGCGAGACGCGCGAGCTCCACCGCTCCAAACGCGCGAGCGGTGAGGCGCCCGGGCGCACGAGCTACAACGCTCCGGCGTGCCAGCTGGCTAGCTAGCACACGGCCACCGGCTGGCTAGCTAGCACAAGCGGCTGCGGGAGCCCTCACAAGCTAGCTAGCACATGGCTGCAGTGGCAGAGCCAGAGGGCCAGCGGGGTGTTAGAATAAATTCAAGGTTATCGTCGATCTATTGAGAACCAAGCAATCACAGGAGCACGACACCGAAATTTGTTAACGAGGTTCACCGATATGGCTACATTTTCGGGGCCTGACTGTGGGCGCTCCTTCCCATGATACCGCTACAATACCGCACCCGGTCGCCCTGGACGCTGGCACATGTCGCCGGCTTTCTCTGCGTTCTTGTGCTATTATGTTGGCATATGTTATATCGTGTGTCTATCCCCACTATATATGAGAGGGCTGGAATACAAGTGTCCTACTAGGACACAACTCCATACCCTGTAAACACAATACAACTCAGAGTCCAACTGTAACCTACCTTGGCGCATATTCTCCACCACCTTGAGTTCGTCCATGCGTCAAACTTCCATGTACATTGGACTTGAGCTTATCCCATGAGTATCGCTGCTACTCCAAAGACTCCATGTGACTCCAACTGCAACTTGTAGTCCCTCCTTTTCTCAACCATTGTCAAGATCGAGCGAAATTAAGTTACATTACTCTAGTTTGCGCTCCCAACTTCCAGAGTATCAGTCCAACGCCATCACACAATGATCACTGACCTGCGTGAAAGTGAACATCTCACATATTGGGTGTCATACATAAGCGTTACCTGAACTCAACATCATCGCTCTTCCTTGACCGTCTGTCTGAAACTTGAAGGAATTTCACCATTGCTAGTAGTCACATGAGTCAAATTCGCAGTTGTCTCATCACATGTATGGCCGCTAGAGCCCTGGCCCATCTCCATGTTCCGAACATACCGCACGCCTCGCCGCTACTACCGCATCGAGCCTCTGCTGTCCCGGTCGAGTCTCAAGGGCCGCGAACCCACACCACTCAACCCTCACTGCAGAGTACCATCGACATTTCTCGCGCTCTGTAATAGCGCCTATTCTTCTCGAAATTAAAGGGCTATCCTCAACTTTTCTTAGTTTTGATGTTCAACATGTAATGAGACAAGCCAACAATTCAGCTCACCTGTGTGTGAAGCATGGAAGCTCACCGGGTGTGGTTGATTGCTGGATGAACTCCCCTCCCGGTTTCCTCGTGACAAGCCTGTTGGCTGATCGTGCTGGAGCTGAAAATGATTGTATAAAGCTATATGATTCTCGCAAAAAAATGCCGACGCGGCGCACGACCCTCCTTGCGTGCATGTCTCAGGGTAGTTATAGGAGAAGGGCTGGGCGTAGACGGCATGGCATAACCGATCCTGACCGACGGCGATGGTGATGGCTGAAGCATTCAGGTTCTGTCCGCGTCCGGTGACTGCGGCGATGCTCAAGAAAATACTACGACTAGTCTCTCCTTCGTTGATTTATATCATATACACGTGTTACTAGTCTGCATCACGCAGCATCAATTTCATGATTTAGATGAATTAGTTAGGTCAGTGATTTCTTCTTTTATCCCGAGGTACCGGTACTGCAAATTAGTCATGATGCATTGATTATATAATTTAGATTTATTTTTTCATAGATTGTGTTTGTATTTGTGTAGTCATGAAGATGAAAACAGTATATTTTTGTCTATAAATGACATATTTGCATTGCCCCACTAATTGTAAGATATCACTATTGCAGGATGCTGCTAACGCGACACAACGATCAGAGACCCTTCGACGAAACTGTGTGCGATGCAATAATCGCAAACGGTGGTGTAAAAAGACCGCCAAAAAAGGTGCAAAACATTTGCGATGACGGATGCATCAAACACGGTTCGAATTTTAGTTGCGTGTGCGATGCAGGGCATACGGTTTAATTCAATTAACTGTTTGTGATGAGGAGGAACAAAAGAAACGGGCAGCCAGATGGAGGTGTGTGCGATATACAACATACGGTTCACTCGGATGAATTGTTTATGATTAGGCAACACAAAAGAAACGGTCAGCCAGATCAAGGTGTGTGCGATATACGGCATGTGGTTCACTCGGATGAACTGTTTGCGTTGAGACAAGAGAATAGAAATGGTCAGCCAGATTAAGATGTGTGCGATGTACAACATACGGCTCACTCAAATGAACTGTTTGTGATTAGGCAACACAAAAGAAACAGTCAGCCAGATCAAGGTGTGTGCGATATACGGCATGCGGTTCACTCGGCCTTGTCGTCAGTGTGTGACCTCTGTGGCAACCATTCGCTCCCCACTAGCCTCTTCTTATACCGTGGCAACCGTCCATCGCCTCTTCGCCTTTCCCTCTCGATTTGGAACTGCTGTCGCACGCTCTTCCTCCCTCCATTTGCCTTCACCCTTCCTTCTACCATTGTTCGATCATCTTCTCCATGGAGGGAACAGGCCGGAAATGACCCCGCTATTCTTGCCCCGATCAGAAAGATGACATGGTGGAGGAACTCATGGATCGGTGCGACGTCATCACCTTGGCTAGCATGACAGGTTCGTTCAAGACCATTCTCGACTCAACTAATAACATCATTATAAGGAACCCAAGGGTCCAAGAGCGGTTTGATCTCCCATATCTTCTTCGCCGTGACCCTGCTGACTGGCGCGGGGACGAGGGAAGCCTCGCCTTGTGCAAGTTGATGCCGCTTGATAATGATACGTATGATGTTAAGATGCCATCGCTTGAGGGAAAGGCTTGGGCAGGCGCAAATGGAGATTGGGTTGTTTATATTGGGTACAACTGCGAGTGGGAACTTGTGAATGTGTACACTCGTCACTGGGTTCCACTTCCAAAAATCTCAGACTGCCCAGAGGTTGAGTACACCGGTATTCTACGTGAGTTCAAATATGATCATGGTGACTGTCGTCTACGGAAGATAGCAATATGTCGAGTTCCCAACCGCTCTTGGGATTACACGAACTATGAAGTTGTTGCTATCTTCGACAAGCTTGTTACCTTCCTTACTTCCACGCCTCGATGGATATTGCTCAAAAATCAATTTCTGTACACTGATGAGTACTGTGATGCAATTCAATACGAGGGTCTTGTGTTTGCTGCCACCACTCGTGGCACTGTTTTTGCATGGAATCCTGATGCTTTTGGTACGTTTGTCTTCCACCGTAATTATAATTGTTTCATCCACATGCATGCGGGTTAGCTAGTTTCCCTTTACTAATTAACCTTCTTGTGTTTCCAAGGTCCTGTGAACATTCCACCACCTATACTTGAAAAAATTTATAACCAAGGGGGAGATGACGATGCTGATGATCACGAGCATGAGGACCCATATACTCAGTGGCGCCTGGCAACTTATTCCGATGGATCACCTCTTCTTGTCTGTATACAGGACATTGCTGATGTTACTAAGGAAGCAGGTATTGTCTCGCATGGTCGCACTCTCCGGACCTATTCCAACATCCGTTGCAGGGTATTCGGGACGGATACTAGTGTACTAGCACCAACACCTTCTGCCTGGTTCAGTATTGAAAGTCTTGGAGGAAACTCGCTCTTCCTTGGACAAAACTATCCAATGATGGTGGAAGGCGATCCAGCTGCTGTTGACACAACATTACTACCATTTATGAGAAGCAACTGTATATATACCTCGGACATTGCTATGCTTCCCTACCGTCCCAATATGGGTCCTGACATAGGCCGCTTCAGCCTGGATGATCAGTCCTGCGTCGGTCTCGAGATTGACAGTAGCTGGCCCTTCCCAGAGAATCACTTCTGGTTCAAAGCAACCGTATCCAACACCGACGAGTGGTTGAGCTGAAATTCATTTCATCGCTTTGTTATTTGTTGTGTGAGAAAAACTTTACTTTACTAGAATGTTTTGTTGGAAATGATCTATAATCCAACGTGTATCCTCGTTGTCATTGTGGGTTGATGACTTGTTGTATGTAATCAATGGTACATTTGCATATGCGTCCATCAACTCACGCCTGCTAGTGGTGTCCATATGAACAATGCTAGTGATTTTAGTTGCAAAAATTAGATAGTGCTAGTGATTTTTAGCTGCATATTTTGACAAATCGCAGTGTTACAAGGTTGACAAATGGCAATGTTACTAGGTAAACAAATGTCAATCTTTCCAGTTTGACAAATGGCAACATACCCAAAATGACAGATGCAAATCTTACCAATTGTTTCTACATGGTTGCACACGGGTCATGCAAAACAACCGTTTGCGTTGAAGGGATGCAGAAATCCTGCTTGGCACATTTTCCCTTGGCTTCCCGGGGAAGCTGTCGGTTTACGTACAGGTGTTCTAACTAAAACGTTTGCGAGAGTGTTTTATATTTAAAAACCATTGGCGTTTTTTTCAAAAGAAAATCGTTTGATAAGTCTGTACATTAAGAGAGAAAAATGCAAGTTCGTTCAAACCATATCTTTCATTCAGTCACACTGCGAATGTATATTCATATGATCGAGAATTCGAGATATAGTATTAAACCCCCAAAAGAACTATTTCCGGCGGCGGCGTGCCGCGCCGTCGTTGTCGTCCTCTGGGACGCCTTTGTTAAAGTCTTCAAGGCAGCACAAAATGTTCTTCACTTGTAAATAAAACATCATGTCATCGCGCGATCGACGGGCGTGGCGTGGGAGGACGTCAACTGGCGCCGCTGAGAGGTAGCAGTCGACGACAGCGTCCCATGCCACTGAGGGGGGCGCGCACACGGGCACGGGCGCGGCGGGTGCAGCCAAACGCACGGGGACCGGCACCGTGGTGGGTGGAGGGGCACACACGGGTAGGGGCACGGGCGCGGCGGGTGCAGCCAAACGCACGGGGGCCGGCGCCACGGTGGGTGGAGGGGCGCGCACGGGCACGGGCACTGGCGCTGGCATGTACACGAGCTCGCGCGGGTCTGCGGAGACCTCGCTGACGCCGCGGCTTCGAGCTCTGCGATAGTGCTCGGCGACCAGCCCGTCAATGCTACGCGGATGGTCGCTGGCGCGGGCGCGGGGATGGGAGCTGGGACGGGAGCGGGGGTAGCAACTGCTGCGGCCAGCTCGTTCTGGGCCATGTCCATGAGGCCCCATTCCTCTTTATTTTCTATCTCCTCCGGCTTGGAGTCGACTTCACCAAACTTGATGACTAGTGGCAGATGATCATTCTGCGCCATGGCGTTGGTGGAGGTCTGCGGGAGGGAGGGGAATGGGAGGCGAACAGTAAGGCCGCCCGTATTAAACAGCGGCTCGGGCGCCATTAATGGAGAGGAAGGCGGGCAGCCATGAAAGTCAAAGGGCTCGCTTCCCAGTGATCCTGCGCAGCGTACAGCTCGCACGCTTCCCGGTGAGCCTGCGCATTGGAGGACAGCTTGCACGCCTCTCGGTCAGCCTGCGCACCGAACTCCGCTCGCACGCCTCCCCTTCAGTCAAGGTCAAGCAGTTGTCCGCATGGCACCTCCTATAGCCGTTAAAACGAAGACACGTGGCGTCACGTGAATGGTTAACAGAACACACACGATTTGAATTATACAACCGTTTGAGATATTAAAGTGGCAGCTATTTTTTCAAAATGCCTTTGTTGGCTGTTATTCGAGTGCGCCTTCTCTCAAAATGGACACGAAAAATACCACAACATGTCGGGTGCCATTCCATGATAGCATGCCAAGTTTCATGAATTTCAGACAAGTTTTAGATTTACTAGAATTTAAAAACAAAGTATCTCAACGTTTTGCCGGCAATCAACGGTGCCCTGGTGTTTGAAATTCATTCCCATTTCTTGCATAGGACCTAAGCATGCACCCAAGGACACAAATTTGATTTTTCAACCAATTTATATGCACTGGAGCATGTGCATGTAGTTCAAATTTGAATTATGCACATAAATGCATTGAAAACTCAGTTAATACATAAAAATGTCCAAAGGAACCCCGAAAAATCACAAAAATTGACACAACACTCCCGTTGTTCAATGTTGACACGAGAAAAAAATTTGAAAGCAATAAGAGGCAATGGATATCGTTTCGTCCCCAAAGGTGGGACGTTCCCTATCGAAACCATCATGCTTGTTGTGAGAAGCTCTGGTCTGTGAGAAGCATATACCCAAACCTGCCCCAAATGGGACAATTTTTTTACCACGGCATGTTGATGCCGCTCCATGATAGCATGCCAAGTTTCATGAATTTCAGACGAGTTTTGGATTTACTGGAATTTAGAAACCAGGCATCTCAATGTTTTGCCGGCAATCAACGGTGCCCTGGTGTTTGAATTTCATTCCAATTTCTTGCATGGGACCTAAGCATGCACCCAAGGACACAGATTTAATTTTTCAACCAATTTATATGCACTGGAGCATGTGCATGTAGTTCAAATTTGAATTATGCACATAAATGCATTGAAAACTCAGTTAATGCATAAAAATGTCCAAACGAACCCCAAAAAATCACAAAAATTGACTGAACACTCCTGTTGTTCTATGTTGACACGAGAAAAAAATTGAAAGCAATAAGAGGCAATGGATATCGTTTCGTCCCCAAAGGTGGGACGTTCCCTATCGAAACCATCATGCTTGTTGTGAGAAGCTCTGGTCTATGAGAAGCATATACCCAAACCTGCCCCAAATGGTACAATTTTTTACCACGGCATGTCGATGCCGCTCCATGATAGCATGCCAAGTTTCATGAATTTCAGACGAGTTTTGGATTTACTAGAATTTAAAAACTAGGCATCTCAACGTTTTGCCGGAAATCAACGGTGCCCTGGCATTTGAAATTCATTCCCATTTCTTGCATGGGACCTATAAATTCACCCAAGGACACACATGTGATTTTTCTACCAACTTTAGTGCACCGGAGCATGTGCTTGTAGTTCAAATTTGAATTATGCACATAAAATGCCTAGAAAACCCAGTTAATGTATAAAAAAGGCCAAACGAACCCCGAAAAATTCCAAGATTAAACACAACACTCCTGTTGTTCTATGTTCACTAGAATTTTTTTGAAAGCAATAAGAGGCAACGGATATCGTTTCGTCCCCAAAGGTGGCACGTTCCCTACCGAAGCCATCACGCTTGTTGTGAGAAGCTTATACCCAAACCTGCCCCAAATGGGACAAAATTTTCACCACGGCATGTTGATGCCGCTCCATGATAGCATGCCAAGTTTCATGAATTTCATACGAGTTTTTTATTTACTAGAATTTAAAAACCAGGTATCTCAATGTTTTGCCGGCAATCAACAGTGCCCTGGTGTTTGAAATTCATTCCCATCTCTTGCATGGGACCTAAGCATGCACCCAAGGACACACACATGTGATTTTTCAACCAACTTTGGTGCACTGGAGCATGTGCTTGTAGTTCAAATTTGAATTATGCACATAAAATGCCTAGAAAACCTAGTTAATTTATAAAAAAGGCCAAACAAACCCCAAAAAATTCATTCCCATTTCTTGTATGGGACCTAAGCATGCACTGAAGGAAACAAATTTGATTTTTCAACCAATTTATATGCACCGGAGCATGTGCATGTAGTTTAATTTTGAATTGTGCACCTGAAATGGCTAGAAAACCAGTTTAATGTATAAAATGTCCAAACGAACCCTGAATAATTCCAATTCTTTTACGACACATATATAGTTGCATGTTCACTGCAGATTAAAGGTCTAGCAATTCAAAGAGCGTCCATTGCCGCTGTGACCCCATTATGTAATCAAATCAAGTAGATCCCACACAGTTTATTATCACCAACCGTGTGAGATGTAGTATGATACGTCTCCGTCATGTCTATAATTTTTTATTGTTCCATGCCAATATTCTACAACTTTTATATACTTTTGGCAACTTTTTATACTATTTTTGGGAACTAACATATTGATCCAGTGCCCAGTGCCAGTTCCTGTTTGTTGCATGTTTTTTGTATCGCAGAAAATCCATATCAAACGGAGTCCAAACGGGATAAAAACTGACAGAGATTTTTTTAGAATATATGTGAATTTTGGGAAGTGGAATCAACGCGAGACGATGCCCGAGGGGCCCACGAGGGTGAGGGGCGCCCCCAGGGGGTAGGGCGCGCCCTGGGCCCTCGTGGCCACTCCGTAAGGCGGTTGGTGCCCTTCTTTCACCGCAAGAAAGCCAATATGCGGATAAAAATCGTGTCCAAATTTCAGCCCAATCGGAGTTACGGATCTCCGGAAATTTAAGAAACGGTGAAAGGGCAGAATCAGGGAGTGCAGAAACAGAAGGAAACAGAGAGAGATTCAATCTCGGAGGGGCTCCCACCCCTCTGCCGCCATGGAAGCCAAGGACCGGAGGGGAAACCCTTCTCCCATCTAGGGGGAAGGTCAAGGAAGAAGAAGAAGAAGGGGGGCTCTCTCCCCCTTGAGGGAGTCTTGGATTAGGGGGTCCTCGGACAGCCGGACTATATCCTTTGGCCGGACTGTTGGGCTATGAATATACAAGATTGAAGACTTTGACCTGTGTCCGGATGGGACTCTCCTTGGCGTGGAAAGCAAGCTTGGCAATACGGATATGTAGATCTTCTCCCTTGTAACCGACTCTGTGTAACCCTAGCCCCCTCCGGTGTCTATATAAACCGGAGGGTTTAGTCCGTAGGACAACAACAATCATACCATAGGCTAGCTTCTAGGGTTTAGCCTCTACGATCTCGTGGTAGATCAACTCTTGTAATACTCATATCATCAAGATCAATCAAGCAGGAAGTAGGGTATTACCTCCATCGAGAGGGCCCGAACCTGGGTAAACATCGTGTCCCCCGCCTCCTGTTACCATCTGCCTTAGACGCACAGTTCGGGACCCCCTACCCGAGATCCGCCGGTTTTGACACCGACATTGGTGCTTTCATTGAGAGTTCCACTGTGCCTTCATCGTAAGGCTAGATGGCTCCTTCGATCATCGGCAACGATGCGATCCAGGGTGAGGTTTTCCTCCCCGGACAGATCTTCGTATTCGGCGGCTTCGTACTGCGGGCCAACTCGCTTGGCCATCTGGAGCAGATCGAGAGCTACGCCCCTGGCCATCAGGTCAGGTTTGGAAACTTGAACTATACTACCGACATCCGCGGAGACTTGATCTTCAACGGATTCGAGCCCATGTCAGGTGCGCCGCACAATCACGACGAGCATGACTTAGCTCTGCCGTCGGACAGTGTTTGGGAGATCACACCTGCAACTACTCCGGCCCTCAATCCGGAACAAATTCTGCCATCTGAGGATGGGTGGATGGACCCCGCCACGGAGGCCGCACACTCAGTGGCGATAGAGCCGAATACTGACTTCACCTCCTACGAGACCCGTGTTGCCGAACCGTTGGATTCGTCCCCGGCCACGGGCTCCAAACCGCCTGCGTCCGTGCCTATCGAATCCGATGGGGCACCGATCATGGTGTTTTCCTCCGCGGATATCTTTCAGCACTCACCACTAGGCAACGTGCTAAACTCATTGAGGTCTCTCTCCTTGTCAGGAGACCCTTGGCCGAACTATGTTCGGCTAGAATGGGATGCGGACGACGAAGAAATTCGCAGCCCACCCACCACCCACTTAGTAGCCACTGTCGACGATTTAACCGACATGCTCGACTTCGGCTCCGAAGACATCGACGGTATGGGCGACAATGCAGGAGACGAACAAGAACCACCGCCCACAGGGCACTGGACTGCCACCTCATCATATGATATATACATGGTGGACACCCCCAAAGAAGGTGATGGCGATAAGACAACGGAGGATAATCCCTCCAAGAAGCAATCCAAGCACCGACGTCAGCAGTGCCGCTCCAAGTCCCGCCATAGCAAAAGCAGCGATACCGGCACAGGAGACAATAACACTCCGGATAGTGCCGAAGACGACGACAATCCCCTCCAGCCAGGCCTTGAGCGGGAGGATGAACAAGCTAGCCCTCCGGAACAGGCAGCAAACGGAGAATCAGAGGATGACAATTATATACCTCTCTCCGAAGACGAGGTGAGCCTCGGCGACGAAGAATTTATCGTGCCTAAGGATCCCGTCGAGCAGGAGTGCTTCAAGCGCCGGCTTATAGCCACAGCAAACAGCCTGAAGAAAAAGCAACAACAGCTTCGAGCTGATCAAGATCTGCTAGCGGATAGATGGACTGAAGTCTTGGCGGCCGAGGAATACGAACTCGAGCTCCCAACCAAGAGTTACCCAAAGCGCAGGTTGCTACCCCAACTCGAGGAGGAAGCATTGAAACCTACAGCACCAGCGTATGATGCGGCTGATCGGCCACCTCGTGGCCGAGACAGAGACGCATATCAGCCCGAAGTCCAGCCCGCACCCCGCCGCCATTTAAACAAAAATACCAAGGCCCGGGGCAACATGTAGGACCTGCGAAACAAATTGGAAAACAAAGCAGGACATACAAGATCGATCTACGGATCACGGGGTCGCGCCCCAACATGTGACGATGATCGTCACGCCGGATACACTAAAAGCAAATCCGGCCGGGCCGAATACAACAGACAAGACTCGTATGAACTGCGTCGTGACATAGCCTGGCACAGAGGCGCCGCACACCCCCTATGCTTCACCAATGAAGTAATGTATCATGAATTCCCAAAAGGGTTTAAACCCGTAAACATTGAATCATACGATGGCACTACAGACCCCGCGGTATGGATAAAAGACTTCTTCCTCCACATTCACATGGCTCGCGGGGATGATTTACATGCCATCAAGTATCTCCCGCTAAAACTCAAAGGGCCGGCTCGACATTGGCTCAATAGCTTGCCGGCAAACTCCATCGGAAGTTCGGAGAGCCTGGCAGACGCATTCCTGGACAATTTCCAGGGTACTTATGTGCGACCGCCGGACGCTGACGATTTAATTCATATAACTCAGCAGCCAGGGGAATCGGCCAGGAAGTTTTGGACCCGGTTCCTAACTAAGAAGAACCAAATTGTCGACTGTCCGGATGCAGAGGCCCTAGCGGCATTTAAGCATAACATCCGTGACGAATGGCTCGCCCGGCACCTCGGCCAAGAGAAGCCAAAATCCATGGCAGCCCTCACGACACTTATGACCTGCTTTTGCGCGGGCGAAGATAGCTGGTTGGCTCGTAGCAACAATACAGCAAGCAAGCCTGACACATCAGAGGCCAGGGATAGCAACGGCAAACCACGACGCAACAAACACAAGCGTCGCAAATATGGTGAAAACGCCGAAGATACAGCAGTTAATGCCGGGCTTAGGGGCTCAAAGTCCGGTCAGCGGAAAGGGCCACTCAAAAATAACAATTTGGGTCCATCCAGTCTGGACCGCATACTCGATCGCCAATGCCAAATTCATGGCACCCGAGGAACGCCAGCCACCCATACCAACAGAGAATGCCGGGTCTTCAAACAAGCCGGCAGGGCAGGCGCCAAAAACAGAGAAGGGGGGGTCTCACAGCGATGATGGCGACGAAGAGCCCAGGTCACCGAGCACAGGAGGGCAAAAGAAATTTCCCCCGCATATTCAATCGGTGAATATCGTAAACACCACTCAAATTCCCAACTCGGACCGGATATGCACCCTTAGGGATGCCGACTTAACGGAACTAGTCATCCCACAATATAAACTAGGGCCGGTCACCTTCAACCGCACGGATCGTCCGGTTAACGCCAATCAGGGCAATCCAGCCGCACTAGTCCTCGACCCAATAATTGACGGGTTTCACCTCACACGAGTCCTTATGGACGGAGGCAGCAGTCTAAATCTGCTTTACCAGGACACAGTGCACAAGATGGGCATCGATCATTCAGCGATCAAACCCACTGAGGCCACTTTCAGAGGCATTATACCAGGTGTGGAAACCAGCTGTACAGGCTCCATCGCCCTTGAGGTAGTCTTCGGATCACCAGAAAATTACCGTACTGAAGAGTTAATCTTCGAAATTGTCCCCTTTCGCGGTGATTATCAGGCACTGCTCGGACGAACCGCGTTCGCTCGATTCAACGCGGTGCCACATTACTATAAGCTCAAGATGCCCGGTCCACGCGGCGTCATCACGATTAATGGCAAGGCCGAACCTTCCCTCGGCACCAACAAGTACACCACTGCCCTAACCGCAGAAGCAACGAGCAGCGCCTTGCAGCCGAACCTCGAGTCGACGTCCAGGCTCCCGGACACCGTCAAGGGACTCCGAACTACTTCATGGAAGGATAGCCCGGCTCGTCCAGAGCTCAATTAAACACTCCGGCGAAGGCCAGGACAGGCCGCACTCAGCGGCTCAACCGCTCCCCGGCACGCAAACATTTCTTACATTTCCTTCGCAGGTTCACCTTTGCGCCGACCAGGACGGGCGATGCGGAGGCAGCTTGAACGCGCAAGGGAATCCTTAGACATTCCCCGCAATGACCATCCGGCTATATTACGAATCCACACTCAGCTTCTTCCCCCTGGTCTCAGCAGGTTCCGCAATCATATTTCTTTTTTTATCACATTACCCGTACTCATACGCATAGACGTACTATTCAAATACAACATGTGGATTTATATGACGCTTACCTGCTGTTATTTCTTATTGAAATTCTTTTAAGTGGCATCCGTACACAGCGATATGCCTTAAAATATGCCAGGGGCTTCGTTTCACCCATAACACGACAATAAAGTCCGAACACCTTCATGGAAGTTCGGCACCCCGAACTTATAGCACTATATGCATCAGCTCTGAATCATGTCTTGGGTCAATAGTTGGGTTTGCCCGGCTCCCATGTTTTGGTACCTTACGTTCCGCTATATCGGCTGAGGTAGCACTGGGAGAACTACTGCGATTGTGTCCCGGTTCTTCCGGACGAGCACCTCAGTAGAGAAAGCCGAAAACTGACTATCATGATACGGCGAGAGCTGGTCAACTATTTGAGAGGTCACAAAATCTTTAAGGATTTCTCCCGCATAATGCCATAACCAATGCAGCGTGCGATGGATCGGTTTTTCCCCCGATCAGGTGCTTATAGAGCCCCTAGTACGGTCTTCCGAACACCAGGGGCTGCGCCTACCTTACTAAAGCTCCTATGGCTAAGTGAGAGTGATAAAGCCCTATAGTCTGATTGCCTGGTTCGTTGTGCTGAGCACCTCCTTTGAAGGACCCATAACTGGGATAAAGAGTGCTCAGGTTTATCCCGAACACCCCCGTACTTCTTACGTGGGGGCAGAAGCCGACGACTGGCCAACTCTCAGGTTTAACATATAAAATGGCCGCGCAGGAGGGTAAACTTTTATATAACAGGCAATAAATAAATGACCTTGTTCAAACATTACAAAGGACAACATGATTGACATTCATGGAAATATAATGTCCTTGGTGCATAGCTCCGCTGCAAGGTAGGATCCTTTTAGGAAACTTTCATAATATAATTCGGGCTTGCGGTGCTCCTTCCCCTTTGGTGGCCCTTCAGTCATCAGCTTCCCAGCATCCATCTTCCCCCAGTGCACCTTTGCGCGGGCGAAGGCCATTCGCGCACCTTCTATGCAGACCGACCGCTTGATGGCGTCAAGTCGAGGGCAAGCTCTTACAAGCCGCTTCACGAGCCCGAAGTAGCTGCTTGGAATCGGCTCGGCAGGCCATAGCCGGATAACCAAATCTTTCATGGCTAGTTCCGCCGCCTTATGCAGTTCGATCAGCTGTTTCAGTTGATCGGCAAAAGGCACCGGATAATTCGGCGCCAAATACTGCGACCAGAAGAGCTTATCCGCAGTGCTCCTTTCTTCGGCTCGGTAGAATTGGGCGGCATCTGATATGCGGCGGGGCAGCTCGGCAAATAACCCTGAGAAATCCGAATTCAAAATTAGAAACATAAATTTCCCTCAAATACTTGCTTTACATGGAAAAAGCCTTACCCGCCGCGATCTTTCTCGCCTCTTGGATCCCCTGCAGGGCGCTTTGGGTTTCCCCCGGGCATCGCTCGTGGCCTGATGCGCCTTGGTGAGTTCGGATTCTTTCTCCGTTAAACTCTGCTCCAAGGTCTCGCATTTCCTCACGGCCTCTTGCAGCTCCTGCTCAGCTTTAATAACCCTGGCCTCGTGCTTCTCACGAAGAGCCTACTCTGTGGCTGCCTTTTTCTCGGCCTCGGCCACAACCTTCTTAAGGGCCTCGACTTCGATCACAATCCCTAGCGCAAATCATGAAGCTTATTTTATCATACTGAAAATTCATTCGCAATAAACACAAACAAGACTTGTGCATACCTTGTTTATCTCTCAACTGCATTTTTAACTGGCCAAGTTCTTCTTTGGCCCGCTCCAGACTTTGATTCAGTCCGGAGATCTCTGCAGTATGAGAGGCAGCTGATGCTACAGACGCATGCTTATAACAGAAGAGAAATAGATGTCATTCAACGAGTCTTCTTGCGAACATAAATTCGATCCTCTGTCCGGTTCTTTCTTTCACCGAACAGTGTATCAGGGGCTACTATCTATACTATGACACTCTTCGAAAACTCATAAAACATACCTCAAAGCCTCTTATAAGGCTGATATAGGCTTCGTTCAGTCCACTCTCAGCAGACTGAATCTTCTCAATCACCGCACCCATAAGGGCACGATGTTCATCAACGATGGAGGCGCTCTTCAGCGCCACCAACAAAGCATCCGACACCTCTGGTTGGATAGAGGTTGCCGGTGGAACAGGCACGCCCCCTCCAGCTGAGGGAGGCTGCTTGCTTGATTCTGGAGCCGTATAGATCTCCGGAATCGCATCCGGCTGGGAGCCGAATTCAAGATGGCCCCCGCCGTCAGCTCCCATGGGAATCTTTTACCCCATGTGTCCGGCCCCTGAAGTTTGACCTCCAGGCGCCACCTTCACGATCTTTCCCTCTCCTCCTTGGCCGGGGTCCTTCTGGGACAAAGCCTCGGTGTTATTCACCTGTTTGGTAGAGGGGGCCTTCGGGGGCGTCCCACTCTCCATAGCATCCGAGCTCAGCAAATCCTCTGATGAGGATTGTTCGGTGCGAGACCTCGCCGGACTACAAAAAACATGGCTCAGGTTAAAATTTTATGCCATGATAAGTCTGGACACACAAACGTATCCGGATTTTATATACTCACGAGGTCACCAGGGGCTGGGCCCTGGGATCCCACGCCGGGTCGCTATCGGCGGCGGCAGTGGACTCTTCCGGAAGAGGAGCTTTTCCCCTTTTAGGCGACCCGGCCTCCAAGCGTTCGGAGGCCGCCCTCTTCTTTCTTCCCCCCGCGGGGGATTCATCTTCCTCCTCCTCCTCGTCCTCTTTGGAGGCGGAACGGGCATCAGAGCCTTCGGATATTGTGTCCGAAGTGCCGCGGCGACGAAGGCCGCCCCGGGTCTTTTTGGCCTCCTTCTCAGCCGTCTTCTTCGGCACCTTGTAAGGCGCCGGGACCAGCATCTTCATCAGAAGTGGGACGGCCGGTTCATCGGGCAGCGGGGCCGGACAATGGATCCGCTCTGCCTTCTTCGTCCAGCCCTGGGAGAGTTGTATAAAACACGTTAAGCGCTTCCTTTGGGTTACGCCGATAAAAAGTTTGATGACTTACCGAACTTGCAGGGCGGGACAGTTGGTACCCGCGGTCCTCGGCGGAGTCTGGCCATGATTTGCTGGACTTGAAAAGCACCTTCCAGATGTCCTTGTGCGAGGAGCCTAAAATCTCTCGCAAGGTTTGGTGCCTGGCCGGATCGAATTCCCATAGATTGCAAGTCCGGTGTTGACAAGGCAGGATCCTGCGAACTAACATCACCTGGACTACATTGACAAGTTCAATGTTCTTGTCTCCCATATCTTTAACATGCGTCTGCAGCACCGACAGTTCATCGGACGAGGACCAGTCCAGGCCCTTCTTGACCCAGGATGTAAGCCGCAGGGGGGCACCGGATCGAAACTCGGGAATAGCGGCCCATTTAGTGCCGCGCGGCTCAGTGATATAAAACCACTGCTGTTGCCACTCCTTGACAGAATCATTAAAGGTTCCTGTTGGCCATATGACATCGAGCATCTTGCTCACCATAGCGCCCCCGCACTCGGCGTGCTCGCCGCCCACTACCTTCGGCTTCACATTAAAAATCTTCAGCCATAAGCCAAAGTGCAGCGAGATGCGGAGAAAAGCCTCACACACGACAATGAATGTCGAGATGTTGAGGAAGGAATTAGGGGACAGATCGTGAAGATCGATCCCATAGTAATACATGATGCCGCGAACGAATGGGTGGAGGGGAAACCCTAGCCCGCGGACAAAGTGAGGGAGGAATACAACCCTCTCGTGGGGTTCCGGAGTAGGGACGATCTGTCCCGCCGTCGGGAGATGGTGGCTGATTTTCTTGGCCAGATACCCGGCCTCCCGAAGCTTTTTGATATCCTTCTCCCGGACGGTAGAGGCCATCCATTTGCCTCCTACTCCAGATCCGGACATTTTCGGAAGGCCTTTGTGGGCAGAAAAGATGAACGCTGGGGCACTGGAGCTCGGGCGGAGGGGAATGGATCGGGAAGAAGAAAGCGTGGGTGCGAATGGCGTTCTTATCCCCTTATAAAGGCAGCAAGTATTCTGCGCCTCCCCACTTGCCCAGTAAAATCGCTTATTCCCCAAGCGCCGTGATTGATGGCGCGGCTGGGTTACCCACACCCGTATTGATGAGAATCTCGTGATATATTATTCTCTCTACGATGGTATGTGGAATTTGTTTTGCAGAGCCGGACACTATCCTTGTGTATTCGGAGGAGGAACCCGCCTTGCAATGCCGAAGACAATTTGCGCACCGGACTCATCGTCATTGAAGCCTGGTTCAGGGGCTACTGAGGGAGTCCTGGATTAGGGGGTCCTCGGACAGCTGGACTATATCCTTTGGCTGGACTGTTGGGCTATGAAGATACAAGATTGAAGACTTCAACCTATGTCCGGATGGGACTCTCCTTGGCATGGAAAACAAGCTTGGCAATACGGATATGTAGATCTCCTCCCTTGTAACCGACTCTGTGTAACCCTAGCCCCCTCCGGTGTCTATATAAACCGGAGGGTTTAGTCCGTAGGACAACAACAATCATACCATAGGCTAGCTTCTAGGGTTTAGCCTCTATGATCTCGTGGTAGATCAACTCTTGTAATACTCATATCATCAAGATCAATCAAGCAGGAAGTAGGGTATTACCTCCATCGAGAGGGCCGGAACCTGGGTAAACATCGTGTCCCCCGCCTCCTGTTACCATCTGCCTTAGACGCACAGTTCGGGACCCCCTACCCGAGATCAGCCGGTTTTGACACCGACACCCCTCTATTCCGGTGGCGCCGAAACGCCGCCGGGGCCACCATCGCGACAACGATCTACACCAACAACTTCACCGCCGTCATTACCAACTCTTCCCCCCTCTATGCAGCAGTGTAACCCCTCTTTTACCTGCTGTAATCTCTACTTAAACATGGTGCTCAAAGCTATATATTATTTCCCAATGATGTATGGCTATCCTATGATGTTTGAGTAGATCCATTTTGTCCTATGGGTTCATTGATGATCGTGATTGGTTTGAGTTGCATGTTTTATTATTGGTGTTGTCCTATGGTGCTCTCCGTGTCGCGCAAGCGTGAGGGATCCCCGTTGTATGGTTTGCAATATGTCCATGATTTGCTTATGGTGGGTGGCGTGAGTGATAGAAGCACAGACCCGAGTAAGTAGGTTGTTTGCGTATGGGAATAAAGAGGACTTGATACTTTAATGCTATGGGTGGGTTTTACCTTAATGATCGTTAGTAGTTGCATTTGCTTGCTAGAGTTCCAATCATAAGTGCATATGATCCAAGGAGAGAAAGTATGTTAGCTTATGCCTCTCCCTCAAATAAAATTGCAATAATGATTACCGGTCTAGTTATCGATTGCCTAGGGACAAATAACTTTCTTGTGTGACAAAAGCTCTCTACTAAAACTAACTTAGTTGTGTCTTCATCTAAACAGCCCCTACTTTTTATTTACGCGCTCTTTATTATCTTGCAAACCTATCCAACAACACCTGCAAAGTACTTCTAGTTTCATACTTGTTCTAGGTAAAGCGAACGTTAAGCGTGCGTAGAGTTGTATCGGTGGTCGATAGAACTTGAGGGAATATTTGTTCTACCTTTAGCTCCTCGTTGGGTTCGACACTCTTACTTATCGAAAGAGGCTACAATTGATCCCCTATACTTGTGGGTTATCATAGTACACAATATCTTGGAGCACCGTCGGTGTATAGTACACCTATGGCTTACGCGAGAAGGTGCATCGGCTACAGTCCACAGCCGGCATGTCAAGCACACTAGCTCGCTCCCCAAAAACTCCCACCTGCTTCAGTCCCTTGATTCAAATTTTCAGTAGCCCCGGCATTTTACTCCCGCCTCTGCATCCCTCGTAATCTAAAAAATATCTGCTCGCCCTTGATCCAAATTTTCATTAGCCCCGCCTTGTTACCCCCGCCTAGTAAAATTTGCAGTTGCCGCAGTATTTCCTCAAACACAACCTTGCCCCCCTCGAAACCATTGGTAGGTTGTCGCCATCGCCGACGCCTCCATCCTCAACCTCTGCCTGTGTGCCGGGGAGCTCGAGGAGCCAATGTCCAAAAAGAGGTTTATCGCGGCCTTTTCGCCCGACGCCGGCGAGGTGGCCGCCGAGGTGTCCCCGTCGTCCTCCGCGGGCCCGATCCACCGTCGCCGGTCCCCTGATCTGCCCGCCGCTGCGCCCCTATGCCGGTTCGAGGACTTCCCCGTCCTTCCTCGGACCCAGCAGACGACGAGGTCCTACCTCGGGGTCTGGCAGCGGCGGTGGGGGACGTGGGTCGCCGAGATTATAGATCGAGAGACCCACACCCGCCGGTGGCTCGGTAGCTTCCACACGGCCGAGCTCGCGGCCATGGAGTACAAACTCTGGCAGGTCCGCTACCACGGTGCGGAGGCTAGGCTCAATTTCCCCTTCGGCACACGTCCGGTCGACCTCGTTCCGCCGGAGCCACGGGTGGTGAGCTCGGCTATGGCACGGGAGGACCGTGAGGCGTGGGAGCGCCTCGAGGCCAAGGCCGCTGATGAGGCCTACATGCAAGAGCTCTGCCGGCAGCACCCTAAGCTCGTGGAGGCGGAGCGGGCGATCTTTGCCGGCGTGGAGGGCGGCGAGGTTATCACGCTCTCCTCCGATGACGAGGTCGAAGGCGGCGGCGACGGCGACGCGGAGGGCGTTGAGGTGGGCCCCGAGGACGAGGAGATCGACGTCGACGAGTGGAGGAGTGCCTTCCCCAACAACTCCAACGACGGTACCGGCCCGGACCCGGATCGCGGCACACCGTACTTGACGAGGAAGGATTGGCTCGACCTCTACTTCGACCGAAAGTAGTTTAGCTTAGTTTAAATTTATGTTTTATGTTCGGTTATGCAAAACTTTCTACGTTTATGTTTGAATGCATGCTACTTTCGGTTGAACCTGCTTTGAACTTGACGAAATTGAAGTTTACAACCTTAAGTTTAGGTGATCGACTAGAAAAGGCCAAAAATTGCTAGAGTATATATATATCCACTAAGGGTTTTACTCCTTTAACTTTTTAAGGATCGCCTAGAGATGTCCTTATGACTTGTTTACTTCAGTTCTTCACAATGTGATGCTCTATATGTGCAACTATTTGCCGTGCAGTTCAATTTCATCAATAACAGTTTCGACAATACCACTATGAATTATGATATTTGGTTGCTGTTAAGGATATTGCAGTTAACATGCCTTTTCATTTTTCAATTGTTATTTAGCAATGTGCATTGTACTGAATGACTAAAGATGCAATCCCAGGCTACATAGCAACAAGGCATAGTGTTACCTTAATGTTCTGATGATGTCTAGATATACATGTAATAAAATCGTATATAATGGGATGGAGGGAGTGTTGTACTACATCATTTTTCAATTGTTGTTTAGCTTCTAATATTAACTTGGCGCTTTTAGGTACATATATCATTACCAAAGATCCACACTTCGACCATTTCTGCGTATGGGTGATAATCCCCAAGTGCAGGGAATCATCGTAGCAATTCCCAATGGTGGAAGTGATAAGTATGGAGTGTCGAACCCACAAGGAGCGAAAGGTAAGATCAATATTCTCTCAAGTCCTATCTGCCACTGATATGACTCTACGTACACTGAACGTTTGCTTCCAACTAGAAACGAGAAATAAAACTACGTTGTGGCTATGAAGAGGATAACTTTGAATGATATCGGAGAGCTAAAATATAAAAGTAGGTGTTGTTATCATAAAGTTAGAATATATTACTAAATATTATAAATAGCGAGTGTGGAATAATGATGGGTCAGTGTGCAGAATTGTCCTAGGCAATTGTTAACAAGATCAGTAATCACTATTGCAATTTCATATGAGGGAGAGGCATAAGCTAACATACTTTCTCGTCTTGGTTCATATGCACTTATGATTGGAACTCTAGCAAGCATCCGCAACTACTAAAGATCATTAAGGTAAAACCCAACCACATCATTAAAGCATCAAGTCCCCTTTATCCCATACGCCGTGACCCACTTATCCGTGTTTATGCTTCTGTCACTCAAGCAACGCAGACAATAAGTAAACCATGGACATATTGCAACACCCTACAGCGGGAATCCCTCATGCTTGCGCGACACGGAGGGAACCATAGGATAGCATCAAAGTAAAACATACAACTCATACCAATCTAGATCATCAATCAACCCAAAGACAAAGGATATCTACTCAAAACATCATAGGATGGTAACACATCATTGGATCATAATATGTGGCATAAAGTACCATGTTCAAGTAGGGATTACAGCGGGGTGCGGGAGAGTGGACCGCGTAAAAGAGATGAGGATGGTGATGGTGATGGTGATGTTGATGAAGACGATCACCGCGGCGATGATTCCCCTCCCGATGGCACTCCGGCACCACCGAGAGAGAGGAGGAGAGGTTCTCCCCCTTGTGCTTCCTCCTCCATGGCCTCCCCCCTGGATGGGGAGAGGTTCTCCCTCTGGTCTTTGGCCTTCATGGCAATGATGGCCCCTCTGGGATCCTCCTCCATGGCCACCGGTGATGATGGCCCCCTCCGCCAGGGTGCCAGAGAGGGCCTAGATTGATTTCTCGCGGCTACAGAGGCTTGCGGCGGCGGAACTTCCGATCTAGGTTCTGTTCTGGGTTTTTCTTGATTTATAGGAGGAGTTGGCATTGATTTCACGTCAGGGGGGCCCTCGTGGGGCCCATGGGATTCCCCTCCGGTAGATTTTTGTTCCAGTATTTTTCATATTTTGCAGAAAAATTCTCCGTTGATTTTCATCGCATTCCGAGAACTTTTATTTCTGCACAAAAACAACACCACAGTAGTTCTACTGAGAACAACGTCAGTCCAGGTTAGTTCTAATCAAATCATACCAAAATCATATAAAACTATTGTAAACATGGCATGAATACTTCATAAATTATAGATACGTTGGAGACGTATCAATGGGGCAATGAGATATTCATGAACCAGCATCAAGTGAGGAAACTGATAAAGATTGTTATTAAACTGGGTCAAAAGATGTCAATCGAACTATTTGTTTACACTTTATGCAAGACAACAGTGAACTGCAGGATGGTAAGTAAGAACCATGTAGCCTTCTTTTTACTGCCCGTAATGAGTTGTGTTAGATGACAATATCTGAATCTTTTTTCTTTTGCAGTGGATCCTGAAGCAGTTTGCTCAAGATTACCTCTCAAACTACATGATTAGCGTCCGACCATCACAAGGGGTTGGACTAGAGTCCTACATGCCTTCTGCATCCAGGAGAGCACAATAGGGCCGTCCGCTTCACCTTGTTCAGCAACCGGAATGTCTGTCGCCTCTTTCTTTACCATCTGTAATAGTACAAGTATAGAACCCTGGTTCATCATTCTTTATTTGGTGCTTATGTAATTCTTAAACATATGTACCTGTGAATCGAATAATGCATTGGTTGTTTGAACCTGATGGATATGAATAAAGCTATAGCCTACTTTCAAGTTTAAATTAGGTACAATTTTAAATAACAGCAATTAAATTAGGGCGAAATTACGTTGTGCAGGTCATTACGGCACACACGGTTGGTAAAACACAAACGTTTGTGATATACTCCATAATCCGAGACGGTTCACAGAGAGGAAACGTGTGCAAGCATGCACACAGTTGTCGTTTGCAAAGCGTGTGTGATGTCAGACACTATCACATACGGTGCGGGAAAACTAAATGTGTGTGATTGTCTACCTATCGTACACGGTTTATAATCCTGAATTGTTTGTGATGTGCCAAGCATTATTAAACTCCCGTGCTTGGAATCTTCCTGGAAAGCTCCCGTTCCTGGAATCTGCCTGGTTTTAGGTAAAACCACAAAACTCCGACTGCGATGGCAATGCAAGCACACACGAGTAGCAAGGATGAAGCGTTTGGGATATTCAAGATATCGGAAACAGTTATATAGGGACAACTGTATGCATCAAGGCTCCCTATCCCCGACGGTTTCTGGGTCGTGTGGGAAGGACCCCCCTATCGCCCACACTCACTTGGCGACAGTTCCAAATGCCATCGCAGAAAGGGGTTAAAAACCGTTTATATAGCACCGACGCGCACCAGTGTATATCAAAAGCATTGAATATATCTACGATGTTAACTATTTTTTTGGTCATCGTCTCTTGGCCCCCCTATGCTCAAATCCTGGCTCAGCCCCTAACCGGCTGGCTAGCTAGCATGCACAGGCACGACTAGCTAGCTAGCACAAGCGGCTGCAGAGCCCTCGCACATGGCGGCCAGCGGCGGTGGGCAGGTAGCTAGCTAGCACTCACACAAGCATTCGCAACTACTAAAGATAACTAAGGTAAATTAAAACCCAACCATAATCGATAGAGAGAGAGATAGGAGAGGGGGAGAGAGCCCCCCTCCTCTCTCTCTCTCTCTGTGTGTGTGTGTGTGTGTGTATTTTTTTCTTCTGTTTCGCGTTCCTGTTTTCTGGCCCTTCACCGTTTCTTATATTCCCGGAGATTCGTAACTCCGATTGGGCTAAAATTTTGATGGGATTTTTATCCAGATATTAGCTTCCTTATGACAGAAGGACACCCACAACTGACTTACGGGGTAGCCACAAGCCTGCCCGGCGCGCCCTAGTGAAGGAAATATGCCCTAGAGGTAATAATAAAGTTATTATTTATTTCCTTATATCATGATAAATGTTTATTATTCATGCTAGAATTGTATTAACCGGAAACATAATACTTGTGTGAATACATAGATAAACAGAGTGTCACTAGTATGCCTCTACTTGACTAGCTCGTTGATCAAAGATGGTTATGTTTCCTAGCCATAGACATGAGTTGTTATTTGATTAACGGGATCACATCATTAGGAGAATGATGTGATTGACTTGACCCATTCGGTTAGCTTAGCACTTGATCGTTTAGTATGTTGCTATTGCTTTCTTCATGACTTATACATGTTCCTATGACTATGAGATTATGCAACTCCCGTTTACCGGAGGAACACTTTGTGTGCTACCAAACGTCACAACATAACTAGGTGATTATAAAGGTGCTCTACAGGTGTCTCCGAAGGTACTTGTTGGGTTGGCGTATTTCGAGATTAAGATTTGTCACTCCGATTGTCGGAGAGGTATCTCTGGGCCCACTCGGTAATGCACATCACTATAAGCCTTGCAAGCATTGCAACTAATGAGTTAGTTGCGGGATGAGGTATTACAGAACGAGTAAAGAGACTTGCCGGTAACGAGATTGAACTAGGTATTGAGATACCGACGATCGAATCTCGGGCAAGTAACATACCGATGACAAAGGGAACAACGTATGTTGTTATGCGGTCTGACCGATAAAGATCTTCGTAGAATATGTAGGAGCCAATATGGGCATCTAGGTCCCGCTATTGGTTATTGACAAGAGAGGTGTCTCGGTCATGTCTACATAGTTCTCGAACCCGTAGGGTCCGCACGCTTAACGTTCGTTGACGATATAGTACTATGAGTTATGTATGTTGGTGACCGAATGTTGTTTGGAGTTTTGGATGAGATCACGGATATGACGAGGAACTCTGGAATGGTCCGGAAGTAAAGATTGATATGTGGATAGTAGTGTTTGATCTCCGGAAAGGTTCCGGAATCCATCGGAAGGGGTTCCGGATGTTTCCCGAAATGTTTGGGTATGAGAACACTTTATTTGGGCCAAAGGGGAAAGCCCACAAGGCTTTTGGAAAGCGCAAAAGGAAGTTTTGCGGAGTCCAGGGGCCAGATGCCAGGGTCCCTGGTGTCTGGGTCCAGACGCCGAGAACCCTGGCATCTGGCCCCTGGACTCCGCAAAACTACGCCGGGAACCCTGGCGTCTGGCCCTGGAGTCCAAGAAGGACTCTTGCCTTTCGGGTGAAACCGACTTTGTGGAGGCTTTTACTCCAAGTTTCGACCCCAAGGCTCAACATATAAATAGAGGGGTAGGGCTAGCACCCAAGACAGATCAAGAAACACCAAGCCGTGTGCCGGCAACCCCGTCTCCTCTAGTTTATCCTCCGTCATAGTTTTCGTAGTGCTTAGGCGAAGCCCTGCGAAGATTGTTCTTCACCAACACCGTCACCATGCCGTCGTGCTGCCGGAACTCATCTACTACTTCGCCCCTCTTGCTGGGTCGAGAAGGCGAGGACGTCACCGAGCCGAACGTGTGCAGAACTCGGAGGTGCCGTGCTTTCGGTACTTGGATCGGTCGGATCGTGAAGACGTACGACTACATCAACCGCGTTGATATAACGCTTCTGCTTACGGTCTACGAGGGTACGTAGACACCACTCTCCCCTCTCGTTGCTATGCATCACCATGATCTTGCGTGTGTGTAGGAAATTTTTGAAATTACTACGTTCCCCAACAGTGGCATCCGAGCCAGGTTTTATGCGTAGATGTTATATGCACGAGTAGAACAGAAGTGAGTTGTGGGCGATACAAGTCATACTGCTTACCAGCATGTCATACTTTGGTTCGGCTGTATTATTGGATGAAGCGGCCGGACCGACATTACGTGTACGCTTACGCGAGACTGGTTCTACCGACGTGCTTTGCACACAGGTGGCTGGCGGGTGTCAGTTTCTCCAACTTTTGTTGAACCGAGTGTGGCTACGCCCGGTCCTTGAGAAGGTTAAAACAACACTAACTTGACGAACTATCGTTGTGGTTTTGATGCGTAGGTAAGAACGGTTCTTGCTCAGCCCGTAGCAGCCACGTAAAACTTGCAACAACGAAGTAGAGGACGTCTAACTTGTTTTTGCAGGGCATGTTGTGATGTGATATGGTCAAGACATGATGCTATATTTTATTGTATGAGATGATCATGTTTTGTAACCGAGTTATCGGCAACTGGCAGGAGCCATATGGTTGTCGCTTTATTGTATGCAATGCAATCGCCCTGTAATGCTTTACTTTATCACTAAGAGTTAGCGATAGTCGTAGAAGCATAAGATTGGCGAGACAACAACGATGCTACGATGGAGATCAAGGTGTCGCGCCGGTGACGATGGTGATCATGATGGTGCTTCGGAGATGGAGATCACAAGCACAAGATGATGATGGCCATATCATATCACTTATATTGATTGCATGTGATGTTTATCTTTTATGCATCTTATCTTGCTTTGATTGACGGTAGCATTATAAGATGATCTCTCACTAAATTTCATGGTATAAGTGTTCTCCCTGAGTATGCACCGTTGCAAAAGTTCTTCGTGCTGAGACACCACGTGATGATCGGGTGTGATAGGCTCTATGTTCAAATACAACGGGTGCAAAACAGTTGCACACACGGAATGCTCAGGTTAAACTTGACGAGCCTAGCATATGCAGATATGGCCTCGGAACACTGAGACCGAAAGGTCGAGCATGAATCATATAGTAGATATGATCAACATAGTGATGTTCACCATTGAAAACTACTCCATCTCACGTGATGACCGGACATGGTTTAGTTGATATGGATCACGTGATCACTTAGATGATTAGAGGGATGTCTATCTAAGTGGGAGTTCTTAAGTAATATGATTAATTGAACTATAATTTATCATGAACTTAGTCCTGGTAGTATTAGCATATCTATGTTGTAGATCAATAGCTCGCGATGTTGCTCCCCGTTTATTTTGATATGTTCCTAGAGAAAAACTATGTTGAAAGATGTTAGTAGCAATGATGCGGACTTGGTTCGTGATCTGAGGATTATCCTCATTGCTGCATAGAAGAATTATGTCCTTGATGCACCGCTAGGTGACGGACCTATTGCAGGAGCATATGCAGACGTTATGAACGTTTAGCAAAGCTCGGTATGATGACTACTTGATAGTTTAGTGCACCATGCTTTACGGCTAAGAATCGGGGCTTCAAAAATGTTTTTGAACGACATGGAGCATATGAGATGTTCCAAGAGTTGAAATTGGTATTTCATACTCATGCCCATGTCGAGAGGTATTACTCATGCCCATGTCGAGAGGTATGAGACCTCTGACAAAACTTTGCCTATAAGATGGAGGAGAATAGCTCAACCAGTGAGCATGTGCTGAGATTGTTTGAGTACTACAATTACTTGAATCAAGTGGGAGTTAATCTTCCAGATAAGATAGTAATTGAAAAAGTTCTCTAGTCACTATCACCAAGTTAATAGAACTTCGTGATGAACTATAATATGCAAGGGATGACGAAAGTAATTCCCGAGCTCTTCGCGATGCTGAAATCGGCGAAGGTAGAAATCAAGAAAGAGCATCAAGTTTTGATGGTTAACAAGACCACTAGTTTCAAGGAAAAGGGCAAAGGAAAGAAGGGGAACTTCAAGAAGAATGGCAAGCAAGTTGCTGCTCAAGTGAAGAAGCCCAAGTTTGGACCTAAGCCTGAGACTGAGTGCTTATACTGCAAAGGGACTGGTCACTGGAAGTGGAACTACCCTAGATACTTGACGGATAAGAAGGATGGCAAAGTGAACAAAGTTATATTGGATATACATGTTATTGATGTGTACTTTACTAGTGTTTATAGCAACCCATCGGCATTTGATACTGGTTCAGTTGCTAAGAGTAGTAACTCGAAACAGGAGTTGCAGAATGAACAGAAACTAGTTAAGGGCGGGGTGACGATGTGTGTTGGAAATAGTTCCAAGATTGATATGATCATCATCGCACACTCCCTATACTTTCGGGATTAGTGTTGAACCTAAACAAGTGTTATTTGGTGTTTGCGTTGATCATGAATATGATTTGATCATGTTTATTGCAATACGGTTATTCATTTAAGTTAGAGAATAATTGTTGTTCTGTTTACATGAATAAAACCTTATATGGTTACACACCCAATGAAAATGGTTCATTGGATCTCGATAGTAGTGATACACATATTCATAATATTGAAGCCAAAGGATGCAAAGTTAATAATGATAGTGCAACTTATTTGTGGCACTGCCGTTTAGGTCATATTGGTGTAAAGCGCATGAAGAAACTCCATAAAGATGGACTTTTGGAATCACTTGGTTATGAATCATTTGATGCTTGCGAACCGTGCCTTTTGGGCAAGATGACTAAAACTCCGTTCTTCGGAACAATGGAACGAGCTACTGACTTGTTGGAAATAATACATACCGATGTATGCGGTCCAATAAGTGTTGATGCTCGTGACGGGTATCGTTATTTTCTGACCTTCACAGATGATTTGAGCAGATATGAGTATCTATACTTAATGAAGCACAAGTCTGAAACATTTGAAAAGTTCAAAGAATTTCAAAGTGAAGTGGAGAATCATCGTAACAAGAAAATAAAGTTTCTACGATCTGATCACAGAGACGAATATTTGAGTTATGAGTTTGGTCTTCAATTAAAACAATGTGAACTAGTTTTACAAACTCATGCCACCTGGAACATCACAGCATAATGGTGTGTCCGAACGTCATAACCGTACTTTATTAGATATGGTGCAATCTATGATGTCTCTTACCGATTGACCACTATCATTTTGGGGTTATGCATTAGAGACAGCTGCATTCACATTAAATAGGGCACCATCTAAATCCGTTGAGACGACACCATATGAACTGTGGTTTGGCAAGAAACCAAAGTTGTCGTTTCTTAAAGTTTGGGGTTGCGATGCTTATGTGAAAAAGTTTCATCCTGATAAGCTCAAACCCAAATCGGAAAAATGTGTCTTCATAGGATACCCAAAGGAGACTGTTGGGTACACCTTCTATCACAGATCCGAAGGCAAGACATTCGTTGCTAAGAATGGATCCTTTCTATAGAAAGAGTTTCTCTCCAAAGAAGTGAGTGGGAGGAAAGTAGAACTTGATGAGGTAACTATATCTGCTCCCTTATTGGAAAGTAGTTCATCACAGAAATATGTTCCAGTGACGCCTACACCAATTAGTGAGGAAGTTAATGATGATGATCATGTAACTTCAGATCAAGTTAGTACCAAACCTTGTAGGTCAACCTGAGTGAGATCCGCACCAGAGTGGTACGGTAATCCTATTCTGGAGATCATGTTACTTGACCATGACGAACCTACGAACTATGAGGAAGCGATGATGAGCCCAGATTCCGCAAAAATGGCTTGAGGCCATGAAATCTGAGATGGGATCCATGTATGAGAACAAAGTGTGGACTTTGGTTGACTTTCCTGTTGATCGGCAAGGCATAGTGAATAAAATGGATCTTCAAGAGGAAGACGGACGCTGATAGTAGTGTTACTATCTACAAAGCTCAAATTGTCGCAAAAGGTTTTTGACAAGTTCAAGGTGTTGACTACGATGAGTTTTTCTCACTCGTAGCGATGCTTAAGTCTGTCCGAATCATGTTAGCAATTGCTGCATTTTATGAAATCTGGCAAATGGATAAACAAAACCGCATTCCTTAATGGATTTCTTAAAGAAGAGTTGTATATGATTCAACCAGAAGGTTTTTTCGATCCTAAAGATGCTAACAAAATGTGCAAGCTCCAGCGATCCATCTATGGACTGGTGCAAGCATATCGGAGTTGGAATATACGCTTTGATGAGTTGATCAAAGCATATAGTTTTATACAGACTTGCGGTGAAGCCTGTATTTACAAGAGAGTGAGGGGGAGCACTACAACATTTCTGATAAATATATGTGAATGACATATTGTTGATCGAAAATAATGTAGAATTTTCTGGAAAGCATAAAGGAATATTTAAAAGGAGTTTTTTCAAAGAAAGACTTCGGTGAAGCTGCTTACATATTGAGCATCAAGATCTATAGAGATAGATCAAGACGCTTGATAAGTTTTTTCAATGAGTACATACCTTGACAAGATTTGAAGTAGTTCAAAATGGAACAGTCAAAGAAAGAGTTCTTGCCTGTGTTACAAGGTGTGAAATTGAGTAAGACTCAAAGCCCGACCACGACAGAAGATAGAAAGAGAATGAAAGTCATTCCCTATGCCTCAGCCATAGGTTCTATAAAGTATGCCATGTTGTGTACCAGATCTATTGTATACCCTACGCTGAGTTAGCAATGGAGTACAATAGTGATCTAGGAGTAGATCACTGGACAACGGTCAAAATTATCCTTAGTGGAATAAGGATATGTTCTCTCGATTATGGAGGTGACAAAAGATTCGTCGTAAAGGTTTACGTTGATTCAAGTTTTGACACTGATCCAGATAACTCTAAGTCTCAATCTGGATACATATTGAAAGTGGGAGCAATTAGCTAGAGTAGCTCCGTGCAGAGCATTGTTAACATGGAAATTTGCAAAATACATACGAATCTGAATGTTGCTGACCCATTGACTAAATTTCTCTCACAAGCAAAACATGATCACACCTTAGTACTCTTTGGGTGTTAATCACATAGCGATGTGAACTAGATTATTGACTCTAGTAAACCCTTGGGTGTTGGTCACATGACGACGTGAACTATGGGTGTTAATCACATGGTGATGTGAAATATTGGTGTTAAATCACATGGCGATGTGAACTAGATTATTGACTCTAGTGGAAGTGGGAGACTGAAGGAAATATGCCCTAGAGGTAATAATAAAGTTATTATTTATTTCCTTATATCATGATAAATGTTTATTATTGATGCTAGAATTGTATTAACCGGAAACATAATACTTGTGTGAATACATAGACAAACAGAGTGTCACTAGTATGCCTCTACTTGACTAGCTCGTTGATCAAAGATGGTTATGTTTCCTAGCCATAGACATGAGTTGTTATTTGATTAACGGGATCACATCATTAGGAGAATGATGTGATTGACTTGACCCATTCGGTTAGCTTAGCACTTGATCGTTTAGTATGTTGCTATTGCTTTCTTCATGACTTATACATGTTCCTATGACTATGAGATTATGCAACTCCCGTTTACCGGAGGAACACTTTGTGTGCTACCAAACGTCACAACGTAACTGGGTGATTATAAAGGTGCTCTACAGGTGTCTCCGAAGGTACTTGTTGGGTTGGCATATTTCGAGATTAGGATTTGTCACTCCGATTGTCGGAGAGGTATCTCTGGGCCCACTCGGTAATGCACATCACTATAAGCCTTGCAAGAATTGCAACTAATGAGTTAGTTGCGGGATGATGTATTACAGAACGAGTAAAGAGACTTGCCGGTAACGAGATTGAACTAGGTATTGAGATACCGACGATCGAATCTCGGGCAAGTAACATAGCGATGACAAAGGGAACAACATATGTTGTTATGCGGTCTAACCGATAAAGATCTTCGTAGAATATGTAGGAGCCAATATGGGCATCCAGGTCTCGCTATTGGTTATTGACAAGAGAGGTGTCTCGGTCATGTCTACATAGTTCTTGAACCCGTAGGGTCCGCACGCTTAACGTTTGTTGACGATATAGTACTATGAGTTATGTATGTTGGTGACCGAATGTTGTTCGGAGTTTTGGATGAGATCACGGATATGACGAGGAACTCCGGAATGGTCCGGAAGTAAAGATTGATATGTGGATAGTAGTGTTTGATCTCCAGAAAGGTTCCGGAATCCATCGGAAGGGGTTCCGGATGTTTCCCGAAATGTTTGGGTACGAGAACACTTTATTTGGGCCAAAGGGGAAAGCCCACAGGGTTTTTGGAAAGCACAAAAGGAAGTTTTGCGGAGTCCAGGGGCCAGATGCCAGGGTCCCTCGCGTCTGGGTCCAGACGCCGGGAACCCTGGCATCTGGCCCTGGAGTCGAAGAAGGACTCTTGCCTTTCGGGTGAAACCGACTTTGTGGAGGCTTTTACTCCAAGTTTCGACCCCAAGGCTCAACATATAAATAGAGGGGTAGGGCTAGCACCCAAGACAGATCAAGAAACACCAAGCCATGTGCCGGCAACCCCGTCTCCTCTAGTTTATCCTCCGTCATAGTTTTCGTAGTGCTTAGGCGAAGCCCTGCGAAGATTGTTCTTCACCAACACCGTCACCACGCCGTCGTGCTGCCGGAACTCATCTACTACTTCGCCCCTCTTGCTGGATCGAGAAGGCGAGGATGTCACCGAGCCGAATGTGTGCAGAACTCGGAGGTGCCGTACTTTCGGTACTTGGATCGGTCGGATCGTGAAGACGTACGACTACATCAACCGCGTTGATATAACGCTTCCGCTTACGGTCTATGAGGGTACGTAGACAACACTCTCCCCTCTCGTTGCTATGCATCACCATGATCTTGCGTGTGCGTAGGAAAATTTTGAAATTACTACGTTCCCCAACACCTAGGGTAGGGGGCATGTCGTGTGTGAAGGAAATATGCCCTAGAGGCAATAATAAAGTTGTTATTTATATTTCCTTTTATCATGATAAATGTTTATTATTCATGCTAGAATTGTATTAACCGGAAACTTAGTACATGTGTGGATACATAGATAAACAGAGTGTCCCTAGTATGCCTCTACTTAACTAGCTCGTTAATCAAAGATGGTTAAGTTTCCTAGCCATAGAAATGTGTTGTCATTTGATGAACGGGATCACATCATTAGAGAATGATGTGATGGACAAGACCCATCCGTTAGCTTAGCATAATGTTCATTTAGTTTTTCTGCTATTGCTTTCTTCATGACTTATACATGTTCCTCTGACTATGAGATTATGCAACTCCCGAATACCGGAGGAACACCTTGTGTGCTATCAAACTTCACAATGTAACTGGGTGATTATAAAGATGCTCTACAGGTGTCTCTGATGGTGTTTGATGAGTTGGCATAGATCAAGATTAGGATTTGTCACTCTGTGTATCGGACAGGTATCTCTGGGCCCTCTCGGTAATGCTCATCACTATAAGCCTTGCAAGCAATGTGACTAATGAGTTAGTCACAGGATGATACATTACGGAACGAGTAAAGAGACTTGCCGGTAACGAGATTGAACTAGGTATGATGATACCGACGATCGAATCTCGGGCAAGTAACATATCAATGACAAAGGGAACAACGTATGTTGTTGTGCGGTTTGACCGATAAAGATCTTCGTAGAATATGTAGGAAACAATATGATCATCCAGGTTCCGCTATTGGTTATTGACCGGAGATGTGTCTCGGTCATGTCTACATAGTTCTCGAACCCGTAGGGTCCGCACGCTTAACGTTCGATGACGATTTGTATTACGAGTTATGTGTTTTGATGAACCGAAGTTTGTTCGGAGTCCCGGATGTGATCACAGACACGACGAGGAGTCTCGAAATGTTCGAGACATAAAGATTTATATATTGGAAGGTTATGTTTGGACACCGGAATGGTTTCGGAAAGGTTCGGGCATTTTCCGGAGTACCGGGGGTTACCGGAACCCCCCGGGGAGTTAATGGGCCTTCATGGGTCCTAGAGGAGAGAGGAGGCGGCGGCCAGGTGGTGGCGCGCGCCCCCCAAGCCCAATCCGAATTGGACTAGGGTTGGGGGGCGGCCCCCTTTCCTTCTCTCTTCCTCCTCCTTCCCTCCTTCTCCTAGTGGGAATAGGAAAAGGGGGCCGAATCCTACTTGGACCGGGAGTCCAAGTAGGACTCCCCCCATGGCGCGCCCCCCTTGGGCCGGCCACCTCTCCTCCCCCCTTTATATACGTGGAGGGGGCACCCCAAAGGCACACCAAGTCTTCTCTTAGCCGTGTGCGGTGCCCCCCTCCACAGTTACACACCTCGGTTATATCGTTGTAGTGCTTAGGCGAAGCCCTGCGCCGGTAACTTCATCATCACCATCGCCATGCCGTCGTGCTAACGGAACTCTCCCTCGGCCTCAACTGGATCAAGAGTTCGAGGGACGTCATCGAGCTGAACATGTGCTGAACGCAGAGGTGCCGTACGTTCGGTACTTGGATCGGTTGGATCGCGAAGACGTTCAACTACATCAACCGCGTTACTAAACGCTTCCGCTTTCGGTCTACGAGGGTACGTGGACACACTCTCCCGCTCGTTGCTATGCATCTCCTAGATAAATCTTGCGTGATCGTAGGTATTTTTTTTGAAATACTGCGTTCCCCAACAGTGGCATCCGAGCCAGGTCTATGTGTAGATGTTATATGCATGAGTAGAACACAATGAGTTGTGGGCGATAATAGTCATACTGCTTACCAGCAACGTCTTACTTTGATTCGGCGGTATTGTTGGATGAAGCGGCCCGGACCGACATTACATGACCGCGTCCATGAGACTGGTTCTACCGACGTGCTTTGCACACAGGTGGCTAGCGGGTGTCTGTTTCTCTAGCTTTAGTTGAATCGAGTTTGACTACGCACGGTCATTGTTGAAGGTTAAAACAGCACACTTGACGAAAAATCATTGTGGTTTTGATGCGTAGGTAAGAAAGGTTCTTGCTAGAAGCCCGTAGCAGCCACGTAAAACTTGCAACAACAAAGTAGAGGACGTCTAACTTGTTTTTGCAGGGCTTGTTGTGATGTGATATGGTCAAGACGTGATGATATATAAATTGTTGTATGAGATGATCATGTTTTGTAAAAGTTATCGGCAACTGGCAGGAGCCTTATGGTTGTCGCTTTATTGTATGAGATGCAATCGCCATGTAATTGCTTTACTTTATCACTAAGCAGCAGCGATAGTCGTAGAAGCAATAGTTGGCAAGACGACAACGATGCTACGATGGAGATCAAGGTGTCAAGCCAGTGACGATGGTGATCATGACGGTGCTTTGGAGATGGAGATCAAAGGCACAAGATGGTGATGGCCATATCATATCACTTATTTTGATTGCATGTGATGTTTATCCTTTATGCATCTTATTTTTCTTAGTACAACGGTAGCATTATAAGATGATCTCTCACTAAATTTCAAGGTACAAGTGTTCTCCCTGAGTATGCACCATTGCTACAGTTCGTCGTGCCGAGACACCACGTGATGATCGGGTGTGATAAGCTCTACGTTCACATACAACGGGTGCAAGCTAGTTTTGCACACGCGGAATACTTGGGTTAAACTTGCCGAGCCTAGCATATGCAGATATGGCCTTGGAACACTGAGACTGAAAGGTCGAGCGTGAATCATATAGTAGATATGATCAACATAGTGATGTTCACCATTGAAAACTACTCCATCTCACGTGATGATCGGACATGGTTTAGTTGATATGGATCACGTAATCATTTAAGATGACTAGAGGGATGTCTATCTAAGTGGGAGTTCTTAAGTAATATGATTAATTGAACTTTAATTTATCATGAACTTAGTACCTGATAGTATTTTGCATGTTTATGTTGTTGTAGATAAATGGCCCGTGCTACTGTTCCTTTGAATTTTAATGCATTCCTAGAGAAAGCTAAGTTGAAAGATGATGGTAGCAACTACACGGACGGGGTCCGTAACTTGTGGATTATCCTCATTGCTGCACAGAAGAATTATGTCTTGGAAGCACCGCTAGGTGCAAAGCCCGCTGCAGGAGCAACACCAGATGTTATGAACGTCTGGCAGAGCAAAGCTGATGACTACTCGATAGTTCAGTGTGCCATGCTTTACGGCTTAGAATCGGGACTTCGACGACATTTTGAACGTCATGGAGCATATGAGATGTTTCAGGAGTTGAAGTTAATATTTCAAGCAAATGCCCGAATTGAGAGATATGAAGACTCCAATAAGTTCTATAGCTGCAAAATGGAGGAGAATAGTTCTGTCAGTGAACATATACTCAGAATGTCTGGGTACCACAACCACTTGACTCAACTAGGAGTTAATCTTCCTGATGATAGTGCCATTGACAGAGTTCTTCAATCACTGCCACCAAGCTACAAAAGCTTCATCATGAACTATAATATGCAAGGGATGGATAAGACAATTCCCGAGCTCTTCACGATGCTAAAAGCTGCGGAGGTAGAAATCAAGAAGGAGCATCAAGTGTTGATGGTTAACAAGACCACTAGTTTCAAGAAAAAGGGCAAAGGGAAGAAGGGGAACTTCAAGAAGAATGGCAAGCAAGTTGCTGCTCAAGTGAAGAAGCCCAAGTCTAGACCTAAGCCTGAGACTGAGTGCTTCTACTTCAAAGGGACTGGCCACTGGAAGCAGAGCTGCCCCAAGTATTTGGTGGATAAGAACGATGGTAAAGTGAAAGGTATATTTGATATACATGTTATTGATGTGTACTGATACATCTCCAACGTATCTATAAATTTTTATTATTCCATGCTATTATTATATCAATCTTGGATGTTTTATAATTATTTTATAGCCATTTTATATCATTTTTGGTACTAACCTATTGACATAGTGCCAGTTCCTATTTTTCCGTGTTTTTTACATCTCAGAAAATCCATATCAGGCGGAGTCCAAATGCCACGAAACTTCACGGAGATTTTTTATGGGCCAAAAGGAACACAACGGGCCCTGGCTGCGCCTGGGGGGTGCCCCGAGGGGGGCACAACCCACCAGGGCACACCAGGAGGCCCAGGCGTGCCCTGGTGGGTTGTGCCCACCTCGGGTGCCCCCCGGACTGCTTCTTTGCTCTATAAATACCCGAAAAATACCAGAACCATAGCGGAGTCGACGAAATATTCATCCAGCCCCCGCAGAGTCCAGAACCACCAGATCCAATCTAGACACCATCTCGGATGGGGTTCACCACCTCCGTTGGTGCCTCTCCGACAATGTGTGAGTAGTTCTTTGTAGACATTCGGGTCCGTAGTTACTAGCTAGATGGCTTCATCTCTCTCTTGATTCTCAATACAATGGTCTCTTGGAGATCCATACGATGTAACTCTTTTGCGGTGTGTTTGTTGGGATCGATGAACTTTGAGTTTATGATCAGATCTATCTTTTTATATCCATGGAAGTATTTGAGTTTCTTTGATCTCTTTTATGCATGATCTCTTATAGCCTCATATTTCTTCTCCGATATTTGGGTTTTGTTTGGCCAACTTGATCTATTTATCTTGCAATGGGAAGAGGTGCCCAGTAGTGGGTTCGATCTTACGGTGCTTGATCCCAGTGACAGAAAGGGAACCGACACGTATGTATCGTTGCTACTAAGGATAAAACAATGGGGTCTATCTCTACATAGATAGATCTTGTCTACATCATGTCATCGTTCTTATTGCATTACTCCGTTTTTCCATGAACTTAATACAATAGATGCATGCTGGATAGCGGTCGATGTGTGGAGTAATAGTAGTAGATGTAGGCAGGAGTCGGTCTACTAATCTTGGACGTGATGCCTATGTAATGATCATTGTCTGGATATCGTCATAATTGTTTGGAGTTCTATCAATTGCCCAACAGTAATTTGTTCACCCACTATTTGCTATTTTTCTCGAGAGAAGCCACTAGTGAAACCTACGGCCCCCGGGTCTTCTTTCTCATATTATTTGCCTTTGCGATCTACTTTTCATTTGATTTTATTTTCAGATCTATTAATCCAAAAACCCAAAAATACCTTGCTGCAATTAATCGTTATTTATATTGTTCGCATCCGAACTATCAATCTACTACAAATTTACCTCACGTCCGTTTGCCTATCTTGAGGCGCCGTACCCCGGAAGGGATTGACAACCCCTTTAACACGTCGGGTTGCGAGGTGTTGTTATTTGTGTGCAAGTGTTGTTTACGTTGTGTTGCTTGGTTCACCTACTGGTTCGATAACCTTGGTTTCATATCTGAGGGAAATACCTACCGCCGCTGTGCTGCATCATCCCTTCCTCTTTGGGGAAATACCGACGTAGCTTCAAGGGACATCAAAAGGAATTTCTGGCGCCGTTGTTGGGGAGGATCAAGTCAAGATAGTTTCCCATCAACGCACCATTTCTGGTGCCGTTGCCGGGGAGGATCTTCAACATATACCAGGTTCCTAATCACAAATCTCATCCCCTTGCAATTTACATCATTTTCCATTTTCCTCTCCCCCACTTCACAAAAATTTGCCGTTTTATTCGCCTCTCTTTTTCTAGTTCGCCATTTTCTTGCCGAATCTGTTTTTGAGTGCAATCTTGTTGTGTGGTCATCATGACTCAAGAGAACACCAAGTTATGTGATTTCTAAAATACCAACAACAATGATTTTATTGGCACTCCGCTTGCTCCTCCCGCCACTAGTGCGAAGACTTGTGATATTAATACTGCTTTGCTGAATCTTGTTATGAAAGACCAATTTTATGGTACTCCTAATGAGGATGCCACATCCCATCTTAATTAATACCTTCATGGAATTATGCGATATGCAAAAGAAAAAAGATATGGACAATGATGTGGTCAAGATGAAATTATTTCTGTTTTGTTTGCGTGATTCTGCAAAAATTTGATTCTCTTCTTTGCCTCGCAACAATATCGATTCTTCGAATAAGTGCAAAGATGCTTTTATCACTAAGTATTTTCCTCCCACAAAAATTATTTCCCTCAGAACCCAGATCATGAATTTCAAGCTACTTGAACATGAGCATGTTGCACAATCTTGGGAAAGGATGAAAATGATGCTAAGGAATTGCCCAACTCATGGGTCAAATCTTTGGATGATCATACAAAAATTTTATGCGGGGTTGAATTTTGTTTCTCGTAATCTTTTAGATTCCGCCACGGGTGGTACTTTTATGGAAATTACTTTGGGTGAAGCCACCAAATTGCTTGATAATATTATGGCAAATTATCCGCAATGGCCTACCGAAAGGGCTCCTACTAGTCAAAAAGTTAATTCGGTTGAAGAAATTTTTTCTTTGAGTGAAGAAGTTGATGCTCTTGTGAAATTGGTTGCTAGTATAAGTGCTCCTATTGATCTTAATGATATGCCCTTGTCTACTTTGATTGAGCAAAATAGTGATGCCATACATGTGAATTTTATCTCTCGAAATAATTTCAACAACAATGCTTATAGAGGTAATTTTAATCCTAGGCCTTTTCCTAGTAATTCCTCTAATAATTATGGTAATTCCTATGGAAATCAATCTTATACTAATAATAGGAACACCTCTGATCTTGAGAATAATATTAAAGAATTTATCAACACATAAATTTTTTCAACACTTTCATAGAAGAAAAATTGAGTAAGATTGATGATTTGTCTAGAAGTGTTGATAGAATTGCTCATGATGTGGAAAATATTGATGAGAAAGGGACTGAGGAAGAGTCAACTTTAGGTAGAAGGCGTCCCAATATTTCAGAGGGTGAAAATCTTGTTGAGAAAAATGATGAAAGTGGGTTTGGAGAGGTCAAAACTTTAGCTAGCGATGTGCCCACTCTTTTGGATTACAAAGACTTTAATTATGATAGTTGCTCTTTGATTGATCATATTTATTTGTTGCAATCCATGATAAATTCACCCCATGCCTATGTGTCGGATCACGGGTTCCGGCAAAACCCTTAAGGTTCGAACTATGGGGTGCGCGCGAAGTTCTTTCCCCCTACCGATCCACGCCCTAGCTTGCTAAGATCTTGCGGACGAACTCAACAAAATCACAACACAAGAGACACAAGGTTTATACTGGTTCTGGCCACCGTTGTGGTGTAATACCCTACTCCAGTGTGGTGGTGGTGGATTGCCTCTTGGGCTGATGATGAACAGTAGAAGGGGAAGAACAGTCTCCTGAGGTTGAGGTGTTCTTGTGCTTGGTGTGTGGCTAAGGATCAGCTAAAGATCAGGCGCCTCCGAATCAGTTATCCCCTACGGTGGTGGCTAGTTCTACTTATATAGGCCCTTGTCCTCTTCCCAAATATTGAGTGGGAAGGGAGCCAACAACGGCCAATTTGAAAGGGGACAGCTAGTACAACTTATCCTGACAAAAGCGGTCTTCGCCTGCAAAAGGCTCTCGTGGTGACGCCGCCTTGGGCTCCATGGTGACCTCCGTCTTGTCGTCCTGCTGGTCTTGGTCTCGTTGCACCGACATGGAAACCTTTGCTTGACGCCTCGGTACTCCGCACCTGCGCTTGCTTCCATAGCACCAAAGGGGAAACAAGGACACTGCGCGTGCTGGCGCCCGCCTGGCACCCGCCTGATCATGATCATCATGGCTCACATCACGAGAACCTCGCGAGGTTTGCCCTGCCTTGATCTCTCCGCTCCTCGCGAGCCAACCTGGTGAGGCCGCTCCTGAGGAGGTCTCGTGTCGCCCGCCTTGCGAGGCTTGGCCCCTCGCGAGGGTCTTGAACGCCTTGTTGATGAAGATGGGCCATACGGGCCCACGCGCAGAGCCACGCCGTGCGCCGCAGGCAGGCAAGTCTAGGGACCCCCATTCCTAGAACACCGACAGTAGCCCCCGGGCCCAAGGCGCGCTCGGGCTTGGCTTCGAGGCGAAGCCAAAGGTCAAGTATGGAGCGCCGCGGGCCCCAAAAGCCTGCGGCCTCGGTCGACGCGTGGCGGTTGATTGGACGTGGCCGTCTCCGCTTCCCCACGCTGCCTCGGCAACTGCCCGACTTGACAAGTCCCTGCGACATGCAAGGGAAAACCATCATTACATGTGATCATGGGAGTCGCCGGTTGGCCTCCTCTTCACGAGGCACTCGTTTCCTCGTGCCCGTCTTGACTTAGTGGTCGCTCGGGAACTGCAGAAAATCCGTTAGGATGCTCGCTAGGAGACTTATCGTTCACCCAAGCCTTCACCCAGCGCTTCATATCGCGGTACCCAAGGGGCACGGATTAGGAGAGATGCGCCAGCTTGTGGGCTCGAACGAGGGTGCCTCGCGAGAAAGCAGACGGAAGGCAGAGAGAAGGAAAAACGCTCGCGAGGGCACCTGCCGAGCCCCCTCTCGAGGTATGCGAGAGAGAGAACATAGGTGAACTAGAGTCAGAAATAGCGGCAAAAGGCGACGGAACCAAATCAGCAAGGAACACCATTAGCAAACTTTGATTAAAAGAAGGCGAGCCAACTACGGAAAGCAAATGAAAAGACGCGTCCGGCACCTAGTCTAGTCTTCAAGTCTTCTCACCAGCGCGGAGCTAAGTGCTGCCACTAGGACGTGGGAGGGAGCCCCCGAGGCCCGAGGGCGACACTCCTGAGACTCCGGGGCGTGTACAGCCCCACTCATTATTACATGAGAGTGTCACGGGCGGCGATTCTTCACAGGCACCGGGCCTTCTTCACAGGCACTGGGCCTTTCTTCACAGGCACTGGGCCTTGCTTCATGGGTAGAATTTCCGAAGGTGCTGGATGTTCCAGGCATTCTGGATGGGTACCCCGTCCTGCGCATCCAGGCGTGCGGCGCCAGGCCTGGAGACATGGACAACCTTGAACGGGCCCTCCCACATAGGTGAGAGCTTGTGCAGCCCTTCCCTGGAGAGGACTCGCCTCAGGACGAGGTCGCCCGCCTCGAGTGTCCTGGAGCGGATGTTGCGGCAGTGGTATCGCCGCAGCGCCTGCTGGTACCTTGCCGCCCTCAGTGCAGCTTCGCGGCGACGTTCCTCCCCCAGCACGAGGTCCATCCCCCGCGTGGCATCCTGCTGCGTTTCATCAAATGCCAGGACCCATGCGGAGCGATGCTTGACTTCGTGAGGGAGGACCGCTTCGGCTCCGTAGACAAGGAAGAACGGGGTCTCGCCCGTCGGCTTGGTGGCGGTGGTGCGGATGGACCACAACACGGACTGGAGCTCGTCGTGCCAGCCCCTGCCGCAGGCCTTGAGCTTCTTCTTGAAGGTCCTGGTCTTGAGGCCCCTCAGGACCTCTGCGTTGGCGCGTTCGGCCTGATCATTGCTGCTGGGGTGCGCCACCGAAGCGTAGCAGATCTGCGTTCCAAGGTTAGCACAGTATGTTTTGAAGAGGTTACTAGTTAACTGCGAGCCGTTGTCGGTGATGATGCGGTTGGGGACCCCGAAGTGGCTCATGAGACCCTTGATGAATTTGACAGTGGAACCAGCTGGGATGGTGCGGTCGGCTTCCACCTCCGCCCACTTAGTGAACTTGTTGATGGCAACGTAGAGGTAGCGGTAGCCCCCAGGCGCTCTAGGGAACGGGCCCAAGATATCCAGCCCCCAGACCGCGAACGGCCATGTGAGTGGGATGGTCTAGAGGCCCTGAGCCGGCTGATGGATCTGCTTGGCATGAAACTGACAGGCTTCACAGGACTTCACCAGCTCGGCTGCGTCGTTTAGTGCCGTGGGCCAGTAGAATCCACTGCGAAATGCCTTGCCAACGAGGGTTCGCGACGACGAGTGGTACCCACAGTCCCCACCGTGTATGCCGGTCAGCAACTCCTTCGCCTGGTCTCTAGAGATGCAACGCAGTGAAGCGTCATTTGGTCGCTTCCTGGACAACTCACCGTGTATGCCGCCCACCGTCCCATCCCTGTCGCCGCAAGCTGCCGGATCCCCGGACCGCTATCCTCACGGGCCACAGGATCCCCGCCGCCTCCATCCTCACGGGACGCGGGATCCCCACCGCAGGCCACCTCCATCCTCGTCGGCTTCTAGATCCCCTGCCAAGCACCACCGCTGCCGTCTCCAGCAAGCACTGCCGCCGTCGTCTCCATCTCGTTCTTCCTCCAAGGCTTCACCGCCGCCGTCTCCAGCAAGCACTACCGCCGTCGTCTCCATCTCATATTCCTCCAAGGCTTGACCGCCGCCGTCTCCAGCAAGCAGTACCGCCGTCGTCTCCATCTCGTATTCCTCCAAGGCTTCACGTCACCGGAGCAGCACCGCCGCCATCCTTTGTCTCTGCAAGGTGACTCTCATTTCTTTCTCCCAGTTCCCAGCCTTTTTATTTGGTTCACAACAGTAGAAGTGTAGAATAGCTGAGAGATGTGTTGAACTAGCTATTTTGTGTGATCACCGAGCTATTCTCAGGGACTAAATATGTTATAGCAAATCTGTTCTTCCCCAAAATATCTTCTATTCGTCTAGCAATACGAAAATGGTCTACTAGTGAGCATGTTCCTTTGCAAAAGATGTCTGAGGAAATGAAGACAAAGTTTGAGAAGTATTGGAAAGAAGTCCATGGTCTTATGTCTGTGGCAATAGTCCTTGATCCAAGATATAAGCTTCATATGTTGCAAGCTTTGTTTGTCTCTCTCTATGGGTTTGAACATGCAACTGCAGAAGTGGAGAAAATTAGAAAGTTAATGGGTGATCTGTTGCTAGAATATCAAGCATCTGATGGTGGTGTGGGTACCTCGGAGTCACAGGTAGGTAGGAGTGTTTCTACCCAAGATGGGGCTGCAGTGGATGAAATGGAGAATATTTTAAACAATATATGTCCTCAAAGCCTGTTACGAGTGCTTCTCGTGTGCGGACAGAACTGGACTTATATTTGGAAGAGGAAATTATCCATAGGCCAGAGGGTCTCGACATCATCAATTGGTGGCAGTTTGGAGGTATCAAGTATCCTACATTGCGAAGAATGGCTCATGATATACTAGCCATTCCTGTAATAACCGTGGCATCGGAATCTGCCTTCAGTACTAGTGGGAGAATACTAAGTGCACATAGATGTTCACTTGCACCAAACATGACCGAAGCTCTTATGTGCATGCAAGCTTGGTCCCGTGCAGACATGTTAGGTAATAATCTAGTTGAATCATGACTCTTCTTTCCATACACAATATTATTTCCTTGCTATATGTTAATATCTAAATCTATGCATCAGGGGATTGCAATTTTACTCTCTTTGCGGACTTTGAAACTGTTCTTAAGGATGACACAGAAATGATGGTAACAGATTCTACTTTTAGCAACTTAGCATGCCTTTTAATCTTAGATTTTAATGCAAATCTTGTTCTTTACTTTGAATGCTTTTACTTTCTTATGTTTCAGGAGGTTGATGATCAATCCATCCTAACTGAAGCCTGAAACATGACTGTATGATGGTGTTGTTGCTGGTTGGTTGTGACGAGAAGGCCGACGACCCGACGTGCTACACTACTACATGCTGTTATTTACATTTATCCATGGGCTGCTACACTACTACTTGCTAGTGCTAGCTTGTTGGCACACAACTACTCAACCTGAACCTTGTATTTGTGTATTTGTGCTGCTACTGAACCTTGTATTTCTGCTGCTATTTGGGCACCTGAAGGTCCTGAACCTTGTATTTCTGCTCCTGAACCTTGTATTTGTGCTTCTGAGACCTGCACCATGTATTTGTGATGCTATTTGTGCTCCTGAACCTTGTATTTGGCTTCCCGATACTGTGTTTTCTATTTGTTCTACTATATATTCACATTGATGGTTAGGAACTGAAGCTATTTGTGCATTTTGGCCACTGTGTGAACCAATATTTGTTATATGAATTTTGCCACTACTCTATTGTACACTGTACAAGAACACTGTACAGCAACCCGATGGGTAACCCATCGGGTCGGGTTACCAATCGTGTTCGGGCGTGGGGTCTGATCCTTCGCCCATGGGCAGGGTCGTGGGCGACTGGGTAGACGCATTTAGTAATCGGGCATGGGTTTGGTAGACCTCGACCCGGGCAAACCCGACCCGACTGCCAGGTTGAGCTGCCGCGGCCTTCAGGCCAGCTATGAGGCCTTCGTATTCTGCGATGTTGTTGGAGACCTTCTCGCCTTGCTGAAAGCAGAGCTGCACGGCATAGTAGAGTTTGTCTTGAGCGGGGGAGACGAGTATAGCTCCAGCCCCCGCGCCCTGGTGCACGAAGCCGCCATCGAAATACATGACCCAGCCGTCTGGTGCCTCACTCCTCGGCGAGGTGGACCGGTCCTCACCTACTTCAAGCGCCGGGGCATCCGTCCATTCCACCACAAAGTCAGAGCGCGGCTCCCTTGATGACCCTGGTAGTGCTGAACTCCAACTGGAATGCCTGCAACTCAATGTTCCACTTAGCGACCCTTCCAGCGGAGTTGGCTCCTGAGCACTCTCTCAAGTGGGTAGGCTGAGACGACCTTGATGGGGTGGCCCTGGAAGTAGTGCCGCGACTTGCGCGAGGCCACCAAGAGTGTGAGCAGGAGCTTCTGAGGCATGGGATATCGTGCTCTCGCGTCTCGCAACACCATGCTGACGAAATACACCGGGTGCTTAACGAGGGCTGGCGCGTTGGTGAGGCTCGTGTCTTGCGGAAGTTGGGGTGTCTCCTGAGGTGGTGGAACTCCTGACGCCTGATCGCTTGCGCGAATCTCGGCGACGTCGTCCTGCCGAGCTTGGTCTTCTGTTGATGCCGCTACGGCTCCTGCCGCGCCTTCCTGATCTTGCGTCATCCCGGCTGGCGGCGTGGCTTGGCGCGACGCGCCCTTGGCTTGGTGCTCTTCCCAAACTGCCACCAGCGCCGCGCTGGCGGTGTACGGGGTGGCGGCAAGATAGAGTACTAGAGGCTCGAGAGGTCGTGGCGCCACCATCACCGGAGGGCTGGTCAGGTATCTCTTGAGGTCTTGAAAATCTCGGTCGGCCTCCGGGGTCCACTCAAATGAGCCCTTCTTCTTCATCAGCTTGAAGAAGGGTAGGGCGTGCTCTCCCAGCTTGGAGATGAAGCGTCCCAACGCAGTTACCCGACCAGCCAGCTTCTGCATTTCCTTGAGGGTCTGCGGTGGGCTCATGTCCTCAATGGCCTTGATCTTCTCCGGGTTCTCCTCGATCCCTCTGTGGACACGAGGAATCCCAGCAGCTTGCCGGAAGGGACACCGAACACGCACTTCTCTAGGTTAAGTCGCAAGTTCACCTGGCGCAGGCTCGCGAAGGTCTCCTCCAGATCTTGGATCAAGGTTCTCGCCTCCCGAGACTTCACCACAATGTCGTCGACGTAGGCCTCCCTGTTTCTCCCGAGATGCCGCCCTAAGGCGATGTGCATCAACCGCTGAAAGGTCGCGCCCGCGTTGCGCAGTCCGAAGGGCATGCAGGTGTAGCAGTACACCCCACACGGGGTCAGGAAGGCGGTCTTCTCTACATCTTCCACCGCCATCTTGATCTGGTGATACCCTGAGAACGCATCCAGGAAGCACAGCAGGTCGCACTCGGCGGTGGAGTCGACGATCTGGTCAATGCGTGGAAGCGGGAACGGATCTTGGGGGCAGGCCTTGTTGAGGTTGGTGAAGTCGACGCACATTCGCTCCTTCCTGCCTTTCTTCGGCACAACGACAGGGTTTGCCAGCCATTCGGGGTACTGCACCTCGCGAATGGCACTCGCCGCCTCCAACTTGCGGGTTTCTTGGATGATGAAGGCCTGCTTCTCCGCGGACTGCCGCCTTGCCCGCTGCTTCATAGGGCGTACATTGGGGCACACCCTTAAGTGATGTTGAATCACCTCTTTCGGGACCCCCACCAGCTGCTTGGGTTCCCACGCGAATATTTCCTTGTTTGCGTGCAAGAACTTCACCAATGCTACCTCTTGGCTTGGGTCGAGGCCGGCACCTATGGTAAAGGTGGCTCCTGAGGTCCCGTCCTCATCGACCGGCACTTGCTTGGTTTCCGCCTTGTCTTGGGTGAACAGCTACTTCTTCTTGGTTGGGGCGGCTTCCTTGGCCTCGGGGGTGCCCGCACCGGCGGGCTGCGCCGCCGCGGCGGTCTTGAGGGCGAGCTTAAGCGCCGCCAGGGCCTCCTTGGCGCCCCCCTTGAGGTGAGGACGCCCTTGCTCCCAGGCATCTTCATGAGGTTGTAGGCCAGATGGGTCGCTGCCATGAACTGGGCCAATGCTGGGTACCCAAGGATGGCATTGTATGGGAGGCCGATGCGGGCGATGTCGAAGTCGACCAGCTCGGTGCGGTAGTTGTCGCGCGTGCCAAAGGTGACGGGGAGGCGGATCTGCCCCAGGGAGCGGGCGGTGCCGCCACCAACTCCTGAGAATGGCTTGCTGAGGCTGAGCCACTCGAGCGGCACGTGAAGAAGGCTGAAGGCCTCCACGGAGAGCAAGTTGAGGCTGGCGCCGCCGTCGATGAGGGTCTTGGTGACGGCCACATTGCAGATGGTAGGCGTGCAGAGCATCGGAAGCATGCCCGAGCCAGTGGTGGTGATGGGGTGGTCTTCTGAGTTGAAGGTGAGGTCGGCCTCAGGCGCAGCCCAGCCCGGCGAAGCCCCCGAGCGCTTGGAAGTGGCGCCGATCTGGCGAAGGAATGGCTTGATATGGCGATCTGAAGGTAGTGCTTGAGAGCCGCCTAGCAGGGCCGCGACCGCGTGATGCGCCGGTGCCGCGTAGCGCGCAGTGAAGAGGCCGCGCAGCTCCTCCCAGGACGACACCGTGGATCCGGGGAGGTTGAGCAGCCAGGCGCGTGGCTCGCCAGCGAGGGCCATGGGAAGCCAGTTCGCCATGACCTTGTCGTCCCCTCTGGCCTCGAAGACGGCCTCTTCGTATGCCAGCAGGAAAGCTGACGGGTCCGCCGCGCCGTCGTAGCGCGGCGGCATCTCCGGCTTGAACTTGGGCGGCCATCGCACCTGCCGCAAGGCGGGGGCCAGGGCTCGGAGCCCCCTGGCCAGCCGTCAGCGCCTGCCGTCAGAGTTGGGAGCGAGACGCCTGCCATGCGGGCGGAGCGCGGCGGCGACGAAGCGCAGATCGACAGAAGGGAAGCTACGGCGCACTCCTACCTGGCGCGCCAAATGTCAGATCACGGGTTCTGACAAAACCCTTAAGGTTCAAACTCTGGGGTGCGTGCGAAGTTCTTTCCCCCCTACCGATCCACGCCCTAGCTTGCTAAGATCTCGCGGACGAACTCAACGAACTCACAACACAAGAGACACAAGGTTTATACTGGTTCGGGCCACTGTTGTGGTGTAATACCCTACTCCAGTGTGGTGGTGGTGGATTGCCTCTTGGGCTGATGATGAATAGTACAAGGGGAAGAACAGCCTCCTGAGGTTGAGGTGTTCTTGTGCTTGGTGTGTGGCTAAGGATCAGCTAAAGATCAGGCGCCTCCGAATCAGTTATCCCCTACGATGGTGGCTAGTTCTACTTATATAGGCCTTGGTCCTCTTCCCAAATATTGAGCGGGAAGGGAGCCAACAACGACCAATTTGAAAGGGGACAGCTAGTACAGCTTATCTTGACAAAAGCGGTCTTCGCCTGCAAAAGGCTCTGGTGGTGACGCCGCCTTGGGCTCCATGGTGACCTCCGTCTTGCCGTCCTGCTGGTCTTGGTCTCGTTGCACCGATATGGAAACCTTTGCTTGACGCCTCGGTACTCCGCGCCTGCGTTTGTTTCCTTAGCACCAAAGGGGAAACAAGGACACTACGCGTGCTGGCGCCCGCCTGATCTTGATCGTCATGGCTCACGTCACGAGAACCTCGCGAGGTTTGCCCTGCCTTAATCTCTCTGCTCCTCGCGAGCCAACCTGATGAGGCCGCTCCTGAGGAGGTCTCATGTCGCCCGCCTCCCGAGGCTTGGCCCCTCGCGAGGGTCTTGAACGCCTTGTTGATGAAGATGGGCCATACGGGCCCATGCGTAGAGCCACGCCGTGGGCTGCAGGCAGGCAAGTCTTGGGACCCCCGTTCCCAGAACGCTGACACTATGAACAAAATAAAGCTTTTACTAAACATATTGTTGATGCTATGATGAAAGCTCTTGAAGAAAAATTGGAATTAGACGTTTCAATTCCTAGAAAATTGCATGATGAATTGGAACCTACTATCAAAGTCAAGATTAAAAATTATGAGTGTTTTGCTTTGTGTGACTTGGGTTCTAGTGTTTCTACAATTCCGAATCTTTATGTGATGTGCTTGGTCTTACCGATCTTGAATCGTGTTCCTTGAATTTGCACTTGGCGGATTCTACTATTAAAAAGCCTATGGGAAGAATTAATGATGTTCTTATTCTGCAAATAGGAATTATGTGCTCATAGATTTTATTGTTCTTGATATTGATTGCAATCCACCTTGTCCAATTATTCTTGGTAGACCGTTTTTACGCACCATCGGTGCCATGATTGAGATGAAAGAAGGCAATATTAAGTTCCAATTTCCTTTGAGGAAGGGTATGGAACACTTTCCTAGAATAAGAATTAGGCCACCATATGAATCAATCATGAGGGCATCTTATGGATCTCGAACTAAAGATGACAAAACTTAGATCATTGCTTTATGCCTAGCTAAAGGCGTAAAACTATAGCGCTTGTTGGGAGGCAACCCAATGAATAAAATTTATTTTTGCTTTTTTCTCGTTTTTGAGTGTTAGCACAATTATGCTACTATTATGATTGTGTTTTTTATGTTTTAATTAGTGTTTGTGCCAAGTAAATCCTTTAGGATCTTCTTGGGTAATAGTTGGTTGATCTCGCTGAAAAAATAGAAAGTTTTGCGCTCACGAAAACAATTATCATTTTTTACTAGAGAGCGATAAAATACCCATTCCAATTGCAGTAGATCAATATACAAATTGCTCAGGTCGTCCTAATTTTTCAGAGTTTTTGGAGTTACCGAAGTATTCGAAATAGCCAGGTTGCTACAGACTGTTCTGTTTTGACAGAGTCTGTTTTCTTTGTGTTGTGTGCTTATTTTGATGGCTCTATGGTTTTCTTTGATGAGTTTTTGCCATAGAAAAGTTGGAATATAGTAGATATAATGCAAGAACAAAATAGGAATTGGTTTGATACAACACTTATAGTAGTGATTTGTTATTCTTATACTAATGGATCTCACGAAGGTTTTGTTGAGTTTTGTGTGATTGAAGTTTTCAAGTTTTGGGTTATCATATGATGGATGAAGGAAGGATAGAGGAGCCTAAGTTTGGGGATGCCTCGGCATCCCAAGCTATTCTCCAAAAAAGAGAAACCAACTAAGCTTGGGGATGCCCCCGAGTGGCATCCCCGCTTTCTTCCAACAACTATCGGTATTTTACTCGAAAATATATTTTTATTTGTCACATGATATGTGTTTTGCTTGGAGCGTCTTGTATGATATGAGTCTTTGCTTGTTTTCTTTTGTGTTTTAAGTCATCAATCCTTGCTGGACACACTTATTTTAGAGAGCCAAAATTATGTCATGACTTGTTAGAATTGCTCTCTATGCTTCACTTAAATTTTTATGAGCAATGGACTTGCTCTAGTGCTTCACTTATATCTTTTTGAGCACGGTGTGCTTTGTATTTTTTAAGAAATGCTCTCTTGCTTCACTTAGATTTATTTGAGAGTTAGTAAATTTTTAAAGAAATTCTCTCTTGCTACACTTAAATTATTTTGAGAGAATGAAGAAAAATTATGCTCATGATCTTCACTTATATTTGTTTGAGCTTATGAAAAGCAACACATGAAAATTAGTCCCAAAGTGATAGATATCCAAAAAGGATATAATAAAAACTTTCATGAAGATCACTGGACAAAATAAACTTGGTTCTTAGTAATAGTTTTGAGATATGATGATGTGATATGTGAGTTATGTTGATGAGTAATTATGCTTTAGTAAGAATATTGGTGTTAAGGTTTGTGATTCCCTATGCAAGTACGAAAGTCAATAGTCATGCAATGAAATTATATCCTACTTGTGGTGCATTATTCGGTGTTATTTATGCTTAATTCTTGCTTATGAGATTATCCGTTTCTTGGTTGGTCGCTTCCCAATCTTTTGCTAGCCTTCATTTTGCACCAAGTATGATTTCTACTTGTGCATCCAAAATCCTTTAAACCAGTTTTGCCACATGAGTCCACTATATCTACCTATTTGTGGTATTCTTTTGCCGTTCTAAGTAAATTTGCATGTGCCATCTCTAATTTTCAAAATAAACTTCTCTTTTGTGTGTTTGTTTCGCTCGTGGAGCGGTGAGGGGTGGCTAATATTTTCCGTGTTGGATGTGTTATTCTCAAGATGAGTGTTTATTCACTTGCGTCATTGCACGAGAGTAAGGCAAAGGTCTTTGGGATCCCAGTCCCGAAATGCAAAAAAATTGAATTTACTTTATGTTGTCAAATAATAAATTCCTTGGAAAGTGTTGGTATGGAGGGCACCCGTGGATACGGTTAGCCATGGAAAGTGAAAGTATGGTGGAAAAAGGAATAAACTTTATTTTCCGTTTGGGAACCGCCTATGGCATATCTAGCATGGAAAGTGTTGGGAACTCTAAGTCGTTTTCGTTGGTGGGATGGATACACCTCTCAAAATGTTTTTATCTCTAATTTTTCGCTTTGAGCTCTGGCACCTCTACAAATCCCTACTTCCCTCTACGAAGGGCCTTTCTTTTACTTTATGCAATTTTTATTTTTTAATTTTGAGTCTCCATCTTCTCTCATAAAAAGCACCAACTAGGAGGTAATATAATCGTACTTAAGTATTGGGCGTAGCTAATATTCGAGTGTGTTTCATGAATGGATCAATGTTTGAGCATGATGGGCTAGGGATAACTTATTTTAGCATTGATATTTTGAAAGACTTGGTTGCTTGTTGATATGCTTGAGTATCTAAATTATTATGTCAAAACTAGACTATTGATTTGAATCACATAAAAGTCCAATTGTCCATGGTATAAAGAAAAGAATATGATATGACATGATAGGCAGCATTCCACATCAAAAATTTTGTTTTTATCACTTACCTACTCGAGAATGAGTAGGAGTTAAGCTTGGGGATGCTGATATGTCTCCAACGTATCTATAATTTTTGATTATTCCAAGTTGTTATATTATCAATCTTGGATGTTTTATAATCATTTTATAGTATATCATTTTTTGGTACTAACCTATTGACATAGTGCCAAGTGCCAGTTCCTATTTTTTCCGTGTTCTTTACATCACAGAAAATCAATATCAGACGGAGTCCAAATGCCACGAAACTCCACGGTGATTTTTTTTATGGGCCAAAAGGAACACAACGGGCCCTGGCTGCGCCTGGGGGGTGCTCCGAGGGGGGCACAACCCACTAGGGTGCGCCAGGAGGCCCAGACGCGCCCTGGTGGGTTGTGCCCACCTCGGGTGCCCCCGGACAGCCTCTTTGCTCTATAAATAGCCCAATATTTCAGAAACCCCTAGGGGAGTCGACGAAATATTCATCCAGCCGCCGCAGAGTCCAGAACCACCAGATCCAATCTAGACACCATCTCGGATGGGGTTCACCACCTCCATTGGTGCCTCTCCGATGATGCGTGAGTAGTTCTTTGTAGACCTTCGGGTCCGTAGTTAGTAGCTAGATAGCTTCATCTCTCTCTCTTGATTCTCAATACAATGGTCTCTTGGAGATCCATATGATGTAACTCTTTTGCGGTGTGTTTGTTGGGATCGATGAACTTTGAGTTTATGATCAGATCTATATTTTTATATCCATGAAAGTATTTGAGTTTCTTTGATCTCTTTTATGCATGATCTCTTATAGCCTCGTATTTGTTCTTTGATATTTGAGTTTCGTTTGGCCAAGTTGATCTATTTATCTTGCAATGGGAAGAGGTGCCTGGTAGTGGGTTCGATCTTACAGTGCTTGATCCCAGTGACAGAAAGGGAACCGACACGTATGTATCGTTGCTACTAAGGATAAAACGATGGGGTCTATCTCTACATAGATAGATCTTGTCTACATCATGTCATCGTTCTTATTGCATTACTCCATTTTTTCATGAACTTAATACACTAGATGCATGCTGGATAGCGGTCGATGTGTGGAGTAATAGTAGTAGATGCAGGCAAGAGTCGGTCTACTAATCTTGGACGTGATGCCTATGTAATGATCATTGTCTGGATATCGTCATAATTATTTGGAGTTCTATCAATTGCCCAACAGTAATTTGTTCACCCACCGTTTGCTATTTTTCTTGAGAGAAGCCACTAGTGAAACCTACGGCCCCCGGGTCTTCTTTCTCATATTATTTGCCTTTGCGATCTACTTTTTATTTGCTTTTATTTTCAGATCTATTAATCCAAAAACCCAAAAATACCTTGCTGCAATTTATCGTTATTTATTTTGTTCGCACCCGATCTATCAATCTACTACAAATTTACCTGACGTCCGTTTGCCTATCTTGAGGCGCCGTACCCCGGAAGGGATTGACAACCCTTTAACACGTCGGGTTGCGAGGTGTTGTTATTTGTGTGCAGGTGCTATTTATGTTGTGTTGCTTGGTTCTCCTACTGGTTCGATTAGCTTGGTTTCATATCCGAGGGAAATACCTACCGCCGCTGCGCTGCATCATCCCTTTCTCTATGGGGAAATACCGACGTAGCTTCAAGCGACATCATGTACCTTACTAATGCTCGTAGTAGCGCCTGGGTATTTGATACTTGTTTTGTTGCTCATATTTGCAACTTGAAATAGGGGCTACAGATTAAGCGAAGATTGGCTAAGGACGAGGTGACGATGCGCGTGGGAAATGGTTCCAAAGTCGATGTGATCGCCGTCGGCACGCTACCTCTACATCTACCTTCGGGATTAGTTTTAGACCTGAATAATTGTTATTTGGTGCCAGCGTTAAGCATGAACATTATATCTGGATCTTGTTTGATGCGAGACGGTTATTCATTTAAATCAGAGAATAATGGTTGTTCTATTTATATGAGTAATATCTTTTATGGTCATGCACCCTTGATGAGTGGTCTAATTTTGTTGAATCTCGATAGTAGTGATACACATATTCATAGTATCGAAGCCAAAAGATATAAGTTTAATAGTCATAGTGCAACTTATTTGTGGCACTGCCGATTAGGTCATATTGGTGTAAAGCGCATGAAGAAACTCCATGCTGATGGGCTTTTGGAATCACTTGATTATGAATCACTTGATGCTTGTGAACCATGCCTCATGGGCAAGATGACTATCTCCATTCTCCGGAACAATGGAGCGAGCAACATACTTTTTGGAAATAATACATACTGATGTATGCGGTCCGATGAGTGTCGAGGCTCGCGGTAGGCATCGTTATTTTCTGACCTTCACAAATGATTTGAGCAGATATGGGTATATCTACTTGATGAAACATAAGTCTGAAACATTTGAAAAGTTCAAAGAATTTCAGAGTGAAGTGGAAAATCATCGTAACAAGAAAATAAAGTTTCTACGATCTGATCGTGGAGGTGAATATTTGAGTTACGAGTTTGGTCTTCATTTGAAACAATGTGGAATAGTTTCACAACTTATGCCACCTGGAACACCACAGCGTAATGGTGTGTCCGAACATCGTAATCGTACTTTATTAGATATGGTGCGATCTATGATGTCTCTTACTGATTTACCGCTATCGTTTTGGGGTTATGCTTTAGAGACGGCCGCATTCACGATAAATAGGGCACCATCTAAATCCGTTGAGACGACACCATATGAACTGTGGTTTGGCAAGAAACACCAAGTTGTTGTTTCTTAAAGTTTGGGGCTGCGATGCTTATGCGAAAAAGCTTCAACCTGATAAGCTCGAACCCAAATCAGAGAAATGTGTCTTCATAGCATATCCAAAAGTGTCTGTTGGGTACACCTTCTATCACAGATCCGAAGGCAAGATATTCGTTGCTAAGAATGTATCCTTTCTAGAGAAGGATTTTCTCTCGAAAGAAGTGAGTGGGAGGAAAGTAGAACTTGATGAGGTAATTGTACCTTCTACCTTATTGGAAAGTAGTTTATCACAGAAATCAGTTCCAGTGATTCCTACACCAATTAGTGAGGAAGTTAATGATGATGATCATGAAACTTCTGATCAAGTTACTACTAAACTTCGTAGGTCAACCAGAATAAGATCCGCACCAGAGTGGTATGGTAATTCTGTTCTGGAGGTCATGTTACTTGACCATGACGAACCTACGAACTATGAGGAAGCGATGATGAGCCCAGATTCCGCGAAATGGCTTGAGGCCATAAAATCTGAGATGGGATCCATGTATGAGAACAAAGTATGGACTTTGATTGACTTGCCCGATGATCGGCAAGTCATAGAGAATAAATGAATCTTCAAGAAGAAGACTGACGCTGACGGTAATGTTACTGTCTACAAAGCTTGACTTGTTGCAAAAAGTTTTCGACAAGTTCAAGGAGTTGACTATGATGAGACCTTCTCACCCGCAGCGATGCTTACCTGTCCGATTCATGTTAGCAATTGCCGCATTTTATGATTATGAAATTTGGCAAATGGATGTCAAAACTGCATTCCTTAATGGATATCTTAAAGAAGAGTTGTATATGATGCAACCAGAGGGTTTTGTTGATCCTAAAGGTGCTATCAAAGTGTGCAAGCTCCAGCGATCCATTTATGGACTGGTGCAAGCCTCTTGGAGTTGGAATATACGCTTTGATAGTGTGATCAAAGCATATGGTTTTATACAGACTTTTGGAGAAGCCTATATTTACAAGAAAGTGAGTGGGAGCTCTGTAGCATTTCTGATATTATATGTGGATGACATATTGTTGATCGGAAATGATACTGAATTTCTGAATAGCATAAAAGGATACTTGAATAAGAATTTTTCAATGAAAGACCTCGGTGAATCTGCTTATATATTGGGCATCAAGATCTATAGAGATAGATCAATACGCTTAACTGGACTTCCACAAAGCACATACCTTGATAAAGTTTTGAAGAAGTTCAAAATGGATCAAGCAAAGAAAGCGTTCTTACTTGTGTTACAAGGTGTGAAGTTGAGTCAGACTCAATGCCCGACCACTACAGAAGATAGAGAGAAAATGGAAGTCATTACCTATGCTTTAGCCATAGGTTCTATCATGTATGCAATGCTGTGTACCACACCTGATGTGTGCCTTGCTATTAGTTTAGCAGGGAGGTACCAAAGTAATCCAGGAGTGGATCACTAGACAGCAGTCAAGAACATCCTGAAATACCTGAAAAGGACTAAGGATATGTTTCTCGTTTATGGAGGTGACAAAGAGCTCGTCGTAAATGGTTACGTCGATGCAAGCTTTGACACTGATCCGGATGACTCTAAGTCATAAACCGGATACGTATTTTTATTGAATGGTGGAGCTGTCAGTTGGTGCAGTTCTAAGCAGAGCGTTGTGGCGGGATCTACGTGCGAAGCGGAGTACATAGCTGCTTCGCAAGCAACAAATGAAGGAGTTCATATCTGATCTAGGTGTAATACCTAGTGCATAGGGTCCAATGAAAATCTTTTGTGACAAAACTGGTGCAATTTCCTTGGCAAAGGAATCAAGATTTCACAAGAGAACCAAGCACATCAAGAGACGCTTCAATTCCATCCGCGATCAAGTCAAGGAGGGATACATAGAGATTTGCAAGATACATACGGATCTGAATGTTGCAGACTCGTTGACTAAGCCTGTCTCACGAGCAAAACATGATCAGCACCAAGACTCCATGGGTGTTAGAATCATTACTATGTAGTCCAGATTATTGACTCTAGTGCAAGTGGGAGACTGAAGGAAATATGCCCTAGAGGCAATAATAAAGTTATTATTTATTTCCTTATATCATGATAAATGTTTATTGTTCATGCTAGAATTGTATTAACCGGAAACATAATACATGTGTGAATACATAAACAAACAGAGTGTCCCTAGTATGCCTATACTTAACTAGCTTGTTAATCAAAGATGGTTAAGTTTCCTAGCCATAGACATGTGTTGTCACTTGATGAACGGGATCACATCATTAGAGAATGATGTGATGGACAAGACCCATCCGTTAGCTTAGCATAATGATCGTTTAGTTTTTCTGCTATTGCTTTCTTCATGACTTATACATGTTCCTCTGACTATGAGATTATGCAACTCCCGAATACTGGAGGAACACCTTGTGTGCTATCAAACGTCACAACGTAACTGGGTGATTATAAATATGCTCTACAGGTGTCTCTGATGGTGTTTGTTGAGTTGGCATAGATGAAGATTAGGATTTGTCACTCCGTGTATCGGAGAGGTATCTCTGGGCCCTCTCGGTAATGCTCATCACTATAAGCCTTGCAAGCAATGTGACTGATGAGTTAGTCACGGGATGATATATTACGGAACAAGTAAAGAGACTTGCCGGTAACGAGATTGAACTAGTATGATGATACCGACGATCGAATCTTGGGCAAGTAACATACCGATGACAAAGGGAACAACGTATATTGTTGTGCGGTTTGACCGATAAAGATCTTCGTAGAATACGTAGGAACCAATATGAGCATCTAGGTTCCGCTATTGGTTATTGACCGGAGATGTGTCTCGGTCATGTCTACATAGTTCTCGAACCCGTAGGGTCCGCACGCTTAACGTTCAATGACAATTTGTATTATGAGTTATGTGTTTTGATGAACCGAAGTTTGTTCGGAGTCCCGGATGAGATCACAGACATGACGAGGAGTCTCGAAATGGTCGAGACATAAAGATTGATATATTGGAAGGTTATGTTTGGAAACCGGAATGGTTTCGGAAAGGTTCGGGCACTTTCCGGAGTACCGGGGGTTACCGGACCCCCCCGGGGAGTTAATGGGCCTTCATGGGCCCTAGTGGAGAGAGGAGGCGGCGGCCAGGTGCTACCCCTTGAGCATGCGTTGGTTTTCCCTTGAAGAGGAAAGGGTGATACAGCAAAGTAGTGTAAGTATTTCCCTCAGTTTTTGAGAACCAAGGTATCAATCCAGTAGGAGGCCACACGCAAGTCCCTCGTACCTACACAAACAAATAAGAACCTTGCAAGCAATGCGATAAAGGGGTTGTCAATCCCTTCACGACCACTTGCAAAAGTGAGATCTGATAGAGATGATAAGATAATATTTTTGGTATTTTTATGATAAAGACTAAAAGTAAAGATTGCAAAATAAAAATAGATTGGAAACTTATATGATGGAAAATAGACCTGGGGGCCATAGGTTTCACTAGTGGCTTCTCTCAAGATAGCATAAGTAGTACGGTGGGTGAACAAATTACTGTCGAGCAATTGATAGAAAAGTGCATAGTTATGAGAACATCTAGGAACGATCATGTATATAGGCATCACGTCCGCGACAAGTAGACCGACTCCTGCCTGCATCTACTACTATTACTCCACACATCGACCGCTATCCAGCATGCATCTAGAGTATTAAGTTCATAAGAACAGAGTAACGCATTAGGCAAGATGACATGATGTAGAGGGATAAACTCAAGCAATATGATATAAACCCCATCTTTTTATCCTCGATGGCAACAATACAATACGTGTTGTTTCCCCTTCTTTCACTGGGATCGAGCATCACATGATTGGACCCAAAGCTAAGCACTTCTTCCATTGCAAGAAAGATCAATCTAGTAGGCCAAACCAAACTGATAATTCGAAGATACTTGCAAAGATAACCAATCATACATAAAAGAATTCAGAGGAGATTCAAATATTGTTCATAGATAATCTTGATCATAAACCCACAATTCATCGGATCTCGACAAACACACCGCAAAAAGAATTACATGGAATAGATCTCCAAGAAGATCGAGGAGAACTTTGTATTGAGATCCAAAGAGAGAGAAGAAGCCATCTAGCTAATAACTATGGACCCGAAGGTCTGAGGTAAACTACTCACACATCATCGGAGAGGCTATGGTGTTGATGTAGAAGCCCTCCATGATCGATGCCCCCCTTCGGTGGAGCGCCGGAAAAGGCCCCAAGATGGGATCTCATGAGTACAGAAGGTTGCGACGGTGGAAATAGGGTTTCGTGGTGCTCCTGGATGTTTTCGGGGTATATGGGTATATATAGGAGGAAGAAGTAGGTTGGTGGAGCTAGGAGGGGCCCACGAGGGTGGGGGCGCGCCCAGGGGGGCAGGTGCGCCTCCCTGCCTCGTGGCCTCCTCGTTCGTTTCTTGACGTCCACTCCAAGTCCTCTGGATCACGTTTGTTCCAAAAATAACTCTCCCGAAGGTTTCATTCCGTTTGGACTCCGTTTGATATTATTTTTCTATGAAACACTGAAATAAGCAAAAAAACAGCAATTTGCACTAGGCCTTGGGTTAGTAGGTTAGTCCCAAAAATAATATAAAAGTGTATAATAAAGCCCATTAAACATCCAAAACAGATAATATAATAGCATGGAACAATAAAAAAATTATAGATACGTTGGAGACGTATCAAGCATCCCCAAGCTTAATTCCTGCTCGTCCTCGAGTAGGTAAATGATAAAAACAGAATTTTTGATGTGGAATTCTACCTAGCATATTTCTCAATGTAATTTTCTTTATTGTGGCATGAAGGTTCAGATCCGCAAGATTCAAGATAAAAGTTTAATATTGACATGAAAATAATAATACTTCAAGCATACTAACAAAGCAATCATGTCTTCTCAAAATAACATGGCAAAAGAAAGTTATGCTCTATCTTCATATAGTCTGGCTATGCTCTATCTTCATCACATAAAGTATTTAATCATGGACAACCCCGATGACAAGCCAAGCAATTGTTTCATACTTTTGAGGTTCTCAAACTTTTTCAATCTTCACACAATACATGAGCGTGAGCCATGGACATAGCACTATATGTGGAATAGAATGGTGGTTGTTGAGAAGACAAAAAGGAGAATATAGTCTCACATCAACTAGGCGTATCAACGGGCTATGGATATGCCCATTAATAGATATCAATGTGAGTGAGTAGGGATTGCCATGCAACGGATGCACTAGAGCTATAAGTGTATGAAAGCTCAACGAAAGAAACTAAGTGGGTGTGCATCCAACTCGCTTGCTCACGAAGACCTAGGGCATGTTTGAGGAAGCCCATCATTGGAATATACAAGCCAAGTTCTATAATGTAAAATTCCCACTAGCATATGAATGTGTCAACATAGGAGACTCTCTATCATGAATATCATGGTGCTACTTTGAAGCACAAGTGTGGTAAAAGGATAGTAACATTGTCCCTTCTCTCTTTTTCTCTCATTTTTTTATTCGGGCCTTTTCTCTCTTTTTTATGGCCTCTTTTTTTTTCTTTTTTTTTCATCTGGAGTCTCATCCCGACTTGTGGGGGAATCATAGTATCCATCATCCTTTCCTCACTTGGGACAATGCTCTAATAATGATGATCATCACACTTTTATTTACTTACAACTCAATACTTAGAACAAAATATGACTCTATGTGAATGCCTCCGGCGGGGTACCGGGATATGCAATGAATCAAGAGTGACATGTATGAAAGAATTATGAAGGTGGCTTTGCTACAAATACGATGTCAACTACATGATCATGCAAAGCAATATGACAGTGATGGAGCGTGTCATAATAGACGGAACAGTGGTAAGTTGCATGGCAATATATCTCTGAATGGCTATGGAAATGCCATAATAGGTAGGTATGGTGGCTGTTTTGAGGAAGGTATATGGTGGTTGTATGATACCGGCGAAAGGTGCGCGGTATTAGAGAGGCTAGCAATGGTGGAAGGGTGAGAGTGCGTATAATCCATGGACTCAACATTAGTCATAAACAACTCACATACTTATATGAAACATCTATTAGTTATCGAAACGAAGTACTATGCGCATGCTCCTAGGGGGATAGATTGGTAGGAAAAGACCATCGCTCATCCCCGACTGCCACTCATAAGGAAGACAATCAATAAATAAATCATGCTCCGACTTCATCACATAACGGTTCACCATACGTGCATGCTACGAGCATCACAAACTTTAACACAAATATTTCTCAAATTCACAACTACTCAACTAGCATGAATTTAATATCACCATCTTCATATCTCAAAACAATTATCAAGTATCAAACTTCTCATAGTATTCAATGCACTCAATATGATAATTTTTATTATACCTATCTTGGATGCTCATCACCTTAGGACTAAAATTTGAACCAAAGCAAACTACCATGCTATTCTAAAAGACTCTCAAAATAATATAAGTGAAGCATGAGAGATCAATAACCATCGCCGTGCTCTAAAAGATATAAGTGAAGCACTAGAGCAAAATTTTCTAGCTCAAAAGATATAAGTGAAGCACATAGAGTATTCTAATAAATTCCGATTAATGTGTGTCTCTCCCAAAAGGTGTGTACAGCAAGGATGACTGCGGTAAACTAAAAATCAAAGACTCAAATCACACAAGACACTCCAAGCAAAACACATATCATGTGGTGAATAAAAATATAGCTCCAAGTAAAGTTACCGATAGACGAAGACGAAAGAGGGGATGCCTTCCAGGGCATCCCCAAGCTTAGGCTTTTGGTTGTCCTTGGATTTTACCTTGGGGTGCCTTGGGCATCCCCAAGCTTAGGCTCTTGCCACTCCTTGTTCCATAATCCATCAAATCTTTACCCAAAACTTGAAAACTTCACAACACAAAACTCAACAGAAAATCTCATGAGCTCCGTTAGCGAAACAAAACAAAACACCACTTCAAGGTACTGTAATGAACTCATTCTTTATCTATATAGGTGTTAAACCTACTGTATTCCAACTTCTCTATGGTTCATAACCTCCGATACTAGCCATAGATTCATCAAAATAAGCAAACAACACACGAAAAACAGACTCTGTCAAAAACAGAACAGTGTGTAATAATCTGTATCTAACGCAAACTTCTGGAACTCAGAAAAATCTAACAAAATAGGACGACCTAGATAATTTGTTTATTGATCTACTTCAATTGGAATCAGTATTTTATCACTTCCTGGTGATTTTTAACAATTGTTTTCGTGAGCAGAAAGTTTCTGACTTTTTCAGCAAGATCAAATAACTATCATCCAAGAAGACCCTATAGGTTTTACTTGGCACAAACACTAATTAAAACATAAAACCACATCTAACCAGAGGCTAGATCAATTTTATTTATTACTAAACAGAACCAAAAAGCAAGAAACAAAAATAAAATTGGGTTGCCTCCCAACAAGCGCTATCGTTTAACGCCCCTAGCTAGGCATAAAGGCAAGGATAAATCTAGGTATTATCATCTTTGGTATTCAATCCATAAGTAGCTCTCATAATATATTCATAAGTTAATTTAACTTTCTTTCTAGGAAAGTGTTCCATGCCTTTCCTTAAGGGAAATTGGAATCTATTCCCTTCTTTCATGTCAATAATTGCACCAATCGTTCTAAGGAAAGGTCTACCAAGAATAATAGGACATGCATGATTGCAATCTATATCAAGAACAATGAAATCTATGGGCACATAATTCCTATTTGCAACAATAAGAACATCATTAATTCTTCCCATAGGTTTCTTAATGGTAGAATCCGCAAGGTGCAAGTTTAAAGAACAATCATCAAATTCACGGAAACCTAACATATCACACAAAGTTTTTGGAATCGTGGAAACACTAGCACCCAAATCACACAGAGCATAGCATTCATGATCTTCAATTTTAATTTTAATAGTAGGTTCCCACTCATCATAAAGTTTTCTAGGGATAGAAACTTCCAATTCAAGCTTTTCTTCATAAGATTGCATTAAAGCATCAACAATATGTTTGGTAAAAGCCTTATTTTGACTATAAGCATGCGGAGAATTTAGCACGGATTGCAACAAGGAAATACAATATATTAAAGAACAATTATCATAATTAAATTCCTTGAAATCCAAAATAGTGGGTTCATTGCTATGTAAAGTTTTGACCTCTTCAATCCCACTTTTACCAATTTTTGCATCAAGATCTAAAAACTCCGAATCATTGGGATGCCTTTAAACTAAAGTTGACTCATCTCCAGTCCTATAATTATCAAGATTCATATTGCAAAACAAAGATTTAATAGGGGACACATCAATTACTTTTAGATCTTCATCCTTATTATCATGAAAACTAGAAGAACACGCTTTCACAAAGCAATCTTTCTTAGCATGCATCCTAGCAGTTCTTTATTTGCACTCATCAATGGAAATCCTCATGGCTTTGAGAGACTCATTGATATCATGCTTAGGTGGAATAGATCTAAGTTTCAATGAATCAACATCAAGAGAAATTCTATCCACGTTCCTAGCCAATTCATCAATCTTAGGCAATTTTTCTTCAAGCAAAGCATTGAAATTCTTTTGAGAAATCATAAATTCTTTAACACTAGTCTCAAAATCATAGGGCATCTTATTAAAATTTCCATAAGAGTTGTTGTAGGAATTACCATAATTATTAGAGGAATTACTAGGATACGGCCTAGAATTAAAGTTTCCTCTATAAGCGTTGTTACCAAAATTGTTCCTACCGACAAAATTCACATCCATAGATTCATTATTATTCTCAATCAAAGTAGACAAAGGCATATCATTGGGATCAGAAGAAACACTCTTATTAGCAAACAATTTCATAAGTTCATCCTTCTTTCCACTCAAAACATTAATCTCTTCAATTGCATGAACGTTTTTACTAGTAGATCTCTCAGTGTGCCATTGAGAATAATTAACCATAATATTATCTAGGAGTTTAGTAGATTCTCCTAAAGTGATTTCCATAAAAGTGACTCATGCGGCCGAATCTAAAAGATTTCTAGAAGCAAAATTCAATCCGGCATAAAAAATTTGTATGATCATCCATAAATTCAAACCATGTGTAGGGCAATTGCATATCATTAATTTCATCCTCTCCCAAGCTTGTGCAACATGTTCATGATCAATTTGCTTAAAATTTATAATATCGTTTCTAAGAGAGATGATCTTAGCGGGAGGAAAATACTTAGAGATAAAAGCATCTTTGCACTTATTCCATGAATCAATACTATTTTTAGGCAAAGATGAAAACCAAGTTTTAGCATGATCTCTAAGCGAGAAAGGAAATAGCTTCAATTTAACAATATCATTGTCCACATCTTTCTTATTTTGCATATCCCACAAATCAACAAAGCTATTTAGATGAGCAGCGGCATCTTCACTAGGAAGGCCGGTGAATTGATCTTTCATGACAAGATTCAGCAAAGCAGCATTAATTTCACAAGATTCGGCATAGGTAAGAGGAGCAATCGGAGTGCTAAGAAAATCATCGTTGTTGGTATTGGCAAAGTCACACAATTTAGTATTATCTTGAGCCATCGTGACAAGCAAGCAATCCAACACACAAGGAAACAAGAAGCAAGCGAAAAAGAGGCGAACGGAAAGAGAGGGCGAATAAAACAGCAAGGGTGAAGTGGGGGAGAGGAAAACAAGAGGCAATGGAAAATAATGTAATGTGAGGGATAAGAGTTTGTGATGGGTACTTGGTATGTCTTGACTTGTGCGTAGAGTCCCCGGCAACGGCGCCAGAAATCACACGTTGGCGAGAGATCAAATCTTGACTTGACTTGGTGTAAGCCTCCCCGGCAACGGCGCACAAATCCTTCTTGCTACCTCTTGAGCATGCGTTGGTTTTCCCTTGAAGAGGAAAGGGTGATGCAGCAAAGTAGTGTAAGTATTTCCCTCAGTTTTTGAGATCCAAGGTATCAATCCAGTAGGAGGCCACACGCAAGTCCCTCGTACCTACACAAACAAATAAGAACCTTGCAACCAACGCGATAAAGGGGTTGTCAATCCCTTCATGGACACTTGCAAAAGTGAGATCTGATAGAGATGATAAGATAATATTTTTGGTATTTTTATGATAAAGACTAAAAGTAAAGATTGCAAAATAAAAATAGATTGGAAACTTATATGATGAAAAATAGACCTGGGGGCCATAGGTTTCACTAGTGGCTTCTCTCAAGATAGCATAAGTATTATGGTGGGTGAACAAATTACTGTCGAGCAATTAATAGAAAAGTGCATAGTTATGAGAATATCTAGGCATGATCATGTATATAGGCATCACGTCCGCGACAAGTAGACCGACTCCTGCCTGCATCTACTACTATTGCTCCACATATCGACCGCTATCCAGCATGCATCTAGAGTATTAAGTTCATAAGAACAGAGTAACGCATTAGGCAAGATGACATGATGTAGAGGGATAAACTCAAGCAATATGATATAAACCCCATTTTGTTATCCTCGATGGCAACAATACAATACGTGTCGTTTCCCCTTCTGTCACTAGGATCGAGCACCGCGTGATTGAACCCAAAGCCAAGCACTTCTCCCATTGCAAGAAAGATCAATCTAGTAGGCCAAACCAAACTGATAATTTGAAGAGACTTGCAAAGATAACCAATCATACATAAAAGAATTCAGAGGAGATTCAAATATTGTTCATAGATAATCTTGATCATAAACCCACAATTCATCGGATCTCGACAAACACACCGCAAAAAGAATTACATCGAATAGATCTCCAAGAAGATCGAGGAGAACTTTGTATTGAGATCCAAAGAGAGGGAAGAAGCCATCTAGCTAATAACTATGGACCCGAAGGTCTGAGGTAAACTACTCACACATCATCGGAGAGGCTATGGTGTTGATGTAGAAGCCCTCCGTGATCGATGCCCCCTCCGGCGGAGCGCCGGAAAAGGCCCCAAGATGGGATCTCACGGGTACAGAAGGTTGCGGCAGTGGAAATAGGGTTTCGTGGTGCTCCTGGATGTTTTCGGGGTATATGGGTATATATAGGAGGAAGAAGTAGGTCGGTGGAGCTACGAGGGGCCCACGATGGTGGGGGCGCGCCCAGGGGGGCAGGCGCGCCTCCCTGCCTCGTGGCCTCCTCGTTCATTTCTTGACATCCACTCCAAGTCCTCTGGATCACGTTTGTTCCAAAAATAACTCTCCCGAAGGTTTCATTCCGTTTGGACTCCGTTTGATATTCTTTTTCTACGAAACACTGAAATAAGCAAAAAAAACAGCAATTTGCAATGGGCCTTGGGTTAGTAGGTTAGTCCCAAAAATAATATAAAAGTGTTTAATAAATCCCATTAAACATCCAAAACAGATAATATAATAGCATGGAACAATCAAAAATTATAGATACGTTGGAGACGCATCACCAGGTGGTGGCGCGCTCCCCCAAGCCCAATCTGAATTGGACTAGGGTTGGGGGGCCCTTTCCTTCTCTCTTCCTCCTCCTTCCCTCCTTCTCCTAGTGGGAATAGGAAAGGGGGGGCGAATCCTACTTGGACCGGGAGTCCAAGTAGGACTCCCCCCCATGGCGCCCCCCCTTGGGTCGGCCACCTCTTCCCCCTTTATATCACTACAAAAAAATACACTTCCGTGATGATACGTGTTTGTCACAGTAGGTCGCGTTTTTGTCATGCATGTACATCCATGACAAATTTATGACAGAATCAAGATAGTCATACATGTGCTGTCGTAGAAGTGTTCCATGACATTACCAAAATTATCATCACGGAAGTGTCCACTTCCATGACGATAAATCGCGCGTCACAGAAGTGCTTTCGTCAAGGGTGACCGACACGTGGCATCCACCATAATGGAACGCCGTTAAGCTATCGGGTTGGGTTTTGGATCCGATAACCCGTTAACAGCCCCGACCAATGGGGATTTTCCACGTGTAAAATCATCATTGGCTAGAGGAAACACGTGTCGGCTCATCGTTGGGACAGATGTGATCCACTCACTGGACAGAAGGCGCCTATGATACGTCGACACGTGGCACGGCCCAACAGTGGCCCATTCCTGTGAAAAGGCCGGCCCATTTGAATTGGTCAAAAGCTGGCCGGCCGGCCCATGGAAAGCCTGTTAACGGCCTGTTCGCATATAGCCCATTTACAGCCTGCTAACCCAAGGCCCGTTACGCCCTATCCGAATTAGGCCCAGTAGCATCATCTGGGCCATCCAATATGATTCCAGCCCATTTTCACTTCTGGCCCATGTATAGCTCATGACGTCTTTCGGCCCATATGAGGCCCTTTGTAACTCTTGGCCCATTAGCGGCCCGTGCTGAAACTGGCCCGTAATGAAAAGTGTATCACTTTACACCCATTAACGGCCCGTGGTGAAACTGGCCCGTAATGAACAGTGTATCACTTTATACCCATTAACGGCCCGTTATTCCGTTGGGCCGTTTCCAGCCCATGTTATCTTTCGGCCTTCTCAAAGCCCATTTATTCTTGGGCTCATTTCCAGCATTCGTTTACTTACGGCCCATTACTGCCATTTTTAGCTTGTGGGCCAAATTCAGCCCGTGGTTACAGTCGCCCCGTTTGTGGTCCGTTAATACGTTGGGCCATTTTCATAGCGTCATCAAATACGGCCTATTAACGATGGCCCGTTATGGTCGGCCCATGAACGGACGATTCCAACTCTAGCCCGTTTACGGCCATAATGCGGTCTGTTTGGCCCATGTTTGGCCAATCGATCATACGGCCCGTATAAGGCCCATTGATGATACGGCCCGCAGAAGGCCCATTGTTTCTACGGCCAGTAGGAGGCCCAGTGTCACTACAGTAAATATTAGCCCATGGTTATTGTGGCCTAGTTTTAAAAAATAGGTTATTGCAGCCACTAGCTAACCGCGGAAAAAGAACTGCAATGACTACAAGCAAACAAATAAACAAGACAACAAGGAAATAAATAAGCAAGCAACTAACGCTAGGCTATCACGGCTATTACACATATTACATCCACTGGGCATCAAAGGTCGCCACCAGTGCAAATATAGGGAACAAAGCAGCATATCATATACACTGGTTGTCAAAGTTGGCGACCAATGCAAATAAACGCTGCAGCAAAACAAATCCAGAACTGAAACCACTTCAGAAGATCTCAAGAAACAATATCCTGGGTACCCATAATGCTGGCAAGATGCTTAGCAAGCTTATTAACTTTCTCTTGTTTGGCGCTTAAATCCTCCAGCGCTTGCTGTTGCACCAGAAAATATGCATCTGAATTCTGTAGGGACTTCCTCAGTCCTTCAGCTTCCTGTCGCAGCACATCTGATCGATGTCTTTCAACTTGAAGTTGAGACTCAAGAAGACGAACTGATTCAGGCAGCGAGTTCGAAGAGCTTGTGCCAGCAGTAGTGGCCAGTAACTCGAACACTACATGAAGACAGGACTTTTGGGTTCCCTCACTGTCGTCAAGATAATTTTTATCAGCTTTCTTGGAGACCAACAGGGATGTCTCACTATCTTGAACCTTATCTGCATTACTTCCTTTACCATTGGATAATGCGGTACTGTTCTCCAATTTGTCCACATTCTAAAAGAGAAACAAGCAGACACATCACATGTTTACCATGTTGTATATGAAACTCATTTTGGTAAATGAGTTCAGTAGTAAAGTGGACAGGATAACAGCATGAAACAAACATATATCTATGTACCATGGTCACTTTATGGTCTATATAATTCTAGTTTTTGTTGCCAAATCAAGATAGAGACACAGTTCAAATAATATTTGTTCAAGACAAAGCAGAATAGACAGAATATAAGTGTGGGTAACTATAGAGCAATAACAACACTTGTAATGTGCATGACATGAGAACATAACTGTTTATTCAATTGAAACTGAAATCAACATAGAGCAGGTTACAACAGCAAACCAGTTAAAGAAACAGGTTTAAAACATACCTGTTGCGCCATTGGAGTTTCAATTCCATCCTTCAAATTTGAAAATAGTTGGTATGAGTAAATACAGTAATGCAAGAGCAAAGGAGTATGAACCATAGCTACAGAACCTGACCCGAGAACAAATCTTCTTCTCCTTTAAGCGTTGAGTTGGGATTCGGAGTGGTGGTCCTCGTGCTTTGGGCACTGTAGTTCCCTTACTAACTATTCGTGTTTGGGTGCTCTGTGGTGGAGACGGTGCTGTGTCAACTGGAACTGGGTTACTATCTGTCGGGGTTGGGGTTAGAAGGGGTGTAGCTGGTTCTCTGTCCAACCGGGTAGGGGTACAATCTGCGAGAGTTTGGGTTATGTGTGGTGGATCTGGTCCTTGGGCAAGTACAACCGTGGTTCTATCTGCATCAACTGGTAGCACTATCTTTTCTGAAGACCGTGTTGTTACTCCCTTAGATACTGCCATCACGCTCTCCAATTCAAATGGCTGATAAACAAGAAAAGTAATTGAAAGTATAGACATTGTATGATAGACACGTGCAATGGATAGTGGGGAATAAAAGAGGGCATGAAATAATTCATATTTATGTTGTCTAACCAAACAGGATAGCATGACACAATTTCACATATATGATGGCTAACTAAACAGGATAGCATGACACAATTTCACATTATGATGGCTAAGTAAAAAAGATGGAAAGACATAGTTCAAAATATGAGACTACGTAAATAGGATGACATGACATAACTATATAATGTGTTTATTAAATAGGTTGGCATGCCATAATTCACATACATTCACGGATAGAATGCCATAATTCAAAATATGATGACTGTAAACACTAAACAGGATGAGATGATATAACTATATGATGTCTTTATTAAATGGGTTGCCATGCCATAATTCAGATAGATGATGTGTATGTACTATGTAAACATGATGGCATGATATAATTCAAATATATGATTTATATAGTAAGCAAGCAAGCAGATGGCAATCCATATATGATGTAAAAACTAAGCAATGCAAGACAACATGCATGACATGGGTAATATAACCCTGCCAAGTTTGAGCATAGACCTCAGGGGGGAAATAGGACTGGTCATCAGTCTCTGAATCCTCCTCTAAGGAGCTCTCTGTAACCAGCAAGATGTCTGCTTTAGCAGGTAGCATTGTCTGCTCTGAATACCTTGTTTTCACTCCAGATATTTCCATCACCGCTTCAAATGGCTGATGCACAGGAAGAGTAGTTGAATATACAAACGTTGTCGACAAATGGAACACGTAATACAAAAAAATGATAGCATGATATAATTCACATACATGATGATTGGCTAAACAGCATGGCATTGCATAATTCACATATATAATGCCTTTGCAACAAGATAGCATTGTATAATTCACATATATAATGTCTTGCAACTAGATGGCAATGCATAATTCACATATATGGTAATTAGACACTGAACAGGTGTCATTCACACAAAGCATGTCTAAACTAATCAAATGACATAGCAATGCGAGACACCATACGCACGATATGAGCAACATAACCCTGCCAAGTTAGAGCATACACCTCGGGGGGGGGGGGGAATAGGACTGGTCATCTGTCTCTGAATCCTCCTATGAGGAGCTATCCGTAACCAGCGAGATATGCGCTTCGTCAGATAGCATAGTCTGCTCTGAAGACCTTGTTTTCACTCCAGAATTTGCCATCACCGTGTCAAATGGCTGATGCACACGAAGAGCAGTTGAATGTACTAACATTGTTGACAAATGTAATATGTAACGAAAAAAAGGATGGCCTGATATAATTTACATATAAGATGACTGGCTAAGCAGGATGGCATTGCAAAATTCACATATATGATACCTGGCTAAACAAGATGGCATTGCATAATTCACATAAATGATGAATAAACTAAACAGATGGCATTCGCACAAAGGATGTCTAAACTAAGCAGATGACATATTTGATGTATAAAGTAAGCAATGCAAGACACCATATGCATGATATAACCAACATCAACATGCCAAGTTAGAGCGAAGACCTCAGGGGGTAAATAGGAGTTGTCTTCTCCTTCTGAATCCCCCTCATAACAGATATCTTCCTCTCGATTACAATCCGAAATGCGTGGAGGGGGGCTGCCTTTGCACCAACCATGGAGCGACGTCTGCATGAAATTTTATTGCCACGCAAGGCTCGTCTCTTTTGCTCTACATGTTCAGTTCCATTGTTTACAATAACTGTCATGCATAGGAATAAAACATAGTGAGATTATGTAAGGAGTGCATGCAGAAATCCAGAGTGATGGTAGCAACCTGTGGATAGACCCAAAACCAATAATAGCAGGCAGATAATGGCTTCAGTTAAAAAATACATATAATGACTTCTTTACTGTTTGTTTCCCACCCAACATGAAACTCATAGTAGACACCGGAGATTAACCAGATAGTAGATAGATACTATTGATAGCGGCCCCGATATGTACCCCACAACCATTTAAAAACTCAAGTTTGACCATTAGTTTGGAGTTGACTCGGAGTCTAATCGGTGAACAGGACGATAGAGTAGCATGTAATATTAAGCGATGCATAACGTAAGCAGACACGAAAGAGTGCGACCTCTCTTGCGGACCCGTGTAGTCCTCGAGGTCATCTGCTCGGTTGATGATGGTAATGCAGTTTTTATGGCTGCCAGCGGCGGGGAAGAAGATCTGAGGCAGCGAAAGACAGTCTGGAGGCCGGATCCCTGCTGTGCTGGACCCTTCTATCGTTGGAGCAGCTGAGCTGGGGTGGACGACGGCGCAGCAGGAGCGGGACAAACCACACAAGGTTTTCTTTGACAACTATCTGTAAGAGAAGTAATTCTGTAAGGGCTCGTTTGAATTGGAGGATTCCAACAATGCAGGGATAGGAAATAGACAGGAATAGGATAGGAATGCACATGCAAAACAGAGAATTTAAAAACACAGGATTTCTGCCAATCTGGGTGTTTGATTCACAACAATTGGAAGATCACAGAGGATCCAAAGAAGCATGGTGAGATTAAGTCAAACCACAAGAAAATGTACGGTTATAATGCTATTATGCTACTATCTCTTAGTCTTGTGCTTCATGAATAGGAATTTGAAAAGGAGGACAAGTGAAAATTAAAATTCCTACGTTTTTTCTTTCAAGGAGACACTAAAGGAACAAATCTGTGTGCTCAGTGGACAATATATATAACATGTAGAGTAAAAAAGAGATGCAACAAGTGTACAACCTCTTTGGCGAAGCCATGTCGATCTCAGCGTGATTGGGTTGGCCGGTGAGGATGCTCCGGCTGACTTTGCTATCGGAGGAGGGGAAAAAGATCTTAGGCGTCTGGAGATGGATCCCGAGGTACTGCTCCGCTGTGATGGAGGGTTTCGTCGTTGGAGCAGCTCCGGTGAGTTGTACGACGCCGAGGCTGAAGCAGGACAAGAGAGACAACGAACAACGTTAACCTGAGTGGAATTCTAATAGCATCTCCAATACATGACGTAAAATACATAACCACAAAGTGCTAGATGTAAAATACATCAGTCGCTCATCTCTGAACTTAACTGTCGAAACTGAATTTTGCTGTCGAAACTGAATTTTGCTGTGAAACTGAACGCACTAGCAAGGTGAGGCTACACGTCGGTCGACTGACTTTTTCATCTTTGGTCAGTCGATTTTGCAGCCGTTGGATACGAAATCAAGGGCCTGTGGTTCATCTTCAACCTCCACCCCCTGAGCCGCCAGCCACCACCGGCCAAACAGCAGCCCCCCGCCGCCCGCGGCCGGTGGTGCGCCGCCCCGCCCGCCCCGAAAACACTCTCCACCGCCGGTCCGCCGCCGCCCCGGTCATCCCTCTAGGCCCCCCCGTGCCGAGCTTTTTCTCCGGCGATCCCCACGCCACCGCCCCTCCAACGCCCCGCCACCGCCGGTGACCACCGCCCCCATCCTGAACCCTAAGATAGATAGTGGGGTACCTCTCCGGCGAGCCCCCCTCCCCGCTGCGGCTGGTTCTTCCTTCACCCCGGCGAGCCCCCCCACCCCCTGAAAATCGACTGACCCAAAAGTCGATTCAGTCGACTGAAGTGTAGCTAAATCGGAGCAGCATCGCAAGCAAGAGCAAGAGCGAGAGCAGTAGCGCGAGCAAGAGCAATAGCAAGAGCAGACCAGGCAGGGGACCGAGAGCAAGAGCAGAGCAGCAGGGCGAGCGAGAGCTAAAGCAGCAGCAGCTCCTACTGATGTGGACATCGCCGCTGAGGGAGCGACGTCGTGGAGGAAGTGGCCGGCGATGCCACCGTGGATGGAGCCGCGCCGTGTTGGCTCGGGACCGAGCGCCGGCAGCACCGTGAGATCAAATCAAGAAGAAAATGCGGCGATTAGTGTACAACCTCTTTGGTGGTGCCGATTAGGCCGCAGCTTCATCTGAGGAAACGACGATGATGATGCTCTTCCGGTGGTGCAGGTGAAGACGGCGGTGTGGGAATTGAGGTGGCGCGAAAGACGAGGGGAACGTTGGGGCAGCTCCTTGGAGGTGGAGGACGGGGTGGCTGAGCCGGCGGGACGATGAGATCAACGACGGATCCTCATCCGGTACGGTGGATGAGGGACGTCGAGGTGTTGCTGTGGACGACGTCGTCGGGGAAGAGGCTCCGGCTGGGTGGCGGACGGAGCAGGGTGTGGGGTTTCGTCGCGGGTTTTCACGGCCTCGGTGTACGAATGGGTGGGCGGATGGGATGGCAGTGGGGAACCATGGCTTAGAGATGCGCTAGTCCGAAATATGGGATAAGTTACGAAAGTACCCCCACCGATTTGAGGCGGTTCTTTCGGTTCATGGGTACCACGGGCCTTTCGCGTGTCGGGATTTCACAGGAGGTGGAAGTTTTCGCGCGCATTGTAATTTCGAAATAGCAAGGCGCGGGTTGAGATGGTGGGAGTTGTCGGAGCACAACGAGACAAAGATATATCTTCAATATTTCGGGCTAACAAGGCGCGGGTTGAAATTTTCCGGACAAGCCTAACGTGTACTGTACCAAATCAATGTGCACTACAAATGTCATTCAAAACTTTGAATTCATGTTATGTTCAATTAAAATATTTCGCTACGTGTATAATGCATGCAACCTACTACTCAAATGAACGTTTTAGTGCATTCCAAACGTATATACTACCACTTCAATATGAACTAAATTTGAATTCGTTTCTCTATTTGAATAAGATCTACAGTAATGATTGTTGTGAAGTCAAAGCATTTGAATTCGTTTCTCTGTTTTAATAAGATCTACAATCATCATTATTGTCAAGTTAAACCATCGTTTGTGTATTATCTTCACAGCACACCACATGATTAGTCTCGAGTTACATATGAACTATGTGTACTATATGAACTCGAACTAGATTTTCTGAATCCACTTTGTTTTGATTTCAAATCACATTACATTTCTAGCTCTAGCTAGATCTTCATAATCTAAACCATGTCTCATATGTATAATGTGTTTATCACATTATGTATGGTGCCCCGCCCCTTACGCCTACAAGTATTTAGATGTGAGTTGCAAACACCACACATTACCACAAATTCAAATAAAATGTGAGAATGTTCGATATATAGTATTGTTTAGATTGTTCGATATTTAGTTGTAAGCTGCAAACGCCACACATTATCACAAATTCAAATAAAATGTGAGATTGTTTGATGTATAGTATGGTTTAGATTGTTCGGCATTTAGCTGTGAGTTGCAAACGCCATGCATTATCACATTATGGTATAACATGTGCACAGCACGTGTATCACTGCTATATTCATGCATGCAATGTTTAAAACACTATGATCTCCTATTCAAATATATGAATCCGCTTTCATATCAAATTATGATCTTTGTTAGTCTCTTACACCCACACAATCCTCTAACCTTTGTAGCTACCACTAACTTTCTCTCGTGCATGCACACGCCCTCCTCGCCCTCCCCCTCCCTCGGCATTCTATCCATCGGGCACATTCATTTTTTTCTTTAGGTCGTTCTCCCAGAGTCTCCACAACTCCTTTCCGACACACACCGATCGATAAACCTCTCCAGCGATGCCTGCCTACAACATACACACACACCTTCAATCTCCTCCTTTATGTGTCCTTGCCTCGTGTCTCTCATACGGTCAGACACACGTGTAAACTCTCGCCCCTCTCTTCATCGATCTCACAACCGCACACTCCTCCCCTATCTAGCTAGTAGTTGGGCCTCTCGCACCACCTCCTAGCTCCATTCTCTGTGTCTATCCATCTCGCTGGGCCTTATTTGCCTCTAACAAATGGACGTACACCGACCGATCTCTCGCTATACATATAGCTAGCTAGGTCCTTATAACTCGTTTTTACCCACACGTCAATCGATCTACCTCATTAGTTGTGTCTCTCCCTTCCTCCGACAAACAACAATTGATCTACCGATCTAGTTAGGTTTGCTTACCAAACACATGGTTCCCCTTCATCATCCATGGATGCGTCCCGACAGATCTATCACGCACAGGCACACACAGAAACACATCCCCACTCTTATTGATAACATTGCAGTTCCACCCTCAGTTTATCTAGTAGGCCTCTCCCACCATCTTCGAGAAGCAACTCCATCACCCATCCAGCACTCTACCCCTCTCCCTCCCTCTCTCTCTCCTCTCTCTCTCTGTCCCATCATATTTCCCGTCCTTCAGTTATGTATGGATGTCGACCGATCTCCCTCAAGACATAGCTGGGTCCCTCCTTCTCAACACATATACGAGTCGTTCTACCTCTATAGTTAGGCCTCTGCCTACCCCTCCCCCCATCCCCTCCCCCCACACACACCGATACATCGAGCGCTCTAGTCATGTCTCCCTGCCACACACAAACTTGACATGTGCCCTCTAACGTTCCGGTAGGCCAGTCGCCCTATATCTTTGACTTGCACACGCACACAATTTCGATGGCTCTCTTCATCGATATCGCACCCACCCACTTGATCCTCTCTTTGACTCTATCGATAGCTATGACCCCTCCCTCTCTTCTCGTGGATTGCCTGACCCTCTATGTATGATATGGATAGGCCTCCATTTCACACACATTGCATGCAAAATTTTGTTTGAGATGTCATCGAAACATATTCCCACAAATAATTCACGAAATCAACCCCCCACCCCACCCCCACCCCAAAACAAAAAACACTCACGAACGCGGTTTGTATCTCTCACACACACCCACGTAGGTGGGGGACGTGCACGAAGAGAAGAGGTGCATGCACGGCGCACGTACTCCCGTCTCTTTCCCAACCACACCTGTGTGGGTACACGGTGGAGCTCATTTCTGTACGAAAAAGGCCGCCCATGTGGTAATTTGGCACGTGTACTGGTTGTCCACTTGGTGGAGGGAGGATCGTCTACCACGGGTGAACAAACAAATTGCGACTTGACGTGTTATGTTAAAAAGAGAGGCAAACCATGTGGGGCCTACCTTAGAGGCAAGGCTCTATACACTGGAGTACTTTTGATGTGTCCCGTCAACTCGTAGAACGAGGAGAAGCTTGCTTAGTACGCAGTCTCCCCCGCCCACGAGCGCGGTGGCTCGCAGGATGAGATGAAGCTTGCTCCGCCTTACGCCCACTTCCTTGCCCATGCGCGCGGTGGCTCGCAGGACGAGGAGAAAAATTTACTACTCCCTACATTTACTCCTTGTCCCTACTACCTTGGTTATAGAGATTATATCATATTGTTTGGAATATATATGTCCTTTAGAAGATTTCAATATGAACTACTAGTACATACTCCAAACACTGATGTATATAGACGTATTTTAGAGTGTAGATTCACTCATTTTGCTCCGTATGTAGCACTCTCCCTCGCCCCTCGACCCTCGCCCACGTGGTCGATGTGCAGCAATTCATTCGGTCTCATATAGCTAGAACGATATATACTGCACTACCATTATTGCTCGACTTCCCGGAGAGGCGAAGAGCCAATCGCAAGGTTAATATTTTGGAGATGCCAAGCGCAAGGTTATAGGAGAACGAGTAGTAGGTGCCACGTCATTTATAAATAAAGTTTTTTTTTTCTTCAGTGGCACGTACGCAATATGATAGGTTCATATGGAGAGAAAAGGAAACCGCTCCACTATATACATAGTCAGGACGGGCCAGCCTACACGGTTGCTTGCTGGGGTTGCTCTCTTCACACTCTCTCGCACAAAACGACTGTGGCCACATCTCTAACATCCCGGCGGATCACGTCCGCTTGGGGAAGGGGTGGATGCTTAGTGTAGATGCGGTGGCCATCGCCGATGGCGAAAACCCACTGTCGGCACGTCCCGATCAGGGGTCCCCGCCGTTCTCTCTCACAAAGCCGGTGAGGTTGCCTTCGTCCCTTGCTCACTGCCGCGATGTGGGCAGTTGCCGCCTCCCGCCGCCCTCCTCAAGGTTGAGCTACGTCCCTCAGGTACAACTCCCTTTACAGCCGGCTTGCACCACTGCTCCAGCTGCCCACATCACTCCCTGTGGATATTTCTCTACTTCTTTGCCCCGCACATACCTCTACTGGCTTCTATGTACTGTATTTGTGATGAGTTTATGTCTCATCAACTAGTCCCAGTAATCTTATTCTAATCACGCTTCTTCAATTTCTTTGCCACAGGGATGCTCATCTCGATTTTGGTGAAACTGCACAAAATGAACCGATGGTCAAAAGGTTGCAAACTTCATTTATTAGGAAGCTCGAACGTTGCCAGCAAATTGAAGCCTGGTTAGGTTCACGGTTCAAGGGCTAGGGACTGCATGGATCATTTTTTTCTTTAGCTGCCTCTGTTCCAAAATAAGTGTCAACTTTAGTAGTAGTACAACTTTGTACTAAAGTTTGCACAAAGTTGAGACACTTATTTTGGAACGGAGGGAGTACATATTTGCTATGATCTGTCAATCATTGAGATGCAATAGCATGCATGTTAGTCTCCTTTGTATTTGATGAAATGTTGCAACGGGCAACCTTGAACGCAAGATACATGTAACAGAAGCTGGAAGCTTCATAGCATTGTACAAATTTATCTCGCTGATAAATTACAGTACGTACTATACTAGTACTTCCTCCATTCCTAAATATAAGTCTTTGTAGAGATTTCACCATGAACCACATGCGGATGTATATAGATGCATTTTAAGTGTAGATTCATTCATTTTGTTCCGTATGTAGTGGAATCTCTACAAAGACTTATCTACTAGTAATAGCTAGCCCCCACTACTAGGAATTCTCTATCCTCTCCTTGAGCCACATCATCAAAATTGATGTAGCCGTTAGATGAATTAAACCAGTCCATAATAGCTGTCTGATCTAGACGTTGAGAGGCTCCGCACTAAGCCACATGCAAGCATGCAGAAATACCGTGGCACATGCATGTGAGTGGGTTTTAAATCACATCAACATGTTTGCATGCAAGCATGCACCGGTAGCATGCATTTAAGTGAGCTTTTAAGTCCCTTTAACATGTCAAAAAGAAAAATATAATCCCATTATGCAGTAGGAGTTGGCTGATCTTTTTTTCTTACGTGGGATGATCTAAATGATGATGGGAGTTTATTTAGTTTGGCTACCACATTTGTCATGCGGTTATAGAGTTTTTTTTAGTTCTATGAAATCGATAATTTTGCGCAGAGACATATACCGCTGTTCCGCGGCAACGCGCGGGGACTCATCTAGTAATATTTAGGAACGGAGAGAGTACTATGTAAAGAGTTAGGTGTCGCACGGTGATAGTGTGAGGTGGGCCATGTAATCACTGAGCCTGCGTGTTTTCACTGCTCTTGCATGCCTCCGCTGTAAGAATGGAGAAAATTGTAATCTAGTAGTAGTACCTCCTTTCGCTGAAAGCTTGGGACATCCAGCAGTCCTACCACCTCAGTAATAAAGACCAATGAGCCGTCAAATCACATAGACCCAGCAGTAAGTTGGACGGACGAAGCAACCATCACTCTTGCGCCAGTGAGAGGTCGTGTCCGCTCTGCCCGGGCATGAATGCGGCACCGATTCTTTGGAGCGGCGCTGACCGTTTTGTGCGGGAAGCACGCGCGGGCGATGGAGGGGCTTTGGTTGGGCCAGGCTGGTCAGGAGCGGGCGTGGCAGCTGTCCGCATGTCCCTACCGGACACGCCCGGAAACGAGAGGATGCACCGACTCTCGCGGCTAAAATCGTACACTACACAACATCTCTCTGTAGGAGTAGGTCGATCTATCGCTCTCTCTAACACACACATGCTGTTAAACACACACACACACACACACGCACCTTGGTCCCGTTGCACCTTCAAACGTGACTTATTACACCTAGACGGAGGGAGTAGTAAGTATACGAGATACGGTGGCACACTGACTTAAGTCGAATACAAGTGCCCAAAATTTGTGTGCATGTTATAATAAGGATTCACTTAAAATAGTACGTGAGCGAACAGAGGGATCAATTGGACAATGTTTTCGAGCAGTAGCGAGATGTGTGAGGTAAGATACACCGCTGGCGCTTTTAATTTTTCTTATTAATTTGTTTGTTTCACCCTCTGACTGGTGGGACCCAACGTACTACGTGGAGAGAGGTAAGGTGACTAAGACTGCATTATTTCTGCACCACTGTGGATAGTCTTACCACCAAAGCCACATGACACGATTATGATTGAAATCCCAATGACTCCCACACACACACACACACAAAACACGACATGCTTGTCACACGAATGCAGGAATGTATAAAAGGTTATTTCCCTCTCGTTGAACATAACGGGAGGGTTGTGTAGCTGGTTAGCCTGTTCGCTCATCAAACTTGAGGTCTCGGGTTCGATAACTAAACTTGAGCATAATTTGTGCCAGGAGGATTCTTTGACTGGTCAAAATGTTTTCTAGGGTTTGCACGCTTCACACTCTCTCTCCAGTATATATATACACGCTGGAGCCTCACACTTGTAGTTGCTCTCTTCACACTCTCTCGCCCTCTCCCACTGGAGCCTCAGCGCTTGTAGTTGCTCTCTCCACACTCTCTCACCCTCTCTATATCTAAACAAGACTTCGTTGGCCTCTCTCTCCCCTCACTGCTGCTCAAAGAGCCGGCAGGATCCGTCCGCCGGGAAGGGAAGGAGACTTAACGCTGTCGCCGTTGGCGAGGGACTACCGGCGCAGCTGTTCACTTTCCACCCAGCGGCGGCGCGGGAGGGCCTCCGACCCCTTCTTCTTCGCCGCCGTCCCGTTGCCCACCGAACCACGCCCCAAGAACCTTAAGGTATAATTTACTTACTCCACATGCATTGCTCTAGCTGCATGTATACCATGAATCTAGGACGTGGTTCAAATAGGAAAGGAGTGGGGGAAAGTTGTGGGAAAAGTTGTATATAGCATGAATCTAGGACGTGGTTCAAAGAGGAAATGAAGGGGGAAAGTTGTATAGCATGAATCTAGGATGTGTTTCAAAGAGGAAAGGGATGGGGGAAAGTTGTGGGGAAAGTTGTATCACATAAATCTAGGGTGTGGTTCAAAGAGGAAAGGAAGGGGCGAAAGTACTAGTTCAAAAAGGAAAGGAAGGGACAAGGCTGTAGAGTTTGAGCAGGACTAGATTTGCTGCGCTCACATAGGGAAAGGTGTCTAAAGATAACAAAACCGGGACCAACACAAATATGCTCCTTGTGTTGGAAATATGCCCTAGAGGCAATAATAAATAAGTTATTATTATATTTCCTTGTTCATGATAATCGTTTATTATCCATGCTAGAATTGTATTGATAGGAAACTCAGATACATGTGTGGATACATAGACAACACCATGTCCCTAGTAAGCCTCTAGTTGACTAGCTCGTTGATCAATAGATGGTTACGGTTTCCTGACCATGGACATTGGATGTCGTTGATAACGGGATCACATCATTAGGAGAATGATGTGATGGACAAGACCCAATCCTAAGCCTAGCACAAGATCGTGTAGTTCGTTTGCTCAGAGCTTTTCTAATGTCAAGTATCATTTCCTTAGACCATGAGATTGTGCAACTCCCGGATACCGTAGGAATGCTTTGGGTGTACCAAACGTCACAACGTAACTGGGTGACTATAAAGGTGCACTACAGGTATCTCCGAAAGTGTCTGTTGGGTTGGCACGAATCGAGACTGGGATTTCTCACTCCATGTAAACGGAGAGGTATCTCTGGGCCCACTCGGTAGGACATCATCATAATGTGCACAGTGTGACCAAGGAGTTGATCACGGGATGATGTGAGTTACGGAACGAGTAAAGAGACTTGCCGGTAACGAGATTGAACAAGGTATCGGGATACCGACGATCGAATCTCGGGCAAGTAACATACCGATAGACAAAGGGAATTGAATACGGGATTGATTGAATCCCCGACATCGTGGTTCATCCGACGAGATCATCGTGGAACATGTGGGAACCAACATGGGTATCCAGATCCCGCTGTTGGTTATTGGCCGGAGAACGTCTCGGTCATGTCTGCATGGTTCCCGAACTCGTAGGGTCTACACGCTTAAGGTTCGATGACGCTAGGGTTATAGGGAAAGTATGTACGTGGTTACCAAATGTTGTTTGGAGTCCCGGATGAGATGCCGGACGTCACGAGGAGTTCCGGAATGGTTCGGAGGTAAAGATTTATATATGGGAAGTCCTGTTTTGGACACCGGAAAAGTTTCGGGTGATATCGGTAATGTACCGGGACCACCGGGAGGGTCCCGGGGGTCCACCAAGTGGGGCCACCAGCCCCAGAAGGCTGCATGGGCCAAGTGTGGGAGGGGACCAGCCCCAGGTGGGCTGGTGCGCCCCCCACCAAGGCCCAAGGCGCAGGGAGAGTGGGAGGGGGCAAACCCTAGGTCCAGATGGGCCTTAAGGCCCACCCTAGTGGCGTTCCCCCCCTCTCCTCCCCTTGGCCGCCCCCCTAGATGGGATATAGGGCTGGCCGCCACCCCTTGGGGTGGAACCCTAGAGGGGGCGCAGCCCCCCTCTCCCCCTATATATAGTGGAGGCAAAGGGGCAGCCCAACACATGAAGTTCATCTTCCTCTTGGCGCAGCCATATCCCTCTTCCTCCTCCTCTCCCGCGGTGCTTGGCGAAGCCCTGCGGGATTGCCACGCTCCTCCACCACCACCACGCCGTCGTGCTGCTGCTGGACGGAGTCTTCCCCAACCTCTCCCTCTCTCCTTGCTGGACCAAGGCGTGGGAGACGTCACCGGGCTGCACGTGTGTTGAACGCGGAGGCACCGTTCTTCGGTGCTTAGATCGGAATCAACCATGATCTGAATCGCTACGAGTACGACTCCTTCATCCGCGTTCTTGCAACGCTTCCGCATCGCGATCTACAATGGTATGTAGATGCACTCCCCTTCCCCTCGTTGCTAGATTACTCCATAGATTGATCTTGGTGATGCGTAGAAAATTTTGAATTCTGCTACGTTCCCCAACACCTTGGTTGTTTGTTCTTTTTTGCAACAGACTGTGCATGACCACAGTACATCGGTAGATGCACATGGTGCTGGTGTGTCCACTGTCCCGTGCAACTCATTAGCTGTAGTTAATCTAAGGCCCTGTTTGGTTAAAAACTCCCTAGTCCCTACCTGCTTGGTTCCAGGGACTAAACATGGACTAGAGGTTATTAAATGACATGCTAAAATACCATGTTACCCCTAGTAATGAACTGATAGAGACAAGGTGCGATGCGTGGCAGGGGCAACTGTTGGAAAAAGTCCCAAAAAGACTCCCTCGGGGTCTTCTTTCTTTAGTCCCAAATGCCCACTTTTAGTCCCTAAAAGTCCCTCCTGTTTGATTTAGATGGGACTGACACGGAGTTTTTTTAGTCCCTACACCAAAATGTCCCTGTAAACAAACACCCTCTGATAATGCCACTGGAAAATTGATGCAATGCCACAGTTAAAAGCAAGTTACATGTTTAATGAATTTTATTGTTAATATAATCTCTATGTTAATATTAATCAATGCCATCGTTTGAGAAATGCTACTGCCTTGCTTTCTTTCCCATTTAGATAAGGTAGATGCTTCTTTTTGTTGGCTTCTGTGTCATCCACCGTTATTGACCACTAATTGTTTCCTTTGCACCTCTGTGTAAACAGGGTTATCTACTTCACCTCATTGCCATTGTGACCTTTTGTTGCACTGCACAAAACACTTTTGTTTTAAGAGTGTTTTGTGCAGTTCAACCAAAATGTCACACCGACAATGTTGCTTGATTGCTTGATCTTAGTGGAACTGCACAAGAGGAGATCTTACTCCCTATCCGTTAAGGCGAATTTGGTTCAGATCTTCTTCTTGTGAGTTATTTCAATTCCGCATCATGAGAGGTCAGTACTAGCCTTCTTTCACATGTTTTTGCAGTGTGCTTTCATATGTTGTGCTACTTGTACGATAATGTTGCTTGATTTTAGTGAATTGCACAAATGGAGACAAGACTTCCAATCTGTATGTGCACCGTAATATCCCATTGAGGTAAGATAAGGATATTTCACAACTGCTGGCCTGTATTTTGCCACTTTCATCAGAAAATTAAGTTTAGTACTATACTTGTGCTCCCTAATTGACATGCCAAATCTTACATTGAAGGTGAAGCTTGTCTGTTATTGAACCAAGTGATGAAGGGGAAGAACAAGCGGAAGAAAAACAAAAATCAACTCCCGCTGCTGTAATGAAGCACTGGAACTGTGATGACACAAGTAATGATATAGTTTTGCATCTTAATTTATTGCTATGGCTGGAATGAGCAATTGTTTTGCCACTGATTTGATGCCACTCTTAATGTAATATGTAATTATCTCTACTTGTGCAAACAGGGATCTCCTTTGAAGATACCATATATTTTAGTGGAACTGCACAAGAAGATGTTGGAAACATTAAACTAATCGAGGAGTATATAGTAAGCATGGCCACCACCGTAGATAGCAACAGATGGTTCCGGAGAAGTGCTTCATCTGTATGCTCTACACAATAAGCCTCCTAACAAAGGTTGGTACTCGCCCAGTGATTTCATCCATATGATTGAGCTTTGTCATCTCTATTGGTGTTGTGCTACTGTTTAGATACTGTCATGAAAAAGTGGTATTGTCCTTGAGAAGTGCTTCATCTGTGCTGTTTTAAATATTTCCTTTCCTTTTTTTCGAGCAAACAGGGATGCTAGCATTTAGTAGTCCTCTAGTCTTTGCACAACAGGATCATCTTCCTCTGAAGAACAATATGGAGTACGTGAAGTGACTAGTTTCGATTATGCCAGGATGAAGACGCCCTGTCTATCTTCTCATCAGAAGGAGCAGTTGAAGGATGGTTACATTACTCCCCACAAAACCAAACTAACTTCAGCTCAGAAGGACTGACAAATCTCCATTTTATTGCTGTGATGCGCGAGTACAATGTTGTTCTAGGATTCTTTCTGGTGAGTTCCATTTTTCTAAAAGTGTGATCTACATGGACCATGTATGTGCCTGTTGAAACTGTCAATTCATAGTACAGTTTGCTTTATACTAATCACTTTTTTGTATTTGTGCAAACATGGGTGCTCAGCTTGATTTCAATGGGAACTGCACAAAATGTTCATGAATACATCGAATCATTCATTTCCACCACAAGAAAGGAGGTGCCGATAAGTTCAAGGCATTGCAACATATAAGGGCGAAATCATACAAGCTACGCGCGAATTTGGTTGATTTTGGTGGAACTGCACAAAAAGAACAGCAGGTTTATTTAGCACGAGGTGCCATGTCAATGTACGAACTGATGGAAAACCCTGCCCATTCCACAATCGTAGGCATTTGATATTTTGGAATGGGACAACCTTATCAAATTTTGCTCATTGATTTTAGCAAGACATGCGTTTGATATTTTCGAATGGGACGCCCTTTGCTGTCAGCAGCGTCGATCAATTTTTTCTTTATTCTTTAGTTGTGAAGTAAATATTGCCTCTGACATGTGAGTCGCTGAGATGCATAATCATCGATTGTTTTGAATGTTCTCTATGAATTGCCAGGCCTGTGTGTTTGATTGCAATGTACAGAAATGCTAAAAAGCTGCTCAAACTCTTTGTACTCCTTCTGTTCCTTTTTACTTCGCACATTGTGAAAGTGCATACTTTTTTGTATAAGATTGGTCAAAGTAGAGATACTTTGACTGCAGACAAACCTTGTATGCAGACTAGAAAGGACCGGAGGGAGTACATGTGAAACTGCTGCAAACGAGGTGATCACCCTGGGAATAATGCTAGTACGTATTGTTTTGCATGTTCATCCAATGCCAATGATACAGGAATTCGAACTAATCGAAATAAATTCATTCATACACGATCGGATTTCATATAAACATGCCGGATTTCATTACATTTCATACATTCCTCAACTAAAAAGGGGTGCGCTGGAGGTATAAATAATTAACCGAAGCTACCCACCTGTGTCCCGCTGAGCCGAACAGAAGCTTCAGTGACTTAACTGCAGGTGCAGTTGCGTAACTGACATGTGGCCTGTTGGGCCCACGTGTCAGTCAGCCAACTGCACCAGCAGTTAAGTAGAAGCAACGTACTTCTCCAGCGCAACTCTCCGACTCCACGTCGCCGCCAGGAAGCTAACCGACCGTCAATGGTCAACCCGCCTAGCTTGGCTTCAACCAGAGGGTAGCAGCGGTGGCCTTACTTGGACCCGAGCGGCGGCGACTTACCGTGTTCTACTATTCTTCATTTTCTGTGTGGCGCGGCCTCGTTGGCAGCGGGGCGGGGCCTCGGCGGAGCCGGCGATGTCCTCTGTCTCGTTGCCGGCGGGCGGCGCCTCAGCGGAGCGGTGGAAATCCTCCCCCATGTTGCCGGCAGGGTGGGGCCTCGGCTGAGCCGGCGATGTCCTCTGCCTCGTTGTTGGCGGGGCGGGGCCTCGGCGGAGCCGGCGGTGTCCTCTGCCTCGTTGTTGGCCCCGCGGGGCCTCGGCGGAGCAGGGCCTCATCGACGCCAGCGGAGCGGGGACTCGTCGGAGCCGGCATTGTCCTCTGCGTCGTCCTCAGTCTCGCCAAACAGCGCCTCGCCCGCTTCATCGCCCTCTTTGCTAGCCTCTTTGTAGGCAGCCGCAGCCTCCGCCACCCGCATGCGGTACCGCCAGCGCTCGAGGCGGCCCTTGCGGGTGGAGCGGTACGAGTCGAGCAGTGCCTCCTGCTCCGCTCGCTCCGCGGCGATCTGCTCCTCCGCCTGCAGGTGCTCCTGGAGGAGATGGTGGTTGTAGGCGGCGCCGGCCTGTGCCTCCCGGAACTGCTCCTCACGCATCTGCCTCACCCTGTCCATATATTGGGCACTGGCCTCGCCGATGGTCATGGTGCAATGCACCGGCGAGGATGGGCTGGGCTGCAAATCTTTCAAGACGAGGAGAGTTTCATTCGGTTTGCCCAGAAATGGGCTGTACATTTTTAAAACACATCAAACCGGGAATTAGTTTCAATTTTTTTTCATTACAAGATCTTAAATTCCATTGATTTTTATGCGTGGACAATTATTTGGATTTTATATTTATATAAATTATTTTTCAAAATAGTTTGAATGTGAATCGATATTTCTGGATTAAAAACAGTTGACCGCACCGAAATATGCAAAATTTCGTATACTTTTTAACCGTGGGCACAATATGGGGTGTAATGCTAACAAAAAGAAGATGGGCTCCAAAAAAATTCTTAAGAATTAGCAAATGGGCTGTACATTATTAGAAATAATGGCAGATGGGTTGTATGCTGTTTTCCACAGATTTGAGGCTGACTTGTGCGCCTACTACAGGTTGACGCGTATGCTTTCATAAAAAAAAGGTTGACGCACATGCAATGCCCTATCAACTTAGTCAACACACGAGAGCAGTCACTGTTGGATGTCCATCCAACAACTGTCGTGCTTCTTCAATCTCTGCTCTTCATGCTCCAGCCGCACAAACAAGCACCGGCGGGACTGCCTGCTCCCTCCTCCCGCAGCCGGCTATGCTGCCGCGCAGGCCTCACGGCCCCACCGTACTCCCATCGCTGGCCTAGCCATCCCTCTACTCACCCACACATTCTGTTATTCTCCGGCGAAGGCAGACGAACCAGTAAACCCTCGTACTCCTCCGCATGGGAAACAACTGTCGAGTATTCCCTGGCTCCGTGTCGTTCCCTTCCTAGGCCTCGCCGTCGTCCACCGCCCTGGTGCTCTCGGCGCGGCCTGGTCAACATGGTCAATGAACGACATCCATCGGAAGTGAACTGTACGTGGAGAGGCTGACAGCTGGGTCCACGGCCACACGCAAGGAAATGTCTCCTTATTACGCGCAAAATAATGATTCCTCCACCTAATAGCTAGGACCCACAAGAAGGGCCTCTGTATTTCACGAAAAACGTTCCCCCCGCTGACAGGTCGGACCCACCAGCTATATCTTCGCACGCAAGGAAGTGACTCCTTATTACGCCCAAAAAATGAATACCCCCTGCTAGCTGGGACCCACCATATTGTTGGGCTGACTTGTGGGCCTACTAAGTTGACGGGGACGGAGGGCTTTGTCAACTTAGTCAATACTCCAGTGACCGTATGATGTCCATCCAACGGCCATAGTGCTTCTTCAACCTCTGGTCTTCTTGCTCCAGCCGCCCAAAGCAGCGCCGGTCGTGCCGCCTGCTCCTGCCTCCCGTGGCCGGCTGTGCTACCGCGGAGGCCTCACCGCCCCCATACTACTCCTACCACTGGCCAGGCCATCCCTCCACTCACCTACACCCCCTGTTATTCTGCGGCGACGGCAGCCTCACACCGCAGCCGAACCAGTGAACGCTCGTACTCCTCTCCGCGTGGGCATCCACTGCCGCGTCTTGCCCGGCTCCGCGTCGTCCCCTTCCTAGGCCTCGCCGTTGTCCACCACCGTGGTGCTCTCGGCGCGGCGTGGTCAATGTGGTCAACGACCGACTTCCATCGGAAGAGTACTGTACGTGGAGAGGCTGACAGCTGGGTCCACGGCAGCCGCAAGGAAGTGCCTCCTTATTACGCGGAAAATAATTATTCCTCCACCTGACAGCGGGGACCCACCGGACGGGCCACCAGTATTTTGCGAAAAAATCGTTTCCCCCTGGCTACTGGGACCCACCGGACGGGCCACCGTGTTTCGCAAAAAAAACGTTCCCCCCGCTGTCAGCTCGGACCCACTGGAAGTGCCTCCTTATTACGCACAAAAAAATGAATACTCCCCCGGCTAGCTGGGACCCACCTTGGTGGGAGGTTGACTTGTGGGCCTACTAAGTTGACGGGGACGAAGGGCTTTGTCAACTTAGTCAATATGAACGGTTCTAGCACCAGTGACCGTACGATGTCCATCCAACGGCCGTAGTGCTTCTTCAACCTCTGGTCTTCTTGCTCCAGCCGCCCAAAGCAGCGCCGGGTCGTGCCGCATGCTCCTGCCTCCCGTGGCCGGCTGTGCTACCGTAGAGGCCTCACCGCCCCCTACTATTCCCACCGCTGGCCAGGCCCTGCGGCGACGGCAGCCTCACACCGCAGCCGAACCAGTGAACCCTCGTACTCCTCTCCGCGCGGGCTTCCACTGCCGCGTCTTCCCCGGCTCCGCGTCGTCCCCTTCCTAGGCCTCGCCGTTGTCCACCGCCGTGGTGCTCTCCGCGTGGCGTGGTCAACGTGGTCAAGGAACGACTTCCATTGGAAGAGTACTGTACGTGGAGAGGCTGACAGCTGGGTCCATGGCCACAACCCAGTTTTTTTTGTGATTTGCCAAGTAAGTCGCTTTGTCAGGCCTGTTGGGCTGCAAATCTTTCAAGACGAGGAGAGCTTTCATTCGGCTGGCCGAGAAAATGGGCCATCAGTAATGAGAAATGGGCTGTACATTTTTAAAACACATGAAACCGACAATTAGTTTCAAATATCTTTTTTTCATTTCAAGATTTTAAATTACATTATTTTTTATGTGTGGAGAATTTGTTGGATTTTATATCGATATACATTTATTTTTAAAATCAGTTTGAATGTGAGTCGAAATTTCGGGATTAAAAACAGTTCGGACCGAACCGAAATATGCAAAATTTTGTATAATTTTTTAACCGTGGCCACAATATGGGCTGTAATGCTAACAAAAAGAATATGGGCTCCAAAAAAACCTTAAGAATTAGCAAATGGGCTGTAAATTATTAGATATAATGGCAGATGGGTTGTATGCTGTTTTCCACAGATTTGAGGCTTTCCTAAAAAAAAAGGTTGACGCACAAGCACTGACTGTTGGATGTCGATCCAACTGCCGTCGTGCTTCTTCAATCTCTGCTCTTCCTGCTCCAGCCGCTCAAACAAGCGCCGGCGGGACTGCCTGCTCCCTCCTCCCCGCGGCCGGCTGTGCTGCCGCGCAGGCCTCACCGCCCCACTGTACTCCCATCGCTGGCCTAGCCATCCCTCTACTCACCCACGCCTGTTGTTATTCTCCGGCGACGGCAGACGAACCAGTAAACCCTCGTACAGTCGTACTCCCCTCTGCGTGGGAAACAACTGCCGAGTCTTCTCTGCCTCCGTGTCGTCCCCTTCCTAGGCCTCGCCGTCATCCACCGCCGTGGTGCTCTCGGCGCGGCGTGGTCAATGTGGTCAATGACCGACTTCCATCGGAAGAGTACTGTGCATGGAGACACTGACAGCTGGGTCCACGGCCGCAGCAAGGAAGTGCCTCCTTATTACGCGCAAAATAATTATTCCTCCACCTAACAGCGGGGACCCACCGGACGGGCCACCGTATTTCGCGAAAAAAACGTTTCCCCCCTGACTGCTGGGACCCATCAGCTACACCTTCGCACGCAACGAAGTGTGTCCGGGCAAAACAAAACGATTCGCCCCCCTAACTGCTGGGACCCACCAGCTACATCTTCGCACGCAAGGAAGTGCCTGACAGTCGGGACCCACCTCGTCGAAGCATACGTAGCATTGTCATTCTGGTCGCGAACGTGTACGTACATATATACTGATGGATGTAGAGGCGCGCACGTGTCATAGTAGAGGCGCGCAGGTAGCATGTACACGTACGTACAGCGGCCAGGGTGCAAGAAAGAAAATACGGCCACGTATGTGTACATACGGGTGGGGTCTCGAACGCCTACTCGCGCATACGTACAACGAGGGCTCGTTGACATGGCTGGGTCGAAACGGAGAAACAGCGTCGTCGTCGTGTTCATGGAGAGGCAACGGAATGCGTCGTGTTCATGGGGAGGCAATGGAATGCGTCGTGTTCATCGGGAGGCAACGGAACACGTGGGAGCCAACCGGCTGGGTCAGAACGGAATGCGTGGTCGTGTTCATCAGGAGGGCTTGGACGGAACAGGCGATGGAAACGAGGCCTGGCGTACCGCAGAACGGAGAAAACGGCCTTGTGTTCGACCGGCCACGTTCGAAACGGGATCATGTTCATCGGGAGGGGTCTGGCGTACCGCAAAACGGACGAAACGGACCTCCTACGGTTGAAACGGGGGTCCTGTTGATCAGGAGGGGTGTGTCATGTTAGAAATATGCCCTAGAGGCAATAATAAATTGGTTAATATTATATTTCCTTGTTTATGATAATCGTTTATTATCCATGCTAGAATTGTATTGATAGGAAACTCAGATACATGTGTGGATACATAGACAACACCATGTCCCTAGTAAGCCTCTAGTTGACTAGCTCGTTGATCAATAGATGGTTACGGTTTCCTGACCATGGACATTGGATGTCGTTGATAACGGGATCACATCATTAGGAGAATGATGTGATGGACAAGACCCAATCCTAAGCCTAGCACAAGATCGTGTAGTTCGTTTGCTAAGAGCTTTTCTAATGTCAAGTATCATTTCCTTAGACCATGAGATTGTGCAACTCCCGGATACCGTAGGAATGCTTTGGGTGTACCAAACGTCACAACATAACTGGGTGGCTATAAAGGTGCACTACAGGTATCTCCGAAAGTGTCTGTTGGGTTGGCACGAATCGAGACTGGGATTTGTCACTCCGTGTAAACGGAGAGGTATCTCTGGGCCCACTCGGTAGGACAATATCATAATGTGCACAATGTGACCAAGGAGTTGATCACGGGATGATGTGTTACGGAACGAGTAAAGAGACTTGCCGGTAACGAGATTGAACAAGGTATCGGGATACCGACGATCGAATCTCGGGCAAGTACCATACCGGTAGACAAAGGGAATTGTATACGGGATTGATTGAATCCTTGACATCGTGGTTCATCCGATGAGATCATCGTGGAACATGTGGGAGCCAACATGGGTATCTAGATCCCGCTGTTGGTTATTGCCCGGAGAACGTCTCGGTCATGTCTGCATGGTTCCCGAACCCGTAGGGTCTACACACTTAAGGTTCGATGACGCTAGGGTTATAGGGAATAGATATATGTGGTTACCGAATGTTGTTTGGAGTCCCGGATGAGACCCCGGACGTCACGAGGAGTTCCGGAATGGTCCGGAGGTAAAGATTTATATATGGGAAGTCCTGTTTTGGTCACCGGAAAAGTATCGGGTGCTATCGGTGACGTACCGGGACCACCGGGAGGGTCCCGGGGGTCCACCAAGTGGGGCCACCGGCCCCAGAGGGCTGCGTGGGCCAAGTGTGGGAAGGGACCAGCCCCTAGATGGGCTGGTGCGCCTCCCACAAGAGGCCCAAGGCGCAGGGAAAGGGGAAGGGGGAAACCCTAGGCTCAGATGGGCCTAAGGCCCACCTAGTGGTGCGCCCCCCCTCTCTCCCCCCTTGGCCGCCCCTCCAAGTCCCATCTAGGGCTGACCGCACCCCTTGGGGGGGAACCCTAGATGGGGGCGCAGCCCCTCCCCCTCCCCTATATATAGTGGGGGTTTTGGGGCTGCCATAGACATGAGTCTTCCTCTCTCTTTGGCGCAGCCCTACCCATCTCCCTCCTCGTCTCTCGCAGTGCTTGGCGAAGCCCTGCTGGAGTGCCACGCTCCTCCATCACCACCATGCCGTTGTGCTGCTGCTGGACGGAGTCTTCCCCAACTTCTCCCTCTCTCCTTGCTGGATCAAGGCGTGGGAGACGTCACCGGGCTGCACGTGTGTTGAATGCGGAGGCGTCGTGGTTCAGCGCTTAGATCGGAATCAACCGTGATCTGAATCGCTACGAGTATGACTCCTTCATCCGCGTTCTTGCAACACTTCCGCATAGCGATCTACAATGGTATGTAGATGCACTCCCCTTCCCCTCGGTGCTAGATTACTCCATAGATTGATCTTGGTGATGTGTAGAAAATTTTGAATTTCTGCTACGTTCCCCATCAGTGGCATCATGAGCTAGGTCTATGCATAGTTTCTATGCACGAGTAGAACACAAAGTAGTTGTGGGCGTCGATTTTGTCAATTTACTTGCCATTACTAGTCTTATCTTGATTCGGCGGCATCGTGGGATGAAGCGGCCCGGACCGACCTTACACGTACACTTACGTGAGACAGGTTCCACCGACTGATATGCACTAGTTGCATAAGGTGGCTAGCGGGTGTCTGTCTCTCCCACTTTAGTCGGATCGGATTCGATGAAAAGGGTCCTTATGAAGGTTAAATAGAAATTGGCATATCACATTGTGGTTTTTGCGTAGGTAAGAAACGTTCTTGCTAGAATCCCATAGCAGCCACGTAAAACATGCAACAACAATTAGAGGACGTCTAACTTGTTTTTGCAGGGTATGCTATGTGATGTGATATGGCCAAAAGGATGTGATGAATGATATATGTGATGTATGAGATTGATCATGTTCTTGTAATAGGAATCACGACTTGCATGTCGATGAGTATGACAACCGGCAGGAGCCATAGGAGTTGTCTTAATTTATTTTATAACCTGCGTGTCAATGAAAACGCCATGTAATTACTTTACTTTATTGCTAACCGTTAGCCATAGTGGTAGAAGTAATAGTTGGCGAGACAACTTCATGAAGACACGATGATGGAGATCATGGTGTCATGCCGGTGACGAAGGTGATCATGCCGCTCCTCGAAGATGGAGATCAAAGGCGCGAGATGATATTGGCCATATCACGTCACTTTATGATTTGCATGTGATGTTTGTCATGTTTACATCTTATTTGCTTAGAACGACGGTAGCATAAATAAGATGACCCCTCACTAAAAAAATTCAAGAGACGTGTTCCCCCTAACTGTGCACCGTTGCGAAGGTTCGTTGTTTTGAAGCACCACGTGATGATCGGGTGTGATAGATTCTAACGTTCGAATACAACGGGTGTTGACGAGCCTAGCATGTACAGACATGGCCTCGGAACACATGAGAAACACTTAGGTTGACTTGACGAGCCTAGCATGTACAGACATGGCCTCGGAACACAAGAGATCGAAAGGTCAAACATGAATCGTATAGTAGATGCGATCAACATGGAGATGTTCACCGATGATGACTAGTCCGTCTCACGTGATGATCGGACACGGCCTAGTTTGACTCGGATCATGTATCACTTAGATAACTAGAGGGATGTCTATCTAAGTGGGAGTTCATTAACTAATCAGATGAACTTAATTATCATGAACATAGTCAAAAGGTCTTTGCAAATTATGTCATAGCTTACGCTTTAGTTCTACCGTTTAAGATATGTTCCTAGAGAAAATTTAGTTGAAAGTTGATAGTAGCAATTATGCGGACTGGGTCCACGAACTAAGGATTGTCCTCATTGCTGCACGGAAGGCTTATGTCTTTAATGCACCGCTCGGTGTGCTGAACCTCAGCGTCGTCTGTAGATGTTGCGAAACATCTGGCATACACGTTTTGATGACTACGTGATAGTTCAGTGTGTAATGCTAACGGTTTAGAATTGTGGCACCAAAGACGTTTTGAAACGTCACAGAACATATGAGATGTCCCGAAGACTGAAATTGGGATTTCAGACTAGTGCCCACGTCAAGAGGTATGAGACCCCTGACAAGTTTCTTAAGCCTGCAAACTAAGGGAGAAAAGCTCAATCGTTGAGCATGTGCTCAGATTGTCTGAGTACCACAATCGCTTGAATCGAGTGGGAGTTAATCTTCCAGATGAGATAGTGATGGTTCTCCATAGTCACTGCCACCAAGCTATTAGAGCTTCGTGATGAACTATAACATATCAGGGATAGATATGATGATCCTTGAGCAACTCGCGATGTTTGACACCGCGAAAGTAGAAATCAAGTAGGAGCATCAATTGTTGATGGTTAGTAAAATCACTAGTTTTAAGAAGGGCAAGGGAAGAAGGGATACTTCATGAAACAGCAAATCATTTGCTGCTCTAGTGAAGAATCCCAAGGTTGAACCCAAACCCGAGACTAAGTGCTTCTGTAATGAGGGGAACGGTCACTGAAGCAGAACTACCCTAGATACTTGGTAGATGAAAAGGCAGGCAAGGTCGACAGAAGTATATTGGATATACATTATATGAATGTGTACTTTACTAGTACTCCTAGCAGCACCAGGGTATTAGATACCGGTTCGGTTGCTAAGTGTTAGTAACTCGAAATAAAAGCTGCGGAATAAACGGAGACTAGCTAAAGGTGAGATGACGATATGTGTTGGAAGTGTTTCCAAGGTTGATGTGATCAAGCATCTCATGCTCCCTCTACCATCGAGATTGGTGTTAAACCTAAATAATTGTTATTTGGTGTTTGCGTTGAGCATAAACATGATTGGATTATGTTTATCGCAATACGGTTATTCATTTAAGGAGAATAATGGTTACTCTGTTTATTTGAATAATACCTTCAATGGTCTTGCACCTAAAATGAATCTCGATCGCAGTGATACACAAGTTCGTGCCAAAAAGATATAAAATAGTAATGATAGTACCACATACTTGTGGCACTGCCATTTGAGTCATATTGGTGTAGAACGCATGAAGAAGCTCCATGTAGATGGATCTTTGGACTCACTCATTTTTGAAAAGATTGAGACATGCGAACCATGTCTATTGGTATATATGCATGAAGAAACTCCATGCAGATGGATCGTTTGGACTCACTTGATTTTGAATCACTTGAGACATGCAAATCATACCACATGGGCAAGATGACTGAAAGGCCTCGTTTTCAGTAAGATGGAACAAGAGAGCAACTTGTTGGAAGTAATACATTTGATGTGTGCAGTTCAATGAGTGCTGAGGCACGCAGTGGATATTGATATGTTCTTACTTCACAGATGATTTGAGTAGATGCTGAGAATATTTACTTGATGAAACACAAGTCTGAATTATTGAAAGGTTCAAGTAATTTCAGAGTGAAGTTGAAGATCGTCGTGACAAGAGGATAAAATGTCTATGATATGATCATAGAGATATCTGAGTTACGAGTTTGGCACACAATTAAGACATTGTGGAAAGTTTTTCACAATTAATACCGCCAGGAACACCACAATGTGATGGTGTGTCCGAACATCATAACTGCACCCTATTGGATATGGTGCATACCATGATGTCTCTTATCGAATTACCACTATCGTTTATGGGTTAGGCATTAGAGACAACCGCATTCACTTTAAATAGGGCACCACGCAATTCCGTTGAGACGACACCATTTAGAGAAACCTAAGTTGTCGTTTCTTAAAAGTTTGGGGCTGCGACGCTTATGTGAAAATGTTTCAGGCTGATAAGCTCGAACCCAAAGCGGATAAATGAATACCCAAAACAGTTGGGTATACCTCCTATTTCAGATCTGGAAGTAAACAGGTCCTTTCTCGAGAAAAAGTTTCTCTCGAAAGAATTGAGTGGGAGGATGGTGGAGACTTGATGAGGTTATTGAACCATAACTTCAACTAGTGTGTAGCAGGGCACAGGAAGTTGTTCCTGTGGCACCTACACCAATTGAAGTGGAAGCTTATGATAGTGATCATGAAACTTCGGATCAAGTCACTACCAAACCTCGTAGGTCGATAAGGATGCGTACTACTTCAGAGTGGTACGTAATCCTGTCTTGGAAGTCATGTTGCTAGACAACAATGAACCTACGAGCTATGGAGAAGCGATGATGGGCCCGGATTCCGACGAATGGCTCGAGGCCATGAAATCCGAGAGAGGATCCATGTATAAAAGCAAAGTATAGACTTTGGAAGAAATACTTGATGGTCGTAAGGCTGTTGGGTGCAGATGGATTTTAAAAGGAAGACAGACAATGATGGTAAGTGTCACCATTAAGAAAGCTCGGCTTGTCGTTAAGATGTTTTCCGACAAGTTCAAGGAGTTGACTACGATGAGACTTTCTCACTTGTAGAGATGCTAAGAGTCTATTGGAATTATATTAGCAGTTACTGCATTATTTATGAAATCTTGCAGATAGGATGTCAAAACATTTTTTCCTCGACGATTTTCTTGAGGAAAGGTTGTATGTGATACAACCAGAAGGTTTTGTCAATCCTGAAAGATGCTAACAAGTATGCAAAGCTCCAGCAATCCTTCTAAGGACTGGAGTAAGCATCTCGGAGTTGGAATGTACGCTTTGATGAGATGATCAAAGATTTTGGGTTTATACAAAGTTTATGAGAAACTTGTATTTCCAAAGAAGTGAGTGGGAGCACTATAGAATTTTTGATGAGTATATGTTGTTAACATATTGTTGATCAGAAATGATGTAGAATTTCTGGAAAGCATACATGGTTATTTGAAAAGTGTTTTTCAATGGAAATCCTGGATTAAGCTACTTGAACATTGAGCATCAAGATCTATAAGGATAGATCAAGAACCGCTTAATAGTACTTTCAAATGAAAACATACCGTGACAAGATTTTGAAGGAGTTCAAAATAGACCAGCAAAGAAGGAGTTCTTGGCTGTGTTACAAGGTGTGAGTATTGAGTAAGACTCAAGACCTGACCACAGCAGAAGAGAGAGAAAGGACGAAGGTCATCCCCTATGCTTTAGACGTAGGCTCTACAGTATGCTATGCTGTGTACCGCAGATGAAGTGTGCCTTGCCATGAGTTAGTCAAGGGGTACAATAGTGATCCGGGAATGGATCACATGACAGCGGTCGAACTTATCCTTAGTATCTAGTGGACTAAGGAAATTTTCTCGATTATGGAGGTGGAAAAGGAGTTCGTCGTAAAGGGTTACGTTGATGCAAACTTTGACACTAATCCGGATGACTCTGAGTAGTAAACCGGATTCGTATAGTAGAGCAGTTATTTGGAATAGCTCCAAGTAGCGCGTGGTAGCTGCATCTACAAGATGACATAGATATTCGTAAAGCACACACGGATCTGAAAGGTTCAGACCCGTTGACTAATAACGTCTCTCACAAGCGAGATATGAACAAACCCCATGGGTGTTGGATTCATTACAATCACATGGTGATGTGAACTAGATTATTGACTCTAGTAAACTCTTGGGTATTAATCACATGGCGATGTGAACTAGATTATTGACTCTAGTGCAAGTGGGAGACTGTTAGAAATATGCCCTAGAGGCAATAATAAATTGGTTATTATTATATTTCCTTGTTTATGATAATCGTTTATTATCCATGCTAAAATTGTATTGATAGGAAACTCAGATACATGTGTGGATACATAGACAACACCATTCCCTAGTAAGCCTCTAGTTGACTAGCTCGTTGATCAATAGATGGTTACGGTTTCCTGACCATGGACATTGGATGTCGTTGATAACGGGATCACATCATTAGGAGAATGATGTGATGGACAAGACCCAATCCTAAGCCTAGCACAAGATCGTGTAGTTCGTTTGCTAAGAGCTTTTCTAATGTCAAGTATCATTTCCTTAGACCATGAGATTGTGCAACTCCCGAATACCGTAGGAATGCTTTGGGTGTACCAAACGTCACAACGTAACTGGGTGGCTATAAAGGTGCACTACAGGTATCTCCGAAAGTGTCTGTTGGGTTGGCACGAATCGAGACTGGGATTTGTCACTCCGTGTAAACGGAGAGGTATCTCTGGGCCCACTCGGTAGGACATCATCATAATGTGCACAATGTGACCAAGGAGTTGATCACGGGATGATGTGTTACGGAATGAGTAAAGAGACTTGCCGGTAACGAGATTGAACAAGGTATCGGGATACCGACGATCGAATCTCGGGCAAGTACCATACCGGTAGGCAAAGGGAATTGTATACGGGATTGACTGAATCCTTGACATCGTGGTTCATCCGATGAGATCATCGTGGAACATGTGGGAGCCAACATGGGTATCCAGATCCCACTGTTGGTTATTGGCCGGAGAACGTCTCGGTCATGTCTGCATGGTTCCCGAACCCGTAGGGTCTACACACTTAAGGTTCGATGACGCTAGGGTTATAGGGAATAGATATACGTGGTTACCGAATGTTGTTCGGAGTCCCGGATGAGATCTCGGACGTCACGAGGAGTTCCGGAATGGTCCGGAGGTAAAGATTTATATATGGGAAGTCCTGTTTTGGTCACCGGAAAAGTTTCGGGTGCTATCGGTAACGTATCGGGACCACCGGGAGGGTCCCGGGGGTCCACCAATGTCACGACCGGTTTTTCAATAAAATAATTATTGAGAGACCAATCCCTTTTACGGACCAGTAAGGAAGAATTCCTTCTCACTGGTAGACAATATCTTGGTCACAGAAGAAAAATACCAGGAGTACTAAATATAATACAAGGTTGAGCGGAGACTGCCCAACAATTTATTACATGCACGCCGATAAAACAAGACTGCGGATGGGGTGGCATAATACTAACTCACGATAATAACGGTGGCGGAAATATCACCGCGAAGCGAGTGATATGACTCCTGAAGGCTACAGCTCTTCGAGCGTCGGAGTGAGGCTCGAGGAGACTTATTGCGGGTGGCGGAAGCGTATATAATACAAGTGACCAATATCCGGGATCGCGCAGGACTGGCTGGGACTCCTCTAGGCGTCGGACGCGCTATCAAACTCTTCATCCAAGAGATGGCCTTCGTTAACATCTGGCCAAATCAACAAGCCAGGTGAGTACTATGAAAGTACTCGCAAGAAAGTTCGGACATAAGATATAACAAATGTAAACATGAAGCATATGAACAATTTATCCAGTGCGTTCAGACATAGAGATAATAAATACTGGGTGCCAAGCGAGGGTCTGAATGACGCCTCGAGCGGAAACTGCAGAATAGTAATACTGGTGCCAAACGAGGGTCTGAATGACTCCTCGAGAGGAAACTGCGAGAATAATAATGCCGGTGCCAAACGAGGGTCTGAATGACTCCTCGAGAGGAAACTGCGAGAATAATAATGCTGGTGCCAAACGAGGGTCTGAATGACTCCTCGAGAGGAAACTGCGAGAATAATAATGCCACAGTCGGGCGTCGGGGCGACACCACATAAAGGGCTTATAACAGAAAATAAAGGCAGTGCGTGCCACAGTCAGACGTCTGAGCGACATCACATAAAGGGCTTATATTTAAAGTAAGAAACAAAAGACACGCCGCAGTCGGACGTCTGAGCGACGTCACATAAAGGGCTTATATTGCAGTTCAATAATTTAATAGTTCGGGAACATAAATTATCACAAGTGCGAGACGAATAAAAAAATTTAGTCCATCCATAGGAATAATAATTAAACTGGATTTACCACTTGAGCTTGTTCACCGGGGACAAGTTTTCCACGCGGATAGATATGGATATACTGATTACACTACTTGATCATGGATACGATGACTTGGAAGGAATTGACTCTGCAGAGTTTGTACTTAACCACGGCCAACGGATTTCAGTAGTCACGGGGACTAGTTCCGTCTACGGTGTTTTGGAAGAAACACGTCTAACCAGTACACACCCAATTCAACCTTCCGAAGCCAGGGATCACCCTCGGCAATGTTCAAGAAAAACCTTGAGACGGGGAGGCTACAACCTCGCGTAGCATGGGATCAAATTTCTATAAGCGCGCTCTAAGGGGGTGCCCCCCCTCTCGGTCCCAACCGGAAACACCCATGCCCCCTGACCGGATGACTGGCTTTAATCCTGGGCCAAGGTACCATCATCCCGGCCTCTCTGTTTGGTGTGTACACGGAAAGAGGTTACCAACTTACTAAACCGCATCCTGGCAAATGAAACATGTGGTAGCACGGAAGGGGGAAAGAACGATAACGTGACTCCGTCCACGTTAACGTCGAAGAAAGTCGGATGACGCAAGGCTGGTATGCTACAACAGTACCACCTTGCTGCCCTTCATGTCACCACATGATTAGGCCATCTCTCATCAGAGATCATCGCAACTTTGGAACATGCGGGGAAAAGAACGATAACGTGACTCCGTCCACGTTAACGTCGGAGAAAATCGGATGACGCAAGGCTGCTATGCTACAACAGTACCACCTTGCTGCCCTTCATGTCACCACATGATTTGGCCATCTCTCATCAGAGATCATCGCAACTTTGGAACACGCGGGTAGTTACCTTACAAGCAACGAGGTATTTACCGACACTCATATGCCACGCACAAACTTTCAAGCAAACATGCAAAACACTTATCATATCAAATGTTCAAACATGCTTGCCTGGTTCGGAGAAGTCGGAGTCTAGCTCGGCGAAGTTCGCGGCTCCGTCACCTCTTCCGGAACCTACGGCAATCATGAAAAACGGGTACTAACGTGAAAACCAATGGGTGCACAGAAACTTCTCCAAATATTTTTCAAATAAATCCCATAAAAAACTAGACAAAATTTGAAGATTGTCAGAAAAAGAATCACTCAAAAATCCCTTTTTATTAAAAAGTTATAAAGGTTTCTGTCCAGGGACTTATCTGTAATGAAACAGAAAAGTTCCAGGGTTTTAACTGAGAAAACAGAAAACGGTTCGATTGGAAATGCGCAAGCTCAAGAGGGAAAGCGTATTTTCCCGAAGGCGCCAACAGAAAACGGTTCGAGGGAGAATATAACAGAGGCTGACATGCGGGGTCCACATGTCAGGTTTGAAAAGCTTGCCGGCGCCCGAAGACTGCGGTGGACGCCGGCGTCGAACCACGGCGAGTTAGGAGGATCAGAGGGTACCAAGAGCTTCAGCGTGTTCTTCCGCATCGGTGGGTGGTGGACTCGACCAACGGGGAGCACCACGTCGACGGCGACACTATCTCCAGCGGACGGCGGCTCGGGTGATGGTGGGGAACTCCGGTGGAGGGCTGCAAACTTCGAATTGAAGCGCGGGTCAGAGGGAGGGATGCATAGTGAAGCTACTGGCAAGAGAAGGGAGGCGGAGGTGCACACACGGGGGCGAATCGAGCTGGATCCCGTGGCGGGTCGCGGCGGCCGGAGTCGAGGAAGGAGACCTCCTCGGGGCTCTTCCAGCGGCTAGGCCTGCTCTAGGTGGAGTGCAGGGATGGTGGGTGCTCGAGTTGAAGCTCGGGGCCTCTATTTATAGGCGGATCGACGGGGTGGCCGTGAACGGAGAATCTCCGGTGAGCGATTACGGTGATGCAGTGGATTGGCAGGAGGTTTGAGTGGCCAGGCAGCATCAGTGGAGGTTACTGGTGTCATTCCACAGCTAAACGGAGTTGGTCTTGGCGTAATGGTGTCGGTCCACGGTGAGATGGCCGCACGGGCTCGACGGCGGCAGAGAGCGCGCTCCGCGCCCTGCGGTTCACGACGAGAGCGGCAGCGCGTCCGGGGGAGTGGAAGGCCACGCGGCGAGTTCCGGTGGCTTGGGCGGCGCTGGGTGGCGCCGTCAGCGCCGTGCCTCTCGCTGGCGGCCGCAAAGCCGCCGCTGGCATCGGTCACGGGGTGGCGCACCTTCTGCAGCTCGTCGCCGACGTCCGCAAGGTGCCAGGCGCTCGTGCGGTGCAGGAACAAGGGGGAGGGGACGAGGAGCAAGGCGACATCGGGGCACTGTCGAGATCGACAACCATCTCTGAAGAAAACGACAGTAAGCCACTGAACTGTTCTCTGAATTATCTGAACTTGACAATGACCATGCACTGCAGGTGCTCAACAGAATGATTTGGCTATGAGATAAATTTTTCTGGGGCTGTAACTTGGTAAGGTGACCACTCAATGCACCCAGAGGCTGCCTGATTTTTCTTGGAATTTTTGGAGAAGGATTTGAATGAATTTCACCAAATTTGACAAATCTGGTCCAAACTTGCAGCAAGTGTAGTTTGAAAAATTTGAACTGAAGACCAGTGGATCTTCATGGATCTTGGTTGAGGGTTCAAAGGACTAGGGAGGAGAGTTGGTTTGGGGGCAAAAATCAAAACAGAAAGTAGAGTTCCTTTGTAAATCACCAATGGATAGAATAGAAGACAGAAATTTATTTGAATAAGATTTAAATGGAAAATAAACATAGGGGAGGTTTAAGTTGCTGGATTAGATGCCAAACATGATCCAAAGATGAGGGGAGGGTTAGGGGAGAGTATTTGCACTAAGGCCATAGCAAGAGGGAAATGTTGAAAGTGGTAAAGGATTATTCCAAAAGCCATAGTGCAAATTTCAAAGAGATTTTCAAAAGGCATTTTCCCAAGTGAAAAGTATTTTGTCTTGAGTCCAAATGAAAAGCAAGAACCTCCAAGACCAAAGACAGATCTTGGGTGAATCCAAATAAAACTTTTGCCATAAAAAAATATTTGAAAGGGAGAGTTCTTTTGAATTTTTTTTTTAAATCACCTCCCTCAAGTCAAATAAAAATCTTTTGAAAAATACAAATAAAAACTTGGGTGTCACAACACCTACCCCCTTAGGAAAAATATCATCCTCGAGATTTCTACTGATCCTCAAATAGATATGGATACTCTGCCCAGAGGAAATCTTCCCTTTCCCATGTAGCTTCATCCTCAGTGTTGTTGCTCCACTGAACCCTGAAAAGTCTTGTCGTTTTCTGACAGGTCCTTCTTTCAGATTCCTCCAATATCTCTACCGGCCTTTCTCTGTAGGTGAGATCTGGCTGCATATCAATGTTCTCATGAGGTACATGCTTCTCCGGGTTACTCACACATTTCCTCAACTGTGAGACGTGGAATACGTCATGGACGTCTGACAGCTCCTTGGGTAGGTCTAGTTGGTAGGCTACCGTGCCTCTTCGTGCCTTTACACAAAATGGTCCAATAAATCTTGGGGCTAGCTTCCCCTTAATTTTGAACCGTTGCAGACCTCTCATAGGAGATACTCGGAGGTATACGGAATCACCGGGTTCAAAGCTGACCTCACGATGCTTCTGATCATAGTAGCTCTTTTGTCGGCTCTGTGCTGTCTTGAGTCTGTCCCTGATTTGTTTAACTTTCTCCTTGGCCTCTTTAAGCATGTTCGGGCCGAAGATACGGCTGTCACCTGTTTCTGACCAATTCAGTGGGGTACGACACCTTCGTCCGTACAATGCTTCAAAGGGTGCCATTTGCAAGCTGGCTTGGTAACTGTTGTTGTAAGCAAATTCGGCATACGGCAAACTCTCTTCCCAACTGGATCCATAGGTGAGCACACAGGCTCTTAGCATATCCTCTAGGATTTGGTTTACACGTTCCGTTTGTCCATCAGTCTGAGGGTGGTATGCTGTACTGAAAGCTAGTTGCGTGCCCAGGGCTTGTTGTAGGTGATCCCAAAATTTGGAGACGAATTGGGTGCCTCGGTCTGATATTATAGTCTTTGGGACTCCGTGCAAGCAAACTATACGGGAGAGATAAAGTTTGGCCAGTCTTTGTGTGGAGTAGGTAGTCTTCACGGGAATGAAATGAGCAACCTTGGTTAGTCGGTCTGTGATGACCCATATGGCGTCATTCCCACGTTGTGATCGGGGTAGTCCGACGATGAAATCCATTCCTATTTCATCCCATTTCCACTCCGGTATCCTGTTTGGCTGGAGTAGCCCTGCTGGCTTTTGATGCTCGGCCTTGATGCGCTGACATGAATCGCAACAAGCATTAAATGTGGCTATATCTCTTTTCATACCGTGCCACCAAAATCTTTCCTGAATGTCCTTGTACATTTTGGTTCCTCCAGGATGGATCGAGTATGGAGCGGTGTGGCTTTCGGTTAAGATTTGTTGCTTGAGTTCCTCAATGTTTGGTACGCAAAGTCTGTCTCCGTACCATAGTGTCCCTTCACTGTCGGTGACGAACTCTGAAGCCTTACCAAGGTTCATTTTCTTTTGTATGCCTTCGATGCTGGGATGTCCCTGTTGAGCCTTCTTAATTTGTTCCACCAGGGTGGGTTGTATCTCTAGATTTGACACGGTGCCCTCAGAAACTAACATCATGTTGAGCCTAGTGAACTCTTGCTGAAACTCAGGCCTCAAGTTCTGCGGACCGTCATTGTCCGGGCTGGGGTTTCGACTAAGGGCATCTGCCACTACATTTGCTTTCCCTGGATGGTAGTGAATGCCGACATCATAGTCCTTGACCAATTCCAACCAGCGTCGTTGGCGTAAATTTAGCTCTGGCTGTGTGAAGATATATTTGAGGCTCTTATGGTCCGTGTATATTTCACAGCGATTCCCTAACAGAAAGTGCCTCGACTCCTTGAGTGCATGAATAACTGCTGCTAGCTCCAAGTCATGTGTTGGGTAATTTTCCTCATTTTTTCGCAGCTGCCGTGAGGCATATGCGACTACTTTGCCATCCTGCATTAGTACACATCCGAGACCTTTTCGGGACGCGTAACAATACACTTCAAAGCTCTTGTGTATGTCTGGCACAGTTAAGACCGGTGCGGTTGTCAGCTGCTTCTTGAGTTCTTGGAAGCTTTTCTCGCATGCTTCCGTCCATACAAATTTCTTGTCCTTCTTGAGCAACTGTGTTATAGGTTTTGCCACATTGGAGAATCCTTCAATAAATCTTCTGTAATATCCGGCCATTCCTAGGAAACTCCGCACATCAGTAACGTTGGCGGGTGGCTTCCAGTCCAATATGGCCTTGACTTTTTCTGGGTCTACGGCCACGCCTTCTTGGTTCAGTATATGGCCTAAGAAACCAACTTGTCTTAGCCAAAATTCGCACTTGCTAAATTTGGCGTACAACTGATGTTTCCTCAATTCTCCCAAAACAATTCTGAGGTGCTCAGCATGCTCTTCTGGTGTCCTGGAGTAAACCAGAATATCGTCAATGAATACCACCACAAATTTGTCCATGAATTTCATGAACACTTTGTTCATGAGGTGGACGAAATATGCGGGGGCGTTCGTTAGTCCAAAAGGCATCACTGTAAACTTGTATAACCCATATCTGGAAGTGAATGCTGTCTTGGGGATATCTTCTGTCCGTACTTTAAATTGGTGATATCCCGATCTCAAATCAATCTTTGAGAATACCTTGGCTTGTGCGAGCTGGTCAAACAAATTATTTATCCGTGGCATCGGATATTTGTTTTTGATGGTGACCATATTGAGGGCTTGATAGTCTATACACAGTCTCAGTGTCCCATCCTTTTTCTTTGCGAACAACACAGGCGAACCCCAAGGTGAGGAGCTGGCTCGAATAAATCCTTTGTCCAATAATTCTTTTATCTGCTTCTTCAACTCCACCAATTCTGAGGGTGCCATTCTATATGGCTTCTTATAGATGGGAGCGGTGCCGGGTGCTAGTTCGATGCTGAATTCTATCTCTCGGTCTGGTGGCATGCCTGGTAGTTCTTCAGGGAACACATCAGGAAATTCGCATACCACTAGAACTTTTCTCAGTTCTGCAATGTCCATTTTGTTCAGTTTTGGTTGCTGTGATCGTGGCCTTTCTTGAGCGGAAACTCTTATTGTCAAGCCGTGATGGTGAGTGAGAATCACTGTTCGATTGAAACAGTCGATGAATCCTTTGTTGGTGGTCAACCAGTCCATCCCTAAAATGACATCCAGTCCCTTACTCTCCAACACGATGAGATTCGCGTGGAATTGTAGTCCTTCGAACTCAATGACCACTCCTCGGCAGTAACCCTGAGCGATTTGCTTATTTCCGGGGGACTTGATGATCATATATTTTTCCAAGGGAAGTATCGGAAAACCATGTTGCAAAACAAAACTCTTCGAAACAAACGAATGGGAAGCTCCAGAATCAAACAAAACCGTGGCAGGTACTGTGTTGACAGGGAACGTACCGAGCACGATGTCTGGGGCATTCTACGCCTCTTCCCTGGTCACATGGTTCAGGTGACCCTTCCTGTGGTTGTTGTTGGGGTTGAAATTGTTGCGCTTGGGGGCTGGATTGTTCCCACCATTGTTTGGCTTGGGTGCCGGGTTCTTTGGCTTTGGGCACTGTTTAGCATAGTGCCCTTCTTGACCACAAGCATAGCAGGTGACCCCTGGACGGTACGTGTAGTCCTTGTCCCTGGCATGAAACTGTCCGACGGGCCTTGGTTCAGTAGTCGTGGATCTCCTTGTGTCTGTCCGTGGAACCTCAGTCCTGCTTCGGTTGTTGCGAGCAAGAGTCGTCTTGTCCCTCTTTCGCTTACGGATATCTTCCAGACTACGGCGCTCATTCTCCAAGGTAATGGCCTTGTCCACCAGAGTCTTAAAATCCAGAAAGGTGTGTACAATCAGTTGGCATCTTAGTGCTGGTGCCAGGCCGTCCAGGAATTTTTCCATCTTCTTATTTTCGGTCATGTGCTCGTCGTAGGCATAACGAGACAGCTGGGTAAACTGACCATTGTATTCTGTTACTGACATGCCTCTCTGCTTCAGGTCATCAAACTCCCTCTTCTTGATCTTTAGGATGCTCCTGGGGATGTGTGCCCCACGGAAGCCTTCCTTGAACTCTTCCCAGGTGATGTTGTGTTCACTGGGATGCATGTGTAGGAAATTTTCCCACCATGCTGCAGCTGCTCCAGTAAGGTAGTGTGGTGCATAAAGCACCTTCTCATGATCTGAGCACTGAGCAATAATCAGTTTCCTTTCAATGTCACGAAGCCAATCATCGGCTTCCAGTGGCCTATCGGTGTGAGCAAAAGTTGAGGGGCGAGTCTTCTGTAACTCAAATAACTTGGAATGCTGTTGATAGGGCTCGCGGTGGTTTCCCATATTGATGACATGATTCATCATCTCTCGGTGCTGTTGCTGGCTTTGCTCGAAGAGACGGCATACTTGAGACAGGGCTGCTTCGCTGTCGTGTTGACTGGACTGACCCTGAGTGAAATTGTTGCTAGTCTGTGTCCCGTAAACCTCTTCTGGCTGATTGGGCATGGAGCGAGTCCACGGGCAAGACATTTTTCTAGTCTGGGGTATTATTGTGCAAAACCCATGAGAAAAATTGTGCAGCACAAGGAAAATCTTGCAAAGGCAACAAATTTAAAAGATCTCAAGGTTTTCAAGAAAACATAAGCGATTTTGCATGGAGAAGAACTGCTTAGCAACTATCTTACATGCGAAAAGCAAACACACGATACAGCACTCAGGATGCGCGTACACATCCTGACATGTTATTTAGACTAGCGTACTACTCCGGAAGGCAGCAAACACACCAATACAAACTAGCGTACAGATAAAACAGCACATCATACGAGCAGACATAACGCGCGGCTACTCGGTGCTCTCAGTCGGAGATGGTGAAGATTTCCTTTCCCTTGCCGATGGCAAGACTCAGCGGTCCAGGAGAATCCACCTCCACCTCCTCTCTAGCTGGCTCCTGGCGCGCAACGCTGCGCTGCGGTGATGGTGCGGGGGCGACTGGTGGTAGAGCGGGTGCGGCAGGCGGTGCGGCTCTGATTGGAGTGGGGGCGATGACTCGGTCGAACTCCTCAGTGGTAGGCAGACGGCGAGCAGTGGCCAAAACGGCCGGTGCATACGAGGCTGAAGACGAGACGAATGTCAGAGGCGACGTCGTGTTGAGAAGCTCCTTCCTGCTGGCAGGACCGCCCCGGACTAAGTCCATGCGGGCAGCCACAAGATCGTCCACGAGGTTGTCGAAAGACTCCTCCAGAGCCTTGAGATACTCCACAACCATCTCGATGGATTCATCTCGCTCTCCCCGATGGCAGGCGAACGCATAGTGGCTGGTGTATGGCACATGGCATGGGAGGTAGCGGTAGCGACGAGTCTTCATCGTAGGAAGGATGTCCCGAAGACGAGCTATCGCCTCACGGGCAGCCATCTGCATGGCATGCCTCTCCGTAGGCATGGACCTTCCCACAAAACGGAAGTGGCGAGCTGCAGAGCGTCCTCCCTTGAATTGCACCACAGCTTGGTGCATAGACACGTCGTCGCTGAGCTTGTGCTGATAGAGTGTGAACTCCGGGCGAGCTGCTGGCCCGATCTTGAGCTTGGTGATGGAGACGAGGAGCTTGACAAACCCCTCGGGCACGTTCGTGAACACTCGATTCTCACAGCTGCTGCCAGCCATCTACAAAAGTAGGCAAAAATTCTGAGTAGTCATGTCATAAATTTATGATGACCAACAGAAAATAGCTACAATTGCAAAATGCTGAAAAAGCACAAAAGACGCTAATAACCGATTAGCGATCGCACCTAGTGGCTTCCTACAGTCAGCTTGGCTCTGATACCAAGCTTGTCACGACCGGTTTTTCAATAAAATAATTATTGAGAGACCAATCCCTTTTACGGACCAGTAAGGAAGAATTCCTTCTCACTGGTAGACAATATCTTGGTCACAGAAGAAAAATACCAGGAGTACTAAATATAATACAAGGTTGAGCGGAGACTGCCCAACAATTTATTACATGCACGCCGATAAAACAAGACGGCGGATGGGGTGGCATACTACTAACTCACGATAATAACGGTGGTGGAAATATCACCGCGAAGCGAGTGATATGACTCCTGAAGGCTACAGCTCTTCGAGCGTCGGAGTGAGGCTCGAGGAGACTTATTGCGGGTGGCGTAAGCGTATATAATACAAGTGACCAATATCCGGGATCGCGCAGGACTGGCTGGGACTCCTCTAGGCGTCGGACGCGCTATCAAACTCTTCATCCAAGAGATGGCCTTCGTTAACATCTGGCCAAATCAACAAGCCAGGTGAGTACTATGAAAGTACTCGCAAGACAGTTCGGACATAAGATATAACAAATGTAAACATGAAGCATATGAATAATTTATCCAGTGCGTTTAGACATAGAGATAATAAATACTGGGTGCCAAGCGAGGGTCTGAATGACGCCTCGAGCGGAAACTGCAGAATAGTAATACTGGTGCCAAACGAGGGTCTGAATGACTCCTCGAGAGGAAACTGCGAGAATAATAATGCCGGTGCCAAACGAGGGTCTGAATGACTCCTCGAGAGGAAACTGCGAGAATAATAATGCTGGTGCCAAACGAGGGTCTGAATGACTCCTCGAGAGGAAACTGCGAGAATAATAATGCCACAGTCGGGCGTCGGGGCGACACCACATAATGGGCTTATAACAGAAAATAAAGGCAGTGCGTGCCACAGTCGGACGTCTGAGTGACATCACATAAAGGGCTTATATTTAAAGTAAGAAACAAAAGACACGCCGCAGTCGGACGTCTGAGCGACATCACATAAAGGGCTTATATTGCAGTTCAATAATTTAATAGTTCGGGAACATAAATTATCACAAGTGCGAGACGAATAAAAAAATTTAGTCCATCCACAGGAATAATAATTAAACTGGATTTACCACTTGAACTTGTTCACCGGGGACAAGTTTTCCACGCGGATAGATATGGATATACCGATTACACTACTTGATCATGGATACGATGACTTGGAAGGAATTGACTCTGCAGAGTTTGTACTTAACCACAGCCAACGGATTTCAGTAGTCACGGGGACTAGTTCCGTCTACGGTGTTTTGGAAGAAACACGTCTAACCAGTACACACCCAATTCAACCTTCCGAAGCCAGGGATCACCCTCGACAACGTTCAAGAAAAACCTTGAGACGGGGAGGCTACAACCTCGCGTAGCATGGGATCAACTTTTCATATGCGCGCTCTAAGGGGGTGCCCCCCTCTCGGTCCCAACTGGAAACACCCATGCCCCCTGACCGGATGACTGGCTTTAATCCTGGGCCAAGGTACCATCATCCCGGCCTCTCTGTTTGGTGTGTACACGGAAAGAGGTTACCAACTTACTAAACCGCATCCTGGCAAATGAAACATGTGGTAGCACGGAAGGGGGAAAGAACGATAACTTGACTCCGTCCACGTTAACGTCGGAGAAAGTCGGATGACGCAAGGCTGGTATGCTACAACAGTACCACCTTGCTGCCCTTCATGTCACCACATGATTAGGCCATCTCTCATCAGAGATCATCGCAACTTTGGAACATGCGGGGAAAAGAACGATAACGTGACTCCGTCCACGTTAACGTCGGAGAAAGTCAGATGACGCAAGGCTGGTATGCTACAACAGTGCCACCTTGCTGCCCTTCATGTCACCACATGATTTGGCCATCTCTCATCAGAGATCATCGCAACTTTGGAACACGCGGGTAGTTACCTTACAAGCAACGAGGTATTTACCGACACTCATATCCCACGCACAAACTTTCAAGCAAACATGCAAAACACTTATCATATCAAATGTTCAAACATGTTTGTCTGGTTCGGAGAAGTCGGAGTCTAGCTCGGCGAAGTTCGCGGCTCCGTCACCTCTTCCGGAACCTACGGAATCATGAAAAACGGGTACTAACGTGAAAACCAATGGGTGCACAGAAACTTCTCCAAATATTTTTCAAATAAATCCCATAAAAAACTAGACAAAATTTGAAGATTGTCAGAAAAAGAATCACTCAAAAATCCCTTTTTATTAAAAAGTTATAAAGGTTTCTGTCTAGGGACTTATATGTAATGAAACAGAAAAGTTCCAGGGTTTTAACTGAGAAAACAGAAAACGGTTTGATTGGAAATGCGCAAGCTCAAGAGGGAAAGCGTATTTGCCCGAAGGCGCCAACAGAAAACGGTTCGAGGGAGAATATAACAGAGGCTGACATGCGGGGTCCACATGTCAGGTTTGAAAAGCTCGCCGGCGCCCGAAGACTGCGGTGGACGCCGGCGTCGAACCACGGCGAGTTAGGAGGATCGGAGGGTACCAACAGCTTCAGCGTGTTCTTCCGCGTCGTGGGTGGTGGACTCGACCAACGGGGAGCACCACGTCGACGGCGACACTATCTCCGGCGGACGGCGGCTCGGGTGATGGTGGGGAACTCCGGTGGAGGGCTGCAAACTTCGAATTGAAGCGCGGGTCAGAGGGAGGGATGCATAGTGAAGCTACTGGCAAGAGAAGGGAGGCGGAGGTGCACACACGGGGGCAAATCGAGCTGGATCCCGTGGCGGGTCGCGGCGGCCGGAGTTGAGGAAGGAGACCTCCTCGGGGCTCTTCCAGCGGCTAGGCGTGCTCTAGGTGGAGTGCAGGGATGGTGGGTGCTCGAGTTGAAGCTCGGGGCCTCTATTTATAGGCGGATCGACGGGGTGGCCGTGAACGGAGAATCTCCGGCGAGCGATTACAGCGATGCAGTCGATTGGCAGGTGGTTTGAGTGGCCAGGCAGCATCAGTGGAGGTTACTGGTGTCATTCCACAGCTAAACGGAGTTGGTCTTGACGTAATGGTGTCAGTCCACGGTGAGATGGCCGCACGGGCTCGACGGCGGCAGAGAGCGCGCTCCGCTCCCTGCGGTTCACGACGAGAGCGGCAGCGCGTTCGGGGGAGTGGAAGGCCACGCGGCGAGTTCCGGTGGCTTGGGCGGCGCTGGGTGGCGCCGTCAGCGCCGTGCCTCCCGCTGGCGGCCGCAAAGCCGCCGCTGGCGTCGGTCACGGGGCGGCGCACCTTCTGCAGCTCGTCGCCGACGTCCGCAAGGTGCCAGGCGCTCGTGCGGTGCAGGAACAAGGGGGAGGGGACGAGGAGCAAGGCGACATCGGGGCACTGTCGAGATCGACAACCATCTCTGAAGAAAACGACAGTAAGCCACTGAACTATTCTCTGAATTATCTGAACTTGACAATGACCATGCACTGCAGGTGCTCGACAGAATGATTTGGCTATGAGATAAATTTTTCTGGGGCTGTAACTTGGTGAGGTGACCACTCAATGCACCCAGAGGCTGCCTGATTTTTCTTGGAATTTTTGGAGAAGGATTTGAATGAATTTCACCAAATTTGACAAATCTGGTCCAAACTTGCAGCAAGTGTAGTTTGAAAAATTTGAACTGAAGACCAGTGGATCTTCATGGATCTTGGTTGAGGGTTCAAAGGACTAGGGAGGAGAGTTGGTTTGGGGGCAAAAATCAAAACAGAAAGTAGAGTTCCTTTGTAAATCACCAATGGATAGAATAGAAGACAGAAATTTATTTGAATAAGATTTAAATGGAAAATAAACATAGGGGAGGTTTAAGTTGCTGGATTAGATGCCAAACATGATCCAAAGATGAGGGGAGGGTTAGGAGAGAGTATTTGCACTAAGGCCATAGCAAGAGGGAAATGTTGAAAGTGGTAAAGGATTATTCCAAAAGCCATAGTGCAAATTTCAAAGAGATTTTCAAAAGGCATTTTCCCAAGTGAAAAGTATTTTGTCTTGAGTCCAAATGAAAAGCAAGAACCTCCAAGACCAAAGACAGATCTTGGGTGAATCCAAATAGAACTTTTGCCATAAAAAAATATTTGAAAGGGAGAGTTCTTTTAAAAAAAATTTAAATCACCTCCCTCAAGTCAAATAAAAATCTTTTGAAAAATCCAAATAAAAACTTGGGTGTCACAACACCTACCCCCTTAGGAAAAATCTCGTCCTCGAGATTTCTGCTGATCCTCAAATAGATATGGATACTCTTCCCGGAGGAAATCTTCCCTTTCCCATGTAGCTTCATCCTCAGTGTGGTTGCTCCACTGAACCCTGAAAAGTCTTGTCGTTTTCTGACGGGTCCTTCTTTCAGATTCCTCCAATATCTTTACCGGCCTTTCTCTGTAGGTGAGATCTGGCTGCATATCAATGTTCTCATGAGGTACATGCTTCTCCGGGTTACTCACACATTTCCTCAACTGTGAGACGTGGAATATGTCATTGACGTCTGACAGCTCCTTGGGTAGGTCTAGTTGCTAGGCTACCGTGCCTCTTCGTGCCTTTACACAAAATGGTCCAATAAATCTTGGGGCTAGCTTCCCCTTAATTTTGAACCGTTGCAGACCTCTCATAGGAGATACTCGGAGGTATACGGAATCACCGGGTTCAAAGCTGACCTCACGATGCTTCTGATCATAGTAGCTCTTTTGTCGGCTCTGTGCTGTCTTGAGTCTGTCCCTGATTTGTTTAACTTTCTCCTCGGCCTCTTTAAGCATGTTCGGGCCGAAGATACGGCTGTCACCTGTTTCTGACCAATTCAGTGGGGTACGACACCTTCGTCCGTACAATGCTTCAAAGGGTGCCGTTTGCAAGCTGGCTTGGTAACTGTTGTTGTAAGCAAATTCGGCATACGGCAAACTCTCTTCCCAACTGGATCCATAGGTGAGCACACAGGCTCTTAGCATATCCTCTAGGATTTGGTTTACACGTTCCGTTTGTCCATCAGTCTGAGGGTGGTATGCTGTACTGAAAGCTAGTTGCGTGCCCAGGGCTTGTTGTAGGTGATCCCAAAATTTGGAGACGAATTGGGTGCCTCGTTCTGATATTATAGTCTTTGGGACTCCGTGCAAGCAAACTATACGGGAGAGATAAAGTTTGGCCAGTCTTTGTGTGGAGTAGGTAGTCTTCACGGGAATGAAATGAGCAACCTTGGTTAGTCGGTCTGTGATGACCCATATGGTGTCATTCCCACGTTGTGATCGGGGTAGTCCGACGATGAAATCCATTCCTATTTCATCCCATTTCCACTCCGGTATCCTGTTTGGCTGGAGTAGCCCTGCTGGCTTTTGATGCTCGGCCTTGATGCGCTGACATGAATCGCAACAAGCATTAAATGTGGCTATATCTCTTTTCATACCGTGCCACCAAAATCTTTCCTGAATGTCCTTGTACATTTTGGTTCCTCCAGGATGGATCGAGTATGGAGCGGTGTGGCTTTCGGTTAAGATTTGTTGCTTGAGTTCCTCAATGTTTGGTACGCAAAGTCTGTCTCCGTACCATAGTGTCCCTTCACTGTCGGTGACGAACTCTGAAGCCTTACCAAGGTTCATTTTCTTCTTTATGCCTTCGATGCTGGGATGTCCCTGTTGAGCCTTCTTAATTTGTTCCACCAGGGTGGGTTGTATCTCTAGATTTGACACGGTGCCCTCAGAAACTAACATCATGTTGAGCCTAGTGAACTCTTGCTGAAATTCAGGCCTCAAGTTTTGCGGACCGTCATTGTCCGGGCTGGGGTTTCGACTAAGGGCATCTGCCACTACATTTGCTTTCCCTAGATGGTAGTGAATGCCGACATCATAGTCCTTGACCAATTCCAACCAGCGTCGTTGGCGTAAATTTAGCTCTGGCTGTGTGAAGATATATTTGAGGCTCTTATGGTCCGTGTATATTTCACAGCGATTCCCCAACAGAAAGTGCCTCGACTCCTTGAGTGCATGAATAACTGCTGCTAGCTCCAAGTCATGTGTTGGGTAATTTTCCTCATGTTTTTGCAGCTGCCGTGAGGCATATGCGACTACTTTGCCATCCTGCATTAGTACACATCCGAGACCTTTTCGGGACGCGTCACAATACACTTCAAAGCTCTTGTGTATGTCTGGCACAGTTAAGACCGGTGCAGTTGTCAGCTTCTTCTTGAGTTCTTGGAAGCTTTTCTCGCATGCTTCCGTCCATACAAATTTCTTGTCCTTCTTGAGCAACTGTGTTATAGGTTTTGCCACAGTGGAGAATCCTTCAATAAATCTTCTGTAATATCCGGCCATTCCTAGGAAACTCCGCACATCAGTAACGTTGGCGGGTGGCTTCCAGTCCAGTATGGCCTTGACTTTTTCTGGGTCTACGACCACGCCTTCTTGGTTCAGTATATGGCCTAAGAAACCAACTTGTCTTAGCCAAAATTCGCACTTGCTAAATTTGGCGTACAACTGATGTTTCCTCAATTCTCCCAAAACAATTCTGAGGTGCTCAGCATGCTCTTCTGGTGTCCTGGAGTAAACCAGAATATCGTCAATGAATACCACCACAAATTTGTCCATGAATTTCATGAACACTTTGTTCATGAGGTGGACGAAATATGCGGGGGCGTTCGTTAGTCCAAAAGGCATCACTGTAAACTTGTATAACCCATATCTGGAAGTGAATGCTGTCTTGGGGATATCTTCTGTCCGTACTTTCAATTGGTGATATCCCGATCTCAAATCAATCTTTGAGAATACCTTGGCTTGTGCGAGCTGGTCAAACAAATCATTTATCCGTGGCATCGGATATTTGTTTTTGATGGTGACCATATTGAGGGCTTGATAGTCTATACACAGTCTCAGTGTCCCATCCTTTTTCTTTGCGAACAACACAGGCGAACCCCAAGGTGAGGAGCTGGCTCGAATAAATCCTTTGTCCAATAATTCTTTTATCTGCTTCTTCAACTCCACCAATTCTGAGGGTGCCATTCTATATGGCTTCTTATAGATGGGAGCGGTGCCAGGTGCTAGTTCGATGCTGAATTCTATCTCTCGGTCTGGTGGCATGCCTGGTAGTTCTTCAGGGAACACATCAGGAAATTCGCATACCACTGGAACTTTTCTCAGTTCTGCAATGTCCATTTTGTTCAGTTTTGGTTGCTGTGATCGTGGCCTTTCTTGAGCGGAAACTCTTATTGTCTTGCCGTGATGGTGAGTGAGAATCACTGTCCGATTGAAACAGTCGATGAATCCTTTGTTGGTGGTCAACCAGTCCATCCCTAAAATGACATCCAGTCCCTTACTCTCCAACACGATGAGATTCGCGTGGAATTGTAGTCCTTCGAACTCAATGACCACTCCTCGGCAGTAACCCTGAGCGATTTGCTTATTTCCGGGGGACTTGATGATCATATATTTTTCCAAGGGAAGTATCGGAAAACCATGTTGCAAAACAAAACTCTTCGAAACAAACGAATGGGAAGCTCCAGAATCAAACAAAACCGTGGCAGGTACTGTGTTGACAGGGAACATACCGAGCACGATGTCTGGGGCATTCTACGCCTCTTCCCTGGTCACATGGTTCAGGTGACCCTTCCTGTGGTTGTTGTTGGGGTTGAAATTGTTGCGCTTGGGGGCTGGATTGTTCCCACCATTGTTTGGCTTGGGTGCCGGGTTCTTTGGCTTTGGGCACTGTTTAGCATAGTGCCCTTCTTGACCACAAGCATAGCAGGTGACCCCTGGACGGTACGTGTAGTCCTTGTCCCTGGCATGAAACTGTCCGACGGGCCTTGGTTCAGTAGTCGTGGATCTCCTTGTGTCTGTCCGTGGAACCTCAGTCCTGCTTCGGTTGTTGCGAGCAAGAGTCGTCTTGTCCCTCTTTCGCTTACGGATATCTTCCAGACTACGGCGCTCATTCTTCAAGGTAATGGCCTTGTCCACCAGAGTCTTAAAATCCAGAAAGGTGTGTACAATCAGTTGGCATCTTAGTGCTGGTGCCAGGCCGTCCAGGAATTTTTCCATCTTCTTATTTTCGGTCATGTGCTCGTCGTAGGCATAACGAGACAGCTGGGTAAACTGACCATTGTATTCTGTTACTGACATGCCTCTCTGCTTCAGGTCATCAAACTCCCTCTTCTTGATCTTTAGGATGCTCCTGGGGATGTGTGCCCCACGGAAGCCTTCCTTGAACTCTTCCCAGGTGATGTTGTGTTCACTGGGATGCATGTGTAGGAAATTTTCCCACCATGCTGCAGCTGCTCCAGTAAGGTAGTGTGGTGCATAAAGCACCTTCTCATGATCTGAGCACTGAGCAATAATCAGTTTCCTTTCAATGTCACGAAGCCAATCATCGGCTTCCAGTGGCCTATCGGTGTGAGCAAAAGTTGAGGGGCGAGTCTTCTGTAACTCAAATAACTTGGAATGCTGTTGATAGGGCTTGCGGTGGTTTCCCATATTGATGACATGATTCATCATCTCTCGGTGCTGTTGCTGGCTTTGCTCGAAGAGACGGCATACTTGAGACAGGGCTGCTTCGCTGTCGTGTTGACTGGACTGACCCTGAGTGAAATTGTTGCTAGTCTGTGTCCCGTAAACCTCTTCTGGCTGATTGGGCATGGAGCGAGTCCACGGGCGAGACATTTTTCCAGTCTGGGGTATTATTGTGCAAAACCCATGAGAAAAATTGTGCAGCACAAGGAAAATCTTGCAAAGGCAACAAATTTAAAAGATCTCAAGGTTTTCAAGAAAACATAAGCGATTTTGCATGGAGAAGAACTGCTTAGCAACTATCTTACATGCGAAAAGCAAACACACGATACAGCACTCAGGATGCGCGTACACATCCTGACATGTTATTTAGACTAGCGTACTACTCCGGAAGGCAGCAAACACACCAATACAAACTAGCGTACAGATAAAACAGCACATCATACGAGCAGACATAACGCGCGGCTACTCGGTGCTCTCAGTCGGAGATGGTGAAGATTTCCTTTCCCTTGCCAATGGCAAGACTCAGCGGTCCAGGAGAATCCACCTCCACCTCCTCTCTAGCTGGCTCCTGGCGCGCAACGCTGCGCTGCGGTGATGGTGCGGGGGCGACTGGTGGTAGAGCGGGTGCGGCAGGCGGTGCGGCTCTGATTGGAGTGGGGGCGATGACTCGGTCGAACTCCTCAGTGGTAGGCAGACGGCGAGCAGTGGCCAAAACGGCCGGTGCATATGAGGCTGAAGACGAGACGAATGTCAGAGGCGGCGCCATGTTGAGAAGCTCCTTCCTGCTGGCAGGACCGCCCCGGACTAAGTCCATGCGGGCAGCCACAAGATCGTCCACGAGGTTGTCGAAAGACTCCTCCAGAGCCTTGAGATACTCCACAACCATCTCGATGGCTTCATCTCGCTCTCCCCGATGGCAGGCGAACGCATAGTGGCTGGTGTATGGCACATGGCATGGGAGGTAGCGGTAGCGACGAGTCTTCATCGTAGGAAGGATGTCCCGAAGACGAGCTATCGCCTCACGGGCAGCCATCTGCATGGCATGCCTCTCCGTAGGCATGGCCCTTCCCACAAAACGGAAGTGGCGAGCTGCAGAGCGTCCTCCCTTGAATTGCACCACAGCTTGGTGCATAGACACGTCGTCGCTGAGCTTGTGCTGATAGAGTGTGAACTCCGGGAGAGCTGCTGGCCCGATCGCGAGCTTGGTGATGGAGACGAGGAGCTTGACAAACCCCTCGGGCACGTTCGTGAACACTCGATTCTCACAGCTGCTGCCAGCCATCTACAAAAGTAGGCAAAAATTTTGAGTAGTCATGTCATAAATTTATGATGACCAACAGAAAATAGCTACAATTGCAAAATGCTGAAAAAGCACAAAAGACGCTAATAACCGATTAGCGATCGCACCTAGTGGCTTCCTACAGTCAGCCTGGCTCTGATACCAAGCTTGTCACGACCGGTTTTTCAATAAAATAATTATTGAGAGACCAATCCCTTTTACGGACCAGTAAGGAAGAATTCCTTCTCACTGGTAGACAATATCTTGGTCACAGAAGAAAAATACCAGGAGTACTAAATATAATACAAGGTTGAGCGGAGACTGCCCAACAATTTATTACATGCACGCCGATAAAACAAGACGGCGGATGGGGTGGCATACTACTAACTCACGATAATAACGGTGGTGGAAATATCACCGCGAAGCGAGTGATATGACTCCTGAAGGCTACAGCTCTTCGAGCGTCGGAGTGAGGCTCGAGGAGACTTATTGCGGGTGGCGGAAGCGTATATAATACAAGTGACCAATATCCGGGATCGCGCAGGACTGGCTGGGACTCCTCTAGGCGTCGGACGCGCTATCAAACTCTTCATCCAAGAGATGGCCTTCGTTAACATCTGGGCAAATCAACAAGCCAGGTGAGTACTATGAAAGTACTCGCAAGACAGTTCGGATATAAGATATAACAAATTTAAACATGAAGCATATGAACAATTTATCCAGTGCGTTCAGACATAGAGATAATAAATACTGGGTGCCAAGCGAGGGTCTGAATGACGCCTCGAGCGGAAACTGCAGAATAGTAATACTGGTGCCAAACGAGGGTCTGAATGACTCCTCGAGAGGAAACTGCGAGAATAATAATGCCGGTGCCAAACGAGGGTCTGAATGACTCCTCGAGAGGAAACTGCGAGAATAATAATGCTGGTGCCAAACGAGGGTCTGAATGACTCCTCGAGAGGAAACTGCGAGAATAATAATGCCACAGCCGGGCGTCGGGGCGACACCACATAAAGGGCTTATAACAGAAAATAAAGGCAGTGCGTGCCACAGTCGGACGTCTGAGCGACATCACATAAAGGGCTTATATTTAAAGTAAGAAACAAAAGACACGCCGCAGTCGGACGTCTGAGCGACGTCACATAAAGGGCTTATATTGCAGTTCAATAATTTTATAGTTCGGGAACATAAATTATCACAAGTGCGAGACGAATAAAAAAATTTAGTCCATCCACAGGAATAATAATTAAACTGGATTTACCACTTGAGCTTGTTCACCGGGGACAAGTTTTCCACGCGGATAGATATGGATATACTGATTACACTACTTGATCATGGATACGATGACTTGGAAGGAATTGACTCTGCAGAGTTTGTACTTAACCACAGCCAACGGATTTCAGTAGTCACGGGACTAGTTCCGTCTACGGTGTTTTGGAAGAAACACGTCTAACCAGTACACACCCAATTCAACCTTCCGAAGCCAGGGATCACCCTCGACAACGTTCAAGAAAAACCTTGAGACGGGGAGGCTACAACCTCGCGTAGCATGGGATCAAATTTCTATACGCGCGCTCTAAGGGGGTGCCCCCCCTCTCGGTCCCAACCGGAAACACCCATGCCCCCTGACCGGATGACTGGCTTTAATCCTGGGCCAAGGTACCATCATCCCGGCCTCTCTGTTTGGTGTGTACACGGGAAGAGTTTACCAACTTACTAAACCGCATCCTGGCAAATGAAACATGTGGTAGCACGGAAGGGGGAAAGAACGATAACGTGACTCCGTCCACGTTAACGTCGGAGAAAGTCGGATGACGCAAGGCTGGTATGCTACAACAGTACCACCTTGCTGCCCTTCATGTCACCACATGATTAGGCCATCTCTCATCAGAGATCATCGCAACTTTGGAACATGCGGGGAAAAGAACGATAACGTGACTCCGTCCACGTTAATGTCGGAGAAAGTCGGATGACGCAAGGCTGGTATGCTACAACAGTACCACCTTGCTGCCCTTCATGTCACCACATGATTTGGCCATCTCTCATCAGAGATCATCGCAACTTTGGAACACGCGGGTAGTTACCTTACAAGCAACGAGGTATTTACCGACACTCATATGCCACGCACAAACTTTCAAGCAAACATGCAAAACACTTATCATATCAAATGTTCAAACATGCTTGCCTGGTTCGGAGAAGTCGGAGTCTAGCTCGGCGAAGTTCGCGGCTCCGTCACCTCTTCCGGAACCTACGGCAATCATGAAAAACGTGTACTAACGTGAAAACCAATGGGTGCACAGAAACTTCTCCAAATATTTTTCAAATAAATCCCATAAAAAACTAGACAAAATTTGAAGATTGTCAGAAAAAGAATCACTCAAAAATCCCTTTTTATTAAAAAGTTATAAAGGTTTCTGTCCAGGGACTTATCTGTAATGAAACAGAAAAGTTCCAGGGTTTTAACTGAGAAAACAGAAAACGGTTCGATTGGAAATGCGCAAGCTCAAGAGGGAAAGCGTATTTGCCCGAAGGCGCCAACAAAAAACGGTTCGACGGAGAATATAACAGAGGCTGACATGCGGGGTCCACATGTCAGGTTTGAAAAGCTCGCCGGCGCCCGAAGACTGCGGTGGACGCCGGCGTCGAACCACGGCGAGTTAGGAGGATCGGAGGGTACCAAGAGCTTCAGCGTGTTCTTCCGTGTCGGTGGGTGGTGGACTCGACCAACGGGGAGCACCACGTCGACGGCGACACTATCTCCGGCGGACGGCGGCTCGGGTGATGGTGGGGAACTCCGGTGGAGGGCTGCAAACTTCGAATTGAAGCGCGGGTCAGAGGGAGGGATGCATAGTGAAGCTACTGGCAAGAGAAGGGAGGCAGAGGTGCACACACGGGGGCGAATCGAGCTGGATCCCGTGGCGGGTCGCGGCGGCCGGAGTCGAGGAAGGAGACCTCCTCGGGGCTCTTCCAGCGGCTAGGCGTGCTCTAGGTGGAGTGCAGGGATGGTGGGTGCTCGAGTTGAAGCTCGGGGCCTCTATTTATAGGCGGATCGACGGGGTGGCCGTGAACGGAGAATCTCCGGCGAGCGATTACGGCGATGCAGTGGATTGGCAGGAGGTTTGAGTGGCCAGGCAGCATCAGTGGAGGTTACTGGTGTCATTCCACAGCTAAACGGAGTTGGTCTTGGCGTAATGGTGTCGGTCCACGGTGAGATGGCCGCACGGGCTCGACGGCGGCAGAGAGCGCGCTCCGCGCCCTGCGGTTCACGACGAGAGCGGCAGCGCGTTCGAGGGAGTGGAAGGCCACGCGGCGAGTTCCGGTGGCTTGGGCGGCGCTGGGTGGCGCCGTCAGCGCCGTGCCTCCCGCTGGCGGCCGGAAAGCCGCCGCTGGCGTCGGTCACGGGGCGGCGCACCTTCTGCAGCTCGTCGCCAACGTCCGCAAGGTGCCAGGCGCTCGTGCAGTGCAGGAACAAGGGGGAGGGGACGAGGAGCAAGGCGACATCGGGGCACTGTCGAGATCGACAACCATCTCTGAAGAAAACGACAGTAAGCCACTGAACTGTTCTCTGAATTATCTGAACTTGACAATGACCATGCACTGCAGGTGCTCGACAGAATGATTTGTCTATGAGATAAATTTTTCTGGGGCTGTAACTTGGTGAGGTGACCACTCAATGCACCCAGAGGCTGCCTGATTTTTCTTGGAATTTTTGGAGAAGGATTTGAATGAATTTCACCAAATTTGACAAATCTGGTCCAAACTTGCAGCAAGTGTAGTTTGAAAATTTTGAACTGAAGACCAGTGGATCTTCATGGATCTTGGTTGAGGGTTCAAAGGACTAGGGAGGAGAGTTGGTTTGGGGGCAAAAATCAAAACAGAAAGTAGAGTTCCTTTGTAAATCACCAATGGATAGAATAGAAGACAGAAATTTATTTGAATAAGATTTAAATGGAAAATAAACATAGGGGAGGTTCAACTTGCTGGATTAGATGCCAAACATGATCCAAAGATGAGGGGAGGGTTAGGAGAGAGTATTTGCACTAAGGCCATAGCAAGAGGGAAATGTTGAAAGTGGTAAAGGATTATTCCAAAAGCCATAGTGCAAATTTCAAAGAGATTTTCAAAAGGCATTTTCCCAAGTGAAAAGTATTTTGTCTTGAGTCCAAATGAAAAGCAAGAACCTCCAAGACCAAAGACAGATCTTGGGTGAATCCAAATAAAACTTTTGCCATAAAAAAATATTTGAAAGGGAGAGTTCTTTTGAAAAACAATTTAAATCACCTCCCTCAAGTCAAATAAAAATCTTTTGAAAAATCCAAATAAAAACTTGGGTGTCACAACCAAGTGGGGCCACCGGCCCCAGAGGGCTGCGTGGGCCAAGTGTGGGAAGGGACCAGCCCCTAGGTGGGCTGGTGCGCCTCCCACAAGAGGCCCAAGGCGCAGGGAAAGGGGAAGGGGGAAACCCTAGGCTTAGATGGGCCTAAGGCCCACCTAGTGGTGCGCCCCCTCTCTCCCCCCTTGGCCGCCCCTCCAAGTCCCATCTAGGGCTGGCCGCACCCCTTGGGGGGAACCCTAGATGGGGGCGCCGCCCCTCCCCCTCCCCTATATATAGTGGGGGTTTTGGGGCTGCCATAGATATGAGTCTTCCTCTCTCTTTGGCGCAGCCCTACCCATCTCCCTCCTCGTCTCTCGCAGTGCTTGGCGAAGCCCTGCTGGAGTGCCACGCTCCTCCATCACCACCATGCCGTTGTGCTGCTGCTGGACGGAGTCTTCCCCAACCTCTCCCTCTCTCCTTGCTGGATCAAGGCGTGGGAGACGTCACCGGGCTGCACGTGTGTTGAACGCGGAGGCGCCGTGGTTCGGCGCTTAGATCGAAATCAACCGCGATCTGAATCGCTACGAGTACGACTCCTTCATCCGCATTCTTGCAACGCTTCCGCATAGCGATCTACAATGGTATGTAGATGCACTCACCTTCCCCTCGGTGCTAGATTACTCCATAGATTGATCTTGGTGATGCGTAGAAAATTTTGAATTTCTGCTACGTTCCCCATCATGGCGTGCCGCAAAACGGACGAAACGGACCTCCTACGGTCGAAACGGGGGTCCTGTTGATCGGGAGGGGTGTGGCGTACCGCAAAACGGACGAAACAGACCTCCTACGGTCGAAACGGGGGTCCTGTTCATCGGGAGGGGTGTGGCGTACCGCAAAATGGGACTCCACGGGATACTGTTCATCTCCACCGTCAACCTCCTCCAGCCTCCACGGGCTACCGTCGACCTCCTCCAGCCTCCACGGGCTCCTGTTCATCCATCCTCCACTGCGCGCGACTCCACCGGCTACTGTTCAACCACCCCTCCACGGGCACCCCTCCACCGTCTACTGTTCATCCAGCCCTCCACACCACGGGGTCCTGTTCAACCACCCCTCCACGGGCACCCCTCCACCGTCTATTGTTCATCCAGCCCTCCACACCACGGGGTCCTATTCATCCAGAGGCAACGCCACCGCTCACTGTTCATCCACCCCCCCCCCCCCCCCCCGCAACGCTCATTGTTCATCCCAGAGGCAACATCGATCGGCTTCAGTTAGTAGCAGTAGCGAAGGAATCGCTCGATCGGGTTCAGTTAACAGCCATCGATCGATCGCTCGGGTTCAGTAACGCGTAGCCTGCAGTGCAATCGCTCGGGTTCAGTTAGAGCCCAACGCCTCGCTCGGGTTCAGTTAGAGCCAACGCCTCGCACACACGCGCGTACATGTACGAGAGAAACTCGCATCGCTTGGCCCCGACCTCCCACCGTAACCGGGAACTCCTCGAAATTTTCCTCGCCCTCACTTCTACCATGGTTTTTTCCGTCATGGACGGCCCAAAGAATGTTATGCAGCTGCGTCTCCGGCCCGCCCAGGACGAAAAGCCCATTTTCTGTCATGATTTTTTGTCATAGAAGTAGGAGCCCACCACATCTATGATGATACCGGGTTTTTTCACAATTATCGTCATAGAAGTGTCATATGTATGACAGAAAAAAATTCGTTTGGCCCAAAATGTCACGGATGTGTCTTTTTTTGTAGTGTATACGTGGGAGGGGGGCACACCAAGTCTTCTCTTAGCCGTGTGCGGTGCCCCCTCCATAGTTACACACCTCGGTTATATCGTCATAGTGCTTAAGCGAAGCTTTGGGCCGGTAACTTCATCATCACCGCGCCACGCCGTCGTGCTGACGGAACTCTCCCTCGGCCTCAATTGGATCAAGGGTTCGAGGGACATCATCGAGCTGAACGTGTGCTGAACGCGGAGGTGTCGTACGTTCGGTACTTGGATCGGTTGGACCGTGAAGACGTTCTACTACATCAACCGTGTTACTAAACGCTTCCGCTTTCGGTCTACGAGGGTACGTGGACACACTCTCCCGCCCATTGCTATGCATCTCCTAGATAGATCTTGCATGATAGTAGGTAATTTTTTTTGAAATACTGCGTTCCCCAACAGTGCCAGCTTCTGACTCCCTCGAGCATCGTATTGTGTTGATTCTTTTTCCCAAAAATTACATATATTCCAAAAAAATCTCCGTAAAAATTTATCACGTTTGGACTTTGTTTGATATGGATTTTCTGCGAACTAAAAAACATGCAACAAATAGGAACTAACACTGGGCACGGGCTCAATATGTTTGTCCAAGAAAATCATATAAATTGTTGCCAAAAGTATGTGAAAGTTGTAAAATAATGGCATGAAACAATAAAAAATTATAGATACAACAGAGACGTATCGCCCTCCTTCATATTTTCATAATAATGTTCCCGTCGCCGCAAGTTCCTGTTTCGCGAAGATTCAATCTGGAGGCCTGTTTTGGAGCTCTGCCGACGGGGGGATCCATTGCTGGAGGCTTGTTCATCAACCTTGTTGCCTCCATGACCACGTGTGATTAGTTCCACTAGGACCTTAGGGTCCATAGTAGTAACTAGATGGTTCTCTCTCTCCTTTTGATATTCAATACCATGTTCCCGTGAGCTGCCGCACATAATCGAGATCAATTTGATGTAATCGTTGGTGTGTTAGTTGGGATATGAACTATCACTTTATGATCTGTTTATCATTAAAATCAATTGAATCTTTTGAAATTTTCTTACTATATAACTAATTAACTTTGCATGCTCACCACCCGCAAGGAGGGATCTCTCTAACATAGATGGGACACATCCAAGAATCGGTGAATAAGTGTTGCAGTTTCTACAAACAAATAGTGCATAGGCAACAAATTGGTGTTGGAGTTTCTAACCATGTAAGTTTTGTTTGGTTGACATTGTTGTTCATCTTTCTTGCTTTGCTTCGTTTCTTGCATTATGTTGATATGTGCCTTTTGTTTGCTAGATGGGGTTAGTCACCACTTTGTACAATAGAATTGAGAAAAAAAGGCATTCATGTTGTCCCATTGTTGAGTCCAATTGAATGGGAAACCGAAGTGTCAAACCGCCTATGATGAGCTCAAGAACCCCACCAAGAAGATGAAGAACAATGATGGATCAAGCTCACATCAATCCATTGGATTGGATGGTGATGATGAGCCAAGTGGAGGGGTGGACGGACAAGGGACCGAGCCAAAGAGAAATATATTCGTGATGGGGAAGAAGTAGGAAAAGGAGAGGCTAGCACGTGAAGGCGCCGCAAGAGAATGTCCATCACATGAACATACATCTTTTCCAACAAAGGGGAGACAATGATGAAAATAGAGGAGAAAGGGGAGGACAAGAAGGAGAAGAGGTACACGCTCTTCTTGGATGTGCAAGGAGAGATGATGTTGTTCGACAAGGAGAGGGTGCGGGGGAGGTTAATCATCAAGAGGGAGAGGATAGACATGGAGAAACATGAGAAATGGTTGAAGATGTAGCTTGAAAAGGCAAAGACATTTAAGACAACTGAGCCCGAGAAGGAAAAGGTAAGGCTTTCAAGGGACATGGAGATGTCGAGGATCATGTTGCAAGACACAAGCCTCTTTGACGATGAAGGGAAGAAATGGTCCCTCTACAGAAGGAGATCAATGAGGGCACCAAGGGCCAGGGAGACAAGTGATTCATTAGTGTATTGCCTATATATGAATTGTTGAATTTTATTTTGCCTTGGATTGAATTATTGAATCATGCTTTGTTTTGGTTTATGTTGAAATGGTTAATTGGTTGTGTGCTATATAATCTGCATGCATGTCTTTGCATGAAAATGAAGGGTTGGATTTAAGGGTATCACACTAAATGATTATTACGAGTGAATTGCAAAAAACCACCACATTTGAAGTTCAAGCATCAGTTTGCCACCACATTTGTAGCGTGTCCCAAAAATCCACCACTTTTGTTGTAAATTTTCTCAATAAAAACAAATGACCATTTGGCCGCAACTAAACCGATTTCTGACATGGCAGGCCCACCCGTCAGGTGCCACGTTGGACTAACCGAACGGTGACTGGGTTGACGGTCGTTAGGTCATGCGCCTAAAAAACAGAGCCCACCATGCGCCGCCACTCACACTCCACTCCACTCGCTCACTCTCACTCCACTCCACTCTGCTCCATCCCCTATTGTCGCCGCCGCCGGAGGCACGGTTCCCTCGCCGAAGTAGAAGAGTTGCCATCGTGGAACAATGGAGAGGAGAGCAGCGAGGAGGAGGAGCTGGCCGGCATGGAGCTGGAGCAGCACTGGGTAAGAGATCTGCTTTGCACCTAGGGTTAGGGTTAGGGTTCAAGTGTTCTTCAATTTGAGACAATGGTTTGGAGCAGTTGCTCTTTGTTCTGAGGTTCATTACTGTGCTACTATGCAGGCGAAACCTGGCACCACTATAGATGCATCCTTCTATGGTAGAGCTGCAGATGCAAGCATCACATGTAGACTGCACTTGGCCCTATGCATGAAATATGTTGCATTTGAAGGAAAGGACACTGGGAGGAGGTTCTATGGATGTGCTGTTCCTCAGGTCAGTGTTATCCAACTTGGGTTTCTATTTGTGGTAGTTAGTGGTAGTTAGTCTACAGATGGTTGGAATTGCTGTCAGTAAATTTAGTTAATGAAACATGATTTGGACTGTCAGCAGATGCAAGCATCAAATTATGTCAGTAAATTCAGTTAATGAAACATGATTTGTACTGTCTGTAGATGGAAGCATTAATTTCTGTCAGTAAAATAAGTAAATGAAACATGTTTTGGACTGTGGTAGAGCTGGAGATGCAAGCATCAATTTCTTTCAGTAAATTGAGGGGATTATCACTATTCAATTTATTTGGATTGTGGTACTGAATGAACTAATGTAGTTTGTTGCAGGTTCAGTTGATCAAACATGTTTTTAACATGTTTTTAACAGTGATTTTGCAAGCATCAATTTCCATCAGTAAATTAAGTAAATGAAGCATGTTTTATAACAGTGATTTTGCAATTCGGTTAATGGTAGTGTTGCATTTGTCATATAAGCTTAGCTTGAACTTCAAGTTTCCTGAATTCTGTTGTATCTGGAAGTCTGACTGAATCACTGAATATCTCATATATTTTCTTTTTGAAGTTAGAATATTTATTTTCTAATACTTGATGCAGGATGGTATTGACTGTGGAGTTGCTCAGTGGGTTGATGCCCCATGGCCTTCTATTCTGCAAAGATGTTTGGTGAAGATATAGGATATGTTTCATGAGGAGAACCATGGCAGAATGATTGACCATCAGAAGTATAAGAAAGAGTTGGACAAGGTGAACAAGCAGTTGGATACACTTGCGGATCAGTACAGTCAGCTGGTTGAGGATGTCAGCAAGATGTTTAATTGGGTAGATCAGAACAATAGGGTCATGAGTGATGAGAGTTCAACCAGAAGCAGATGGATGTGAACAAGGACATGGAGAAGCTAGCTATCAGCAAGGAGAAGGAGAGTGCTGCCTTTGGCAAGATGAAGGAGATGGAGAAGCTGGCTCAGGAGCACAAGGAGATGAAGTGCATTCTTAGATCTCTGGGAGAGATCATTAGGAACACCAGGAAGGAGAGGGATGAGATGAAGGAATAGAGGGACTGGCTGGTAGAGGAGAAGAAGAAGCTGGAGTTTCTGGTGGGTGATCTTATGAAAGCTGGTCATAGCAACAAGGACAAGCTTGCCAAGATCAAGTCAATCCTTGATGAGTGAACAATGATGTTCATCACCTCAGTTAGAAATTATGTTAAGCTAATATGTGGCCTCAGAACAATATAGCTGGCCTTGGGGTTGTATATTTTGGTAATCCCCTAGTTATGTAATGACTGTAATGATTATCTGCAAAACTACCTCCAGTTAAGTTATGTAATGTCTATAATGACTAGCTGCAAAACTACCCCCGTTATGTAATGTTGTTAGCTTTCTATACTAAGAGCTATGCTATTATGAATCTGAAATTATTAATCTGCTTATTTGGACTAAATGGTCAATGGTCAAGACCAACTGGGCATGGCCAAGTTGGTGCACTCACCACCTAAACCTTTAATTTAGTCTTTAGGGTGTTTCGGGCTCGACAAAGCCAAGTAAACCACTAATTTAGTCTTTAGGGTGGATCGGGCTCGACAAAGCTACCATTTAGTCTTCAAGGTGGCTCGGGCTCGACAAAGCCAAGTAAACCACTCATTTAGTCATTAGGGTGGATCGTGCTCGACAAAGCCAAGTAAACCACTCATTTAGTCTTTAGGGTGGATCGGGCTCGACAAAACCACCTAAACCACTCATTTAGTCTTTAGGGTGGATCGTTCTCGACAAAGCCAAGTAAATCACTCATTTAGTCTTTAGGGTGGATCGGGCTCGACAAAGCCACCATTTAGTCTTCAAGGTGGCTTGGGCTCGACAAAGCCACTTAAACCACTCATTTATGCTTTTGACCGGATCGTGCTCGACAAAGCCAATTAAACTACTCATTTAGTCTTTAGGGTGTCTCGGGCTCGACAAAACAACCCAAACCACCATTTATTCTTCAAGGTGGCTTGGGCTCGACAAAGCCACTTAAACCACTCATTTATGCTTTTGGCTGGATCGTGCTCGACAAAGCCAATTAAACTACTCATTTGGTCTTTAGGGTGTCTCGGGCTCGACAAAACCACCCAAACCACCATTTAGTCTTCAAGGTGGCTTGGGATCGGCAAAGCCAATTAAACCACTCAATTAGTCTTTAGGGTGGATCGTGCTCGACAAAGCCAACTAAACTACTCATTTAGTCTTTACGGTGGATCGGGCTCGACAAAACCACCATTTAGTCTTCAAGGTAGCTCGGGCTCGACAAAGCCAAATAAACCACTCAATTAGTGCTTAGGGTGGATCGTGCTCGAGAAAGCCAATTAAACTACTCATTTAGTCTTTAGGGTGGCTCAGGCTCGACAAAACCACCCAAACCACCATTTAGTCTTCAAGGTGGCTCGTGCTCGACAAAACCACCTAAACCACCAATTAGTCTTTAGGGTGGATCGGGCTCGACAAAACCACCAGTCTTGTAGAACAGAAAGAGAATCAAAGCAAACAAGTAAATTGTTGATCACACAAACATGTTCTCAACCATAATAGTTCTCAGCCATACCAGTTCTCAAACTTAGCATACTAACACAAACAAGTTCTCAAGCTAAATACTGATTACACATAACAGTTCTCAGGCATAGTTTCTGAAATTTAGAAATACTTAAGGCAGGTAGTTCAAAAGACAACAGCCAAATTGTGCATTAACTAGTTGCCACTAACATAAAAGTAACCCCTCTTCCTGGTGCTCTGGAACCTCTTCCTTTTGGACCCTACTGTTACTCCCTCTATTGTAGTTGCAGCCCTAGGTGCCATGTAGGGCCTTCCACCTCTCATGCTGGGTGCATTGCTTGAACCTGAAGCTCTTGTGGCAGCCTGGGAAGGAGTAGTAGAAGCATCACTTGTGATGCTTGCCCTTCTAGAAGTAGCAGTTGTTCTTCTTGGTCTTGTAGAAGCAGCAAGCTGGGCAGGACCAGTAGAAGCAGTAGTTCTTCTTCTTCCCCTGGTAGATGCAGCAGGCTGGGCAGGACCAGTAGTAGTTGTTCTTCTTCCCCTAGTAGTTGCAGCAGGTGGTGCACTGGCTGTAGCCTGGGCAGGAGCAGTAGAACTTCCCCCAGCTTCATGGTAGTGAGTTCTGGTTGTCTAAGAGAGCACACATCATAGCCCAACAATTAGGATGAAGCCATCAAATGATTAAAACAATGAAAACTTTAGAGGCTAGTTGTTTGTGCTAGTTTCATGGCAATGTTAAGTTGAAAACAATGAAAACAATGTGCATATTCCATACCTTGTGCTTGTCCTTTCTTGCCTGAAGATGAGGCTTCAGGGGTTGAGGGCAGTAGGTGTACCTATGTTTCTGCATCTTGCAGTTGCTGCAGGTGATAGTTGCCATCCTTGATGTATCCTTCCTTGTTGGGACCTCAAATTGCCCCTTCCTCCTAGTTGTTTGCTTCCTGCCCTTCTTCTCTTTGAACACTGGTGGATCTATGTCTGCAGTTGGTGTCCTAGGCCAATAGTTAGGCCCTGGTACAGGGTAGATGATGTGCTTGTATGTTTCCTTATACAATGGTTTTTTGAAGAACTCATGCACATAGTCTTCTGGTTGTCCCTTCACTCTTGTAATGGCAGAAATTGCATGGTTACATGGCAACCACATAGGTCCCATTTCTTGCAGTCACAGGTCCACTTATCAAGGTTCACACAATAGGTAAACTCCCCACTAGTGACTTGCCAAATACCAGGACCTGCCATGTATGCAGTGCAATGCCTAGAGTACTTCTTTGACTCCTCCAACTTCTCCATATAAGTGGGTGTTATCTCCCACTTACTCTTCTCTGTCTTCTCTCTAACTGCTTGGTATTTAACCATCAACTTAGTTCTGAATCCATCTACACAGCTCCTTATTGCCTTGTTCCTCACATCTAGTATCATCTTGTTAAATACTTCACTAAGATTGTTGACTACTAGGTCTGTCTTGCATGTGTGATCCATAGCATGCCTTGCCCAAGTCTCTTTAGGGATATTACAAAGCCACTTCCAAGCATCTTCATCCTCCTTTTTCAGTTCATTCATTGCAACCTCAAAACCATTCTTGGTGTATGAATATGCAGCATTTTCCATATGCTTCTTCAACTCCTCACTCCTGAAGCCAGCTGACTGGAAATTTGCATAGATATGTCTAAGACAATATCTTTGAGGTGAGTGTGGGAACACAGCTTGAATTGCATTCAACAGCCCCTGTTTAAGTCATAATAGAGATTATTATTCATATAAATTGCTCCTTCCATGCATAATACACATTATTATTTCTACAACTTGCTCATTCAATTGTAAAATAAAAAATATACCTTATGTCTATCAGAGATGATTGTGTATGTGCCCCACTTGTTCCCCTCTCCAATGCAAGCTCTTAATTGGCTAAGAAACCAAGTCCAACTATCCTTGTCCTCCTTATCAACAATACCAATAGGGAATATGTTGTTATTCCCATCCCTACCAGTGGTAGCAAGTATCTGTTGCCCAGTAGAAAGCTTGATAAGGCAACCATCTAAACCTGTATTCAAGATATGGGTAGTGAAATGGGTATATTATTAAGTACAAGATATGGGCAGTGAGCTGGAGTAATGTAGAATGCATATAATACCTATAAAGGGCCTACACCCATTCAAGAAACCTTCTTTTGAAGCATTCAGACAGTAGAACATGTAGTGGAACCTAGGATTTGTACTAGGATGGAGCTCTAACTCTGTGGTAGTGACAATGCATTTGCTCCCAGGGTTGGTATCAAGCACAACTTGAAGATAATCCCTAAACCTTGTGTATTGTCCCTTCATGTCACCTTCCACCACTTCAATGGCCAATGACCTTGCCCTGTAGGCCTTGGTCTTTGGCACTTCCAGCCCCTACTTTGTCTTTGTTCTTTTTAAAATTGCATCAACACCAGCCCTTGGATTATCTCTCAGTTGCTGCTCACAGGTTCTGGCCATCCAGTCAACTGTCACTTTTGTTTTTTCTCCATGTGCACCACAAGTGTGCAACAACTTCATCTTCTTGATGCGGAATGTCTTCTCATGAGAAATTGTTGATGCAGTCATGAAAAAAGGACACCCACTGTCCCTTTCTGTGCAATGCACAATGATCCTATCCTTGCAGTTCCTATGGTACTAGAAATAATTCTAAGGATTCTGATATGAAAATTCCTAAGTGCTCTTCTAAACTGATACACATCAGTGAAGCACATACTCAAGCAAAGTTGGTCATGAGCATCTGGCTTGCTCTCATCATACCAGATCCTAATCCTGGCCCTCTTGGCTTGACTCTTCCTTCCACAAGGCAATGGCAGACCTGACTCATCATCTGATTCACTGATGCCATAGTCTCCAGGGAAACAAGCTGAATCATCTGATGGAATGAAATCAGGAATTACCTCAATGTCAGCTTCATGGTGTGATCTTGTAGTGGGGCCTGGTTTGCCTACTTTCTTGAATGTTTGAGGAAGTGCTATCTCAGGTTCTGCGTCTGAGTCCTCTGTGTCTGGACACATCTCTTCCACTTCTGTGTCTCCTTCAAAGTGATGCATAGGATCCTCTCTCTGTTTCCTTTTCTGCTTCAACTTCTCAATGATTTCCTCTTCCTCCTCATTACCTATGTCACACTCTTCCTCTTTGTACTCACACCAGTTCAAATCGACAAACCCTTCATCATCAGAGGGGCCAACATCTTCCTGTAATTTCTCTTTGCCCTTTGCTTTTTTCAAATTCATGCTCTGTTGTGTGTTAATATAAGCAGCCTCTTCACTTGGCTCTGCAACAGCAATGGGCACAACATACAGCTCCTCACCTGGGTCTGCAACAGCAATAGGGAACAATACTCCTGCCTCATCTATAGAAATAATGTTGGAATCCCCCACATGGCATATAGGTACTTGTTCCTCCACAATATTTGCCCTATTAAAATCTCCTGGATTAGGCTCATTAGCCTTAATTACAGTTATATTGAGCACCTTCTGCTCAGCATAATGGTCTAGCATCTCCTCCACACTGTCTTCACTGTCAATAACCTGCATTCCTTCTGCCCCCTTTCCCTCTTCTTTCATATAGAACATGTAGTCAGCTTCAGTATATCCCTCTTCTGTCTCTAGCAGTGCTAACATGTGAATATAACTAATTTCTGACAGAGAAATGGTCCTTTCCAAGTTGTCTCTCCATTGAAAATGGTACCTTATTTCCCATATCTCATCATCCAAACTACACAAAATTGAGGAGAATTAGTGCTTGATTGATTGAGTTTTAATATTGTAAGTTGTTTCAGATTGCACACTTTATTGAACAAACACTCATATGCACTATCAAAACTTGCACATAATTTACAGGACAACAAGGATTAAACCCGCACATAATTTACAGCACAAAAACTTGCACAATTCAGTGAAATTAACAAGGATTAAACAAACCAATCATGAATTAACTATAAACCCTAAGCTATAATTCCTATTGTAACATGTTATATAGAGAAGATATTAACTATATCAGCTAGAACACTTGAGTAAACAGACAATAATCTTCAGTAAATTAGGTACCAAAAACCAAACATCCCTAAAAACTACTAAAATCTAACAACCCTAAAAGGACATCAGTCAAGCACATACTCAAGCTTTGTTTACCGAAGATGATCCTATCAAATCTAACAGCCCTAAAATATACAGTAACCCTAGAAGAGGGGGATGGAGGAGGAAGAAAACTTACTACACGCCGCCGAACCCTGAAGCCCACTGATGGCCTTCTCCCACGCCGGAAGCCCTGATCTTGCGTGCTAGGGCAGCCGCCGCACGCCGCTCAAGGTCCCATTCCGGCATCGATGGGGGCGAAGAGGGGCTCCGGCGAGACGGCTGGCTGCGTTGGCAAACTACGGCTGCCGAGCCAGTTGTCTACCTCCGAGAACCCATCACCATCGCCTCCAGTACCTCCGCCGCCGACTGACTCGCCGGTGCCACCGCTAGGTTTAGCCACCACCGCCATCGCAGAACAGAGAGAGAGAGAGAGAGAGAGAGAGAGAGAGAGAGAGAGAGAGAGAGAGACGGGGGAAAGAGGGATGGGGAAAGGCGGGGGAAAGCAGACTGGGCCGGGAGCGTTTTGACCACGCGCGTGACCTAACGGCCGTCAACCCAGTCGCCGTTCGGTTAGTCCGACGTGGCACCTGACGGGTGGGCCTGCCATGTCAGAAATCGGTTTAGTTGCGGCTAAACGGTCATTTGTTTTTATTGAAAATGTACAACAAAAGTGGTGGATTTTTGGAACGCGCTACAAATGTGGTGGCAAACTGATGCTTGAACTTCAAATGTGGTGGTTTTTTACAGTTCACTCGTTTATTACCCAAACCCTTGTGCACGATGTAATCATTATTTGATACTGATATAAAATTGCCATGAGGGCTTTCCCTAAAACAAACATTACACAAAGCCTCCAATTAAAACTAACAAACCCATGACCGAACCGTAAAAAAAACACATGATGGACCGTATGGCATATGCAAACAATTCAGAGGGCTGATTTTACAGTAATATATGGGACCCTGATCTCACGACCCAAGTAGCAGCGGTCAAGTAGTGAATCATACACCATCCTCTAACTGAACTCCGAGCGAGTCTTTCAGCACTATGACGAGGTACGAAGCAACATGGAGGTATGATCCAGGACAGCACTTTTTTTTCCTAGCGAAAGAGAGGCCACCGCCTCCGATTTTCATTAAGAAAACGAAATGGTTCGAACCATAAGAACATCATCTGCAGGACTCCGAGCGACTCCCAGCATATTTACAACCTGAATCACGAAGGATCAGGGCCAAACCAGCTAACCTGTCACATGACCAAGCAGCTAAAAGCATTGCCAACAAAGGCTCGGCTCAGACTCCATCTTACAACTGATTAGATAAACTACCAGATCAACTATCCCAGCTACCTAGAGAAAAAGTTACCCCCAGTACAGCATTTGATGGCAAAGCAAGCTAAGCATCGATTCAATCAGCGTTCGGAAGCTCCAGCGCTGATCCCCCACGGACTCCCCTAACCACAACAATTGCAACTAAAGAAAAGTGGACTCAATCAATTGGATGCGGCAGGCCACACTTTGCCCGAGCGCGTCTTTGTCTTAACTTGCGCATTTTTCTTCTTGAGTTGCTCCTCCCGAGCAATTTCATTGTCTATGCAGGCCTGCTGAAGGTTCTTCAAAACAACATCCACGTCAACTCCATCAAAGAGAATACCCTTGTTAACTGAACCAGCCCTCATAACAGCCACCGACCTTTTAGCGTCTCCAAGCAAGACTAGTCAAAATAGAACATCATGGTTAATTTCAGACAGCAAATAGATGCCCGTGCTACCCAACTACCGAGCTTAGATATTTACCTTCAATGTACTCTGAAGAACATTTCTGTTTGAGAGCATCCTACACAAGCTCAATCCTCAGCACCATCTCTTTTCTATCAGCAAGAAGTGCTTTTGCACTTTTGATGTAAGCCTTGATGTTCTGTTTCTCTGACAGATAATTCTTTTCCTCGACTGAAACAAAGCCACAATAAACTATTACTCGTGGTTACAGAAAGAGTAACTTCTTCTCAAGTAAAACCAAGAGAACAATGATATAAATATCTGTAACACAAGTGCAACTTTGAAGCAAATATATAGCAATAAAACAAGCACCAAGGTAATTGTACATCACTGTTCCAACAAAAAGGGAGAAAAGGTAACGGAATATTTTTTTTTACCAACAGATCCTCCGAAAAGATAACCACAAGGGGTGGAAAGGGGTCTAACTTTCAAAGGAAAAAGGTGTCATGCACTGTCAAACATTCTTGGATCCCACCTCCTCAAGGAATGCAGATTAATCCAAATATAAATGGCACAAAAGGGACAGCAGACAAGCATACGTCAAAAGTAGAAATTTCTGTTTTTAGTGCCCTTGCTATGTTCAATAGCATGGGCAGGAACTGGCAGCTGGAGAGCGGAATGCTGGACAAGCCACTCGCCAATAACAAGTCCATCATCGAGTTCGATGGAGGAAAACTACCAGCACGTCCTGAAAGGAGGACCATGGACCCATGACAATGATGCTCTGCTCCGCCGGCAGAGATCTCCCTGGACACGCTCCCCATATGGGTGTGCATCTACAAAGTTCCTCTGTCCATGCTGAATAACAAGAGGGGACCTGCGGTGGCGGAGAAGCTGGGCAAGGTCAAAGAGGTACATGACACATTCGGCCAGTCCTGGAATGAGTTCCTTCGTGTTCCCATTGAGCACAAGGTGGCTGAGCCACTAAACAAGTGGATCACACTTGAAGGGAATAGAGATGACAACAAGACTGTCAGATGCAAGGTAAAATATGAACGTGTCCCTCATTATTTGACATACTCACTGCAACCAGGAAGAGGAAAACACCGTACGTTTTTGCACTGAACAGAGGGGATCCTCGTTCAGTACTGTACTGCATTACCTTTGTATGACAAGCCATTACCTAACTATACAGATAGCAGACACTACTTCATATCAAACTATGTAGCATTATCACTGATAAAAAATAGCTGTAAATAAGAAGTAGTGCACATAGATCAAGAAGACAATAAAGCAATACCACCAGCTGGCAGGGAATTCAGTACCTTCCTTGTTGGGATCAAACCTGACATCGGCAGCAATCAGATGTGACTCTGACAGAATAGTTGTCAACTTTTTCCGCTTGGCAAAATACTTGTTTCTGATTTTTCTTGCTCTTTCGTTTTGTACGGCCAAGATCTCTTTTCTGGCTTTCGTAATCAACTCTGTAGAGAGGTGTTTCTCATTGGTCACAGAATCAGGACCGGGAGCATCACGGACAGCCAATATCCAAGCAAAACTGGACATCTTTTAAAAGGTGTATTGGCGGCTTGCCAAGCCTTCATCATCTCTTTAGCAATTCCCTGGAGCTGCAAAAAAGAGAGAAGGAAAACAACAATCAACACATTTGAATCATATGTGCATATTTGGCCTTCATCATTCGGCTTTATAAGGCATACACACATATTTGGGGTCATCAGTTTGATTAATGGATATGAGTTATATGCTACCAAAAGTATATCATAGATTTGATGGAGTGCGTGGCACCTTCGAAATGACATTATTTTCAGGAAAGGTGGTGATGATTATGCCATGCGTCAACAGTTCTTATCCAAAGCTATGCATGATCCATGAGCAGACATTTAGGATGGCCTAGCGGATGTGGCCAGCAGAGGGAAGCGGAAGATGGAGGCAGAGAGAAGAATCAAGTCCCAGATAGAGTGCTACGGGAGAGGCTAGCTGCGGAGTGGCTAAAACTGAACGCCTATGCTAGTAAAGTTTCTGTGATTTCTTGATCAATATACACCATTTGAAAAAAGTGTATCATAAAGTGAATATTCGAAAGAAAATTCTAACAGTATACTTTGTTGGTCAAGTTGAGGAGTGAGGACATAAGAATACGTGCACTTCTTATAAATCCGTATAAAGGAAGTAAATCTACCATTTCTCTCGGCAAACACATAACAAAAGCTAAAAACATATCAGGTAGGACTCACTGGTCAGCCTGGGGGGCCTACGAAGGACTTCACCAGTGTCGAACTCGCCGAAGGCAACACATGTATAGAGGGCTCCCGAGGTATTGTTGGCACTGCGGATTGCCCGGTTATAGTAGAGAGAAAATGCGATTCTCTGTTAAAGAACTGAGCAATGTGCAGAGCTCTAAATCTATGCTTGCAGGGGTTGCTCAGGACAATATCAATTTATCAGTTTCCTGAACCAACTACCGGGCTTTAAGTTAGTAAAAGTACACCGCAGTGCTAACAGTGAAGCTGATGGCCTAGGTTTAGTAGGATTGGCGTGTGTAGTGGTGTGATGCTTCATTCAACCCCGGCCTATGTGTCCGAGCTGGTGTCATGAGATTGTAAAGTTTCTGTGATTTCTTAATCAATATACACCATTTGAAAAAAGGTGTAACATAAAGTGAATATTCGGAAGAAAATTCTAACGATATACTTCGTTGGTCAAATTGAGGACATAAGAATACATGCACGTCTTATAAATCGCCATAGAGGCAGCAAACACATAACTAAAGCTAAAAATATATCACCATGATTATTGAACCAAATATACCCGGAAAAAGGTGAAAAAAGAAAGAAATAGCCATACACCCCATGTACACCATGCATGGATAGACTCTAGTAGAGATAGTAGTACTAATTTTTAGGCAGAGAAGCGCAGCCGCAGTGAGAGAAAAGAAATAGACAATCTGGTGGCGAGCAGTGTATGAACAGCCGGTCTTATAAATTGATGTACATCGGCCCAGCTCAACCGACAGTCGGCCATTTCCCAAATTAGCCATGAGGTATCTTGGTCCTTAATACCATCATGGAAAAGATTGGTCTGCTGGCGTATCGCTTGGACTTGCCTCCAAATAGTCAGGCACACCCTGTCTTTCGTGTTTCTCAGCTAAAAGAACATATCCTAGATCATACACCTGTGTTTGCCACACTGCCGGCTCCTCTGCCGTTGGGTAAGTGCAACCTGAACAACGTTCCCGCAAAAAAAAAAAAAACCTGAACAACGTTGAAGCGAGGAAACACTACTCAACTGTAAGCCTGGGGTTATGGTCGTCGTCGATGAGAGAACTCTCTATGAACCCCTTTCCCAAGTTCTCTCTATCCCATCCCAACTCTCCTACCTACCCTGACTACCTTCTCCGGAAATTGTTGCTCCTAGCTATGCTGTAGTTAGGAATAGGATACAACAAAATTATGCTTATTTATTCGGCCATTCCAAACAGAGAATGCTGTAGTTAGGATACAACAGATGAGACAAAGTAATTACCTCAGTGAAATTCTCAGATTTGGTTTTCTCCAGGAACTCAATAGATTCAAATACCCTTTCAATGTCAATCGTTGTTCCGAATTCCAGTAGCTTCCTGTTGTAGTTAATTCCAAGGACGTGACACAATGCATGAAGTTCTGCGAGGGCTGCAATTCAGAATAAATTACAGACGAGTTAGGTGGGGGATAGGAAGCAACTAACCAAGGGTTTGGTGATCCAGTTGGGATTTAAAGTTCCACATCACATAGAAAACAAACATATAGCCCAAGGGTGATCCAATTGTACACGGAGACGTAAGAAATTTGGGATAAAGTGCAGAGTTGATGCGATTTTAGGTACACAGTTCGATCGAGGGGAAGAAAGACGGAGATCATACCACTATCATTTGCTTCATCGGTGTTCTGCACAGGTACAACCTCAACCTGCTGAGGATTCTTCTCAGGAATCGCGTTCCCATCCGCATCCCCGTCGTTCTCGGGCGGATTTGGGCCCCAGGCAGCCCAGGCCATTGCCTGGGGCGTGGGAAATTTTCTAGGCCTAGATTTTTTTAAAAAAGTGTTCGGCCTGGGGCGCAGCCCACTTCCAAGCCCAGGCAGCCCAGGCGAACTGGCCCGGTCGCCCAGGCCGACTCCCTCTGCCCGCACGAACGCGCAACCCTCACCGCCCGCAGAGACGAACCAGCCGCAACCGCCCCTTCTGCTTCTTCCCCCGACTTGACGAACCCTAGGCGCCGCCACCGCCTGCCGTCGGTGCCGCCACTGCCTGCCGTCGTGCCTGCCAGCTCCGTCCGGCAGCGCCCCCGGGCTCCCCCCACCTTCCAGTCTTCGCTCCCTTCTGCTTCTGCGGCGTCCCCGCGTCAGGTTGCGCCGCTGCCGGCTGCTGGCCTGTCCGGCGAGGGCGCGAGGCGGCGACCCCGGCTAGGCAGCTACGGCGGCTAGGGCGCGAGGCTACATGTCAGTATGATTAGCTCTTTGTGATTAAATTTTCTGGAGAAGTCTATTGTGCTGCTTGAACTGCAACTTTGTATTCTGAATGACCCCTGATTGTATTGTTAGTCTCATCTGTTACATTTGTTACTTTTTTTTATGTACTTCTAGGCTTTTGCAAATGCTCTTGTGCTGTTGTGCACATTCATCCCAGCCAGTATCCCAGCCACTTGGACTCTACTAATTCAACTCTGAAGAAGAACAAGGTTAATGATATAAGAGGACTCCAAAACTTGGCCAAGTCATTATCTGCACAGGGTTCTGGTCAGTTCTGTAATGCCATGAATAGTATAAATTATGCATTGAGAAACTGTTTCTGCTTTAACTGGAGAAATAACTTAAATGCCATGAGTGAATACACATTCTATTCATGACCATGTAGTCTTCATGAAGCTGTTGGATAGCATAGCATACCTTAAACCTTGCAGTAGTCAGGGTAATGAATCTTCTGTTTGATCTTTTAAATCAGCCGTGGCACAGCGCAAAGCTACGAGACAAATTTCAGTACTTGAAGAAAAAATTGTGATTAAATAGCAGAAGAAGACTTGATGGCCGTTTGGAAAGAAATAAAAGCTGCCTTAATCTATTACTTGTATTTTGTTAGCACACCAAGTTAGGTCTTGCAAAAGTTGGCAACAGCTTAAATTAGTGCTGAAAGATGGTTATAAATGTTCAAATTAGACCCATGTTTCTTTCTTTCTTATGTTACTATAGGACAAAGCTTTGTGCCGAATAGGCAGAAAAGGGAAGCCATGTATTTGGTGATACATGTGGCAGAATAGCATAGTGTAGAAGAACCAAGTTCTTTTGTAAGGAAGCATAACTTCAAATCAACTGTTTTGAGTAATTTTTTATGATGATTTTAGTTGCTAGATGCCACTGTTTGTTAGACCCATGGGAGGCTCAGATCAACCAATCCTTTGATTTGGTATCAATTTTTTGTATCATCTATATATGCTACATATAGTCTTTTGATTTGTCTTGCTTTATTAGTTGACCCATCATGGAACAAATGCTGCCATTGAATATTATGTTTGGTTTCTTATTAGTTATGCAAGATAGATTGACTTTTGTATGCCTTGGAACTGGAGTTTTTTTTGGGTAGTATTTAGCCCTTAGTTTCTCGCCTGGGACGTCAGCCAATCCTGGGTCCGCCACTGGTTCTCTAGGTCCACGATCTCGTTCACATCTTCATCCTTGTCCAACTCCGGCTCAACCGGCGCGGCCCTGGACGAATTCGTGACCCGCTTCACATCTTCATCCTTGTCCAACTCCGGCTCAACCGGCGCGGCCCTGGACGAATCCGTGACCCGCTTCTTCTGTACGGCTCCGGCTCCGCTCCCCCCACTGGCCGCCACGGCTGCAGCCTTTCCCCCTTCTACCATTGCTGCGGACCTGCGGTTCGGTCAGATGATCGGATAACGGATGACTATAGAACAGCAGCACATAGGTAGGAACAGAGACCGAATTCTGCCGTACCTCGCACGCCGACGAGCGGAGCGGGAGGAGGTCCGGTGCCGAGAGGGGAGAGAAAGGAGGGGGAGCCGTCGAGGAGGGCAGGTGGGGAGAGGAAAGAGAACGGAGGCGAGAGGAGGGCAGGTGTCTTGCGGAGAAGGGGAAAGCGGTGGAGAGGAAGAGAGGGCCGGGCCCAGGAGCAGTGAGGCAGAGAGGGCTCCCGTTGGCTCTCGTTGCGTGATGCAGCTCACATCTTGGAGCGCAAGTTGATCAATTATTATCGCACAAGCAAGTAAATTGAATCACACCGTTGCCATGTGAATGAAATATCACTCTCTTCCTTTTCTGTATTATGAGATGACACTTGGGAGGGCACTTTAAAGTGTCTGAATCCACTTTCTATGTTAGTTTAAGCAATAATATCGTTAGGCACCAAAATAGTGAAAATGGCAGCTCCATTTTCCAAAACTTTATGTCTTATAAAAATGTGAAAACACACAATTTGACATTTTTCCTTGGGAAAATAGAAAAAAAATACATGCCTTGAATTCCGATGACGTGGATCTCTCCCAGTGGAAAAGTACACAACTGACTAAGAAGATTGGAATGCGGTACCAAAATACTCATAGGGTCTTTCATTCCAGCTAAAGATGGGAGACTGCCCCCGCGTCGCTCCTCGGGGTGACACGGGCGGAAAACCCAGCGCCGGCGCCCCCGCTCCCCCATCCCATCCCATCCCCTCGCCGTCGTCGGCGCACGCCTGAGGGCAAAGCCCCTCGGCGGCCGGCAGCGACGGGATTCGTTCTTGCGGCGCGCATGTGGTGGTGGGGGCTCGGGTTCTGCAGGTCGGCGGCTCTCCGGCGGCCCCTGACGGCGTAGATCCGACCCCTCGCGGCGCTCCGGCGGCTCCTGGCTACGCGGATCTGGCAATGGCGGTGTGGGCGGGCGGTTGCTCGACGCCTTTCTAGCGGAGCAGCGGCTGCGGCGGGACACGCGGGCTTCGGCCCGTATTTCCTGCTCGGCGGGATGGGGCGGGGTGGCGCCCCCCTCCCTGGCTTGGTGCTGCGGTCCTGGCTGGCCCGGCATGGCTGGCAGCGTAGTGGGTGATGGGGAGGCTCAGCCACCTTCGGCTGCACGGTGGGCGACCTGCCGCTTCCCTCGCAGCGCTTCTGGCGGCGTCGGCGACTCCGGAGGCTTCGGCTGGGTGTCTCTCCGGCGTGTGGGGGTGTGGTGGCAGCCCTCCCCCTGCTCTCGTGAAGCTTGGTGGTCTCCGTTGCAGTGCGGTGGTGGGCGCCAGATCTGGCCGGTTTGGCTGGCTTCGGCTCGCCGGCGGGTGCTGGCGATGAGGATGGCGGCTCATGCGTGATGGTGGCGCCGTCGTCGCGTAGGAGGTGTGTGGGACAGCGGGCTTGCGGATCGGTGGTGCTGCACCACCGGTTGCGTGCGGGTGCTCGGTGAGGTGGCTCTGGGCGAAAGCCTAGACGGCACGGCGTCCGTGGATGTCGCTTTTCCTCCTTGGGGGGGGGGGGGGGCGTCGTGGAGCCTCTCCTCGCCCAGCGCCTTCGGACCATGACATTCGGGCGAAAGCCTAAGACTCCACTGTGTGTCGGGCGATGGCGTCGTTCTCTCACGTCGCTACCCCCTTGGGGGCGTCGCCTTGAAGGTCATCGGCCCCCCTTCGCGCTTTCCCGGAGCTGGACGCGCACAACATCGCAGTCGGCAGGTGCTCGGCTGGCGATGTGGATGGTTGGCGTGGCTTCTTGTGTGGCAACGATGGCGGCTTTGGGCAGAGTTGGTTTGCATCTGAGTTTTGGAAGTCGGTCTCATCCGGCGTGTTCGAGGGGTTGTCGAGCCTCACATTGTCTTTCTAGAGTCGGAGCTGCTGAGGAGGGGCCCTTGCGACGATGATGACGTGAGGCGGGTGGTCGGTTCCGGCGCTGGCTCAGTGCTTTTTCTCCTGCAATGCTCGTCGACGGAGTCGGAGTTGTCGATTGCCGACGCGTGTGGTTGACTATTTGGCTTTGGCCGATGCAGGCCTCGGCGTTTGCTTCAGGTGTGGGCTACATCGATGGTGGAGTCGGAGTCGCCCTCATGGAGGTGTGATGACGATGGCACTGGGTTGCAACCTCGACGGCGTTCTCTCCTTTGCGACGTGTGTGCGTTCTTGTGTGGGTTGCCAGGTCGCCTGGTGTGTCCTGTGTGGGCGTGTTGTAACGGTTTTCGTCCGGTTTTCCGTTAATTAACCGGACAACTCTCTTCTTCTTTATTAATAAGATGAGGCAAAGCTTTTGCCTCCGTGTCAAAAAAATGATATAGCATCTAGATTTGACCTCTGTTAAGGTGCCCGCACTCTTGTCTTGAGTCGTTGCCTCGTGTTTCGATTTAACCGAAAAGTAGAATCCTATCATTTCACTACTCGACAGAGGTTCCTCATTCATCCATCGGATAGGACGCCCCATCTATGTAGCAAGATAATGAGATATTGGCTTTGGCTTTTGTAATTACGCTCTCATATTTCTTTTTTGATCTCATCATTTTTTATGTGGTCGGAAAACGAATGAGATCAGAAAAGCCATCATTGGAGGCAAAGAATGCAATAGCTTCGGTGAGTGCAAAGCCCAAAATGGCATAACCAAATGGTTGTTTAGCCAATGATGATGGATTTTGCACCACGGAATGAATCAAAGAACTAAGGATGTTTCCAATACCGATAGCAGCTCTGGCACATATTGATTTAGCACCTTCTAACATCTCAAGTCGAGAAAAACACTTTTCTTGCACATATTGATTTAGCACCTTCTAACATCTCGAGTCGAGAAAAACACTTTTCTTGTCACAACTTTCCTTCACTGTTCTTTCTTGGATTTCTTGTTGATGATTCGAAGTACTTGGGTCTACACCTCCATAATTTTCTAATGTTGGGATATACAGACCACTAAATTGATACATATTAACACAATTTGCAAGGCTTGTCATATGGGTTGTGGATTGAAAATCATCAGGCATAAATATAGTTCGGGATTTTGTCAACCCTTGTGGAGCTAGGTGGGGTATCATGAACTACTAGATCAGCCCCCCTGTGGTTGGGTAGACTCTCAGCAGCTTGGTTTACACATGGCACGGAAATCTATTTGTAGTAATTATGTGAAAAAGTCAAAAATAGCATTGGGGTTCAGTTGGCAAGAAAGTCCTTCCTACATTTGCGAGTAAGGGGCAACCTTTTTTTTTATTAATTCACACGTAAGGCAAAGTGCTTAATTTTAAAGAAGCATCTAGTTCCATCTTTCTTTCGTTAGTTAAGCCACCATTTTCTAAGAAGGATTTTTGTAATTCTGGATTAATAATACTTAGAATGGCTTTTTCATATTGAGAAATTCTGTCTAGTGGCATTCAATCACAGAAGTCGTTGACGGCAACATAAATCACAACAATTTGTTTTTCAATTGGAAGTGGTTCATATTGTGGTTGTTTGGGCACTTCTGTAAGCCTTGCACCTCTATTGAGTAATGCCCGAGTCGCAACATCAACGTCTGACTCAAATTGAGCTAAGGCGGCCACTTCGCGATATTCTTCGAATTCCAGTTTTGACTGCTCTTAAGGTGCCCGCACTCTTGGCTTGGATCGTTGAGTCGTGTTTCGTTTAACCGGAAAGTAGAATCCTATCATTTCACTGCTCGACAGAGGCTCCTCATTCATCCATCGGATAGGACGCCCCATCTATGGAACAAGATAATGAGATATTGACTTCTTTGACATTTGTAACTACATTCTCACATTTTTTTTGATCTAATGACTTTCTATGCGATCGGAATACGAATGAGAGATCAGAAAAGCCATCAAAACAATTTGGACTAAGCATAACATTAAAATTGTGAAAAGAGCATTACGACAAGGATGTGAAGGCATCCTTGCAGGTTGATGTTCTCCTTAATCCCCGTCTGTTTGATATCTCGAATGAGATATTGAACGACAAAAGGACAACAATTCATCTTAGGGATCTTAGTAAAATTTGACAATGCTCCCAAGACATAGCTTCTGTTGATTAGGTTACTAGTTGTTGGAGCCAAATAAGAACATAAAAGAACCTCCATAAAAGAAAGTTGAAACCTGTCTTTGTCATCTACATTTGTGTAGGTAAGCAATAGTTCTTCCTCTTTGGCTAGAGACTGACTCTTCCAGCTTTCTCAGACCAAAATTTGTCCATCTTTATGATGGCTTTGTCACGAGGATTACCAACTAGAGGCATTTCTGATGACCCACAAGAATATGGGATCAATCGTAGTCCTTTCGATAAGTAAGAGTGTCGAACCCAACGAGGAGCAAAAGAAAATGACAATCGGTTTTCAGCAAGGTATTATCGACAAGCACTGGAATTATCGGTAACAGATAGTTTGATGGCAAGGTAATTTGTAACGAGCAACAAGTAGAAATTGTAATAAAAGTGCAGCAAGCTGGACCAATCCTTTTTATTGCAAAGGACAAGCGAGAACGGTCTCTTATAATAAGCAAAATGTTCTTGAGGACACATGGGAATTATCGTCTAGTCACTTTCATCATGTTTGTTGGATTCGCGTTCGCTACTTTAATAATTTGATATGTGGGTGGACCCGTGCTTGGGTGCTGCTCTTATTTGAACAAGCCTCTTACTTATCATTACCTCCTCTCGCAAGCATCTGCAACAGAAAGAAGAATTAAGATAAATCTAACCATAACATGAAACATATGGATCCAAATCAGCCCCTTACGGAATAATGCATAAACTAGGGTTTAATCTTCTTTCGCTCTAGCAACCCATCATCTACTTATTACTCCACAATGCTTTCTCTTAGGCCCAAGTATGGTGAAGTGTCATCTAGTCGACGTTCACATGACATCACTAAAGGAAGCAACAACATACATATCATCAAAATATCGAACGAAAACCAAATTCACATGATTACTTATAACCAGACTTCTCCCATGTCCTCAAGAACAAAAATAACTACTCACAAATAATGTTCAAGATCAGAGGTGTCGTGGTTTTGCCACGGCAGATATCCTTGTGAAAGGACTAAGTCTGGAGGCCATCGCAACTAGGTGGTCGCTTGAATGAGGTTGATCGGGAACGAAGGACACGAGTTTGCCCAAATTCGGCCCCTCATAGTGGAGGTCAAGACCTACTTCCCGCTTGACTGATATTGCTGGAAATCTCGATTACAAGGATGCGGATTCGCTAACCTAGCTCTCGATTGATCGTAACTTGGTCTTTTCGTTCTAGGGGCTCCCCTTTATATAATAGGTCGAGTCCCTAGATTTACAATAGATTCGGGGACGTAGTAACAACATGTATCCTACTCTAACTTCTATATGTCTTGCTTCCCAAGTTGGGTGATTCTGTATGGGCCTTCTTCTTAAACTGGCCCTGAAGAAACAAAAAAGTTGAAGGATTAAGCTATGGGTTTATTTCTCAAGACATCATCTTCTCATCCCTCCATTGCCTCTTGTTCCGCTCTTATGACGTGCCCGGCCGGGTCAAACTTATTCGCGGGGTCTTGCGGCTAGTTCCACAATTATCATTTATGTGCTTTCGATACCGTGACATCACGTCACCGATCGTCGATACTCATGTGTGACATCACAACAGTTCTTTGAGTGGGTTTGTCAGGTGCGATAATTGAGGAGTCTTTTTAGCCATAATTTATTGTGCCTCCTAGAGTTTCGTGCTTGCCGCTTGGGTTTCCCCTTCTCTTATAAATAGAGCAACGGGCCACCAAGGCTCACTTTTACCATCTCCACCTCCAGGCTCGTCTTCTTCCTCGCGCTCTCTATTCTTTGTGACCAAATCTCCGCCGCCCTCTTGAGCTCATTAGCCACATCAACAGCAACCTCTTCCCCGCTACAAATGTCGCTGGAGAACTCCGGGAACACCGCGGGCACTCCGCGACCTTCGTCATCTTCAAACCTCGCTCCATAGATTTGTGAGTGCTCCTCTTTTCAGCCAAACCTCCATAGTTCACCCCGAGTTCTTCAGAATTCCTTTGTCGTTCATTGTAATAGCGGATTTGGATCATAAATCGATTTGAGTCCACAAGGGCCCATACTTCCTCCGCAGTGCACTTGTCTTCTTTGTAGATTCCCTTTATTGTCTCAAGGAAATTCAGAATTCCTTTGTTGTTCATTGTAATAGCGGATTTGGATCATAAATCGATTTGGATCCACAAGGACCCATACTTCCTCCGCAATGCACTTGTCTTCTTCGTAGATTCCCTTTATTGTCTCAAGGAAATCCACTTTAGCTCTCTAGAGTTCATACTGCTACCCTAAGTTCTTGAAAAATTATTTTCTTTTAGTACCATTTTTCAGATCTATGTCGAGGTAGAAATTGCATGATAACCATTTGTAGTTGCATTGACTCGGATTCTGATACGCCTCCAATGTATCTATAATTTTTTTGTTCCATGCTATTATAGTATCAATCTTGGATGTTTTATATGCATTTACAAGCAATTATCTATCATTTTTGGGACTAACCTATTAACTTAGTGCCCAGTGCCAGTTGTTTTTGCCTGTTTTTGGTTTTCAGAATATCAGTTCCAAACGAAGTCCAAATGCCACGGAACTTGTTGGAGATTTTTCTGGACAAAAGAGACACTAGAAGCTTCAGGAGAGGGACAGAAGATGAAGCGTGGGCCCACAAGGCACCAGGGCATGCTTAGGGGGTAGGCGCGCCCTGGTGGCTCGTGGGGCCCACGAGGCTCTGTTTGACCTAATTCCGCCTCTATCAATTCTGTAAAATCGGGAAACCAACAGGGAGCCACACAAAATACTTTTTCCGCTGCCGCAAGTTCCTGTTCTTGTGAGATCCCATCTGGAGGCCTTTTCTGGCACTCTGTCGGAGGGGAATCAATCGCGGAGGGGCTCTACATCAACCTTGTTGCCCTTCCGATGATGTGTGAGTAGTTCACAAACAGATCTGCGGGTCCATATTTAGTAGCTAGATGGCTCTCTCTCTCTCTTTTTGATCTTCAATACAATGTTCTCCTCGATGTTTTTGGAGTTCTATTCGATGTAATCACTTTTTGCGGTGTGTTTGTTGGGATCCGATGAATTGTGAGTTTATGATCAGATTATCCATGAATATTATTTGAGTCTTCTTTGAACTCTTTTATGCATGATTATTATAGCTTTGTATTTCTCTCCAATCTATTAATTTGGTTTGGCCAACTAGATTGATTTTTTTTAAAATGGGATAGGTGCTTTGATGGGTTCGACCTTACGGTGCTTAATCCCAGTGACAGAGAAAGGGACATGACACGTATTTGTATCGTTGTCATTAAGGATAAAAAATGGGGTTTATTCATGCGTGAGTTTACTTTGTCTACATCATGTCATCTTGCTTAAGGCATTACTCTGTTCTTTATGAGCTTAATACTCTAGATGCATGTTGGATAGCGGTCGGTGTGTGGAGTAATAGTAGTAGATGCAGAATCGTTTCGGTCTACTTGTCTCGAACGTGATGCCTATATATATGATCATTTCCTTGGATATCGTCATGATTATTTACTTTTTTATCAATTGCCCAACAGTAATTTGTTTACCCACCAAATGTTATTTTCAAGAGAGAAGCTTCTAGTGAAACCTATGGCCCTGGGGTCTACTTTTATCATATATTAAAATCCTAAAAATACCTTCCTACAATTTTACTTTATTTATTTTGTTTTGTATTTTTGTTCTATCTATCTATAATTACACAATTTATTCTTGTAAGTAACCAGAGGGATTGACAACCCCTTGTTCGCTTGGGTGCAAGGATTTGTTATTTTGTGTGCAGCTGCTACTAACAAGGTGTTGCGTGGTTCTCGTACTGGATTGATAACCTTGGTTGTTAACTGAGGGAAATACTTATCTCTATTGTACTGCTTCATCATCTCCTCTTCGAGGAAATCCCAACGCAGCTCACAAGTAGCAGATTCCTTTAACAACACTTATCGGGTCATCAACTGTATTAGCATCTTTGAAAGATCGTGGATGTCGCCTAAAGGGGGTGAATAGGCGCTTTAAAATACTTACGGTTTAGGCTTGAATGAATGCGGAATAAAACTAGCGTTTAATTTTCCAAGCACAAAACCTAAAACAACTAGGTTCACCTATGTGCACCAACAACATAAGCTATGCAAGATAAACAACTAGGTGATAGCAAGATATATAACATGAAACAATATGGCTATCATAAAGTAAAGTGCATAAGTAAAGGTCTTGGGTAAGAGATAACCGAGGCACGCAGAGACGACGATGCACTACAAAAAAAAGACACATCCATGACATTTTGGGCCGAACGAATTTTTTTCCTGTCATACTTATGACACTTCTATGACGATAATTGTGACAAAACCCGGTATCATCATAGATGTGGTGGGCTCCTACTTCTATGACAGAAAATGGGCTTTTCGTCCTGGGCGGGCCGGAGACGCAGCTGCATGACATTCTTTGGGCCGTCCATGACGGAAAAAACCGTGGTAGAAGCGAGGGCGAGGAAAATATTGGGGTGTTCCCGGTTACGGTGGGTGGTCGGGGCCGAGCGATGCACGTTTCTCTCGTACACGCACGCGCGTGGGTGCGAGGCGTTGGGCTCTAACTGAACCCGAGCGATTGCACTGCAGGCTACGCGTTACCGAACCCGAGCGATCGATCGATGGCTGTTAACCGAACCCGATCGAGCGATTCCTTCGCTACTGCTGCTAACTGAAGCCGGTCGATGCTGCCTCTGGATGAACAGTAAGCGTTGCTGGGGGTTTGGATGAACAGTTCCCGGTGGGGGTGGATGAACAGGACCCCGTGGTGTTGCCTCTGGATGAATAGTGAGTGTTGCTGGGGGGTTTGGATGAACAGTTCCCGGTGGGGGTGGATGAACAGGACCCCGTGGTGTTGCCTCTGGATGAACAGGACCCCGATTGATCGAGCCGGTTGGGGCTGGATAAACAGGACCCCGTGGAGGGCTGGATGAACAGGACCACCCCGTGGAGGGCTGGATGAACAGTAGACTGTGGAGGGCTGGATGAACAGTAGCCCGTGGAGGGGTGGTTGAACAGGAGCCCGTGGAGAGGGCTGGTTGAATAGTAGCCGGTGGAGTAGCGCGCGGTGGAGGCTGGATGAACAGGAGCCTGTGGATGAATAGTCGCAGGTGGAGGCTGGAGGAGGTCGACGGTGGATGAACAGTAGCCCATGGAGGCTGGAGGGGGTCGACGGTGGAGATGAACAGTATCCCGTGGAGTCCCGTTTTGCGGTACGCCACACCCCTCCCGATGAACAGGACCCCCGTTTCGACCGTAGCGCTCCAACACAAGTCTGTTTCCTCCGTTTTGTGGTACGCCACACCCCTCCCGATCAACAGGACCCCCGTTTCAACCGTAGGAGGTCCGTTTCTTCCGTTTTGCGGTACGCCAGACCCCTCCCGATGAACAGGATCCCGTTTCGAACGTGGCCGGTCGAACACAAGGCCGTTTCCTCTGTTCTGTGGTACGCCAAGCCTCGTTTCCATCGGCTGTTCCGTCCAAGCCCTCCCGATGAACACGACGACGCATTCCGTTCCGACCCAGCCTGTTGGCTCCCCATGAACACGACGACGATGCTGTTTCTCCGTTCCGACCCAGCCATGTACATGAGCCCTGGCCGTACGTATGCGCGAGTAGGCGTTCGAGACCCTGCCCGTATGTACGTACATGGCCGTCTTTTCTTTCTTGCACACTGGCCGCTGTACGTACGTGTACATGCTACGTGCGCGCCTCTACTACGACACGTGCGCGCCTCTACATCGACCAGTATGTACGTACACGTTCGCGACCAGAATGACAACACTACGTACACTTCGACCAGGTGGGTCCCGACTGTCAGGCACTCCCTTGCCTGCGAAGATGTAGCTGGTGGGTCCCAGCAGTCAGGGGGGCGAATTGTTTTTTTTTGCCCGGACGCACTTCCTTGCGTGCGAAGATGTAGCTGGTGGGTCCCAGCAGTCAGGGGGAAACATTTTTTCGTGAAATACGGTGGCCCGTCCGGTGGGTCCCTGCTGTCAGGTGGAGGAATAATTATTTTGCGCGTAATAAGGAGGCACTTCCTTGCTGCGGCCGTGGACCCAGCTGTCAGCCTCTCCATGTACAGTCCACGTCCGATGGAAGCCGTTCCTTGACCACGTTGACCACGCCGTGCCGAGAGCACCAGGGCGGTGGACGACGGCGAGGCCTAGGAAGGGGACGACGCGGAGTCGGGGAAGACGCGACAGTGGATGCCCACGCGTAGAGGAGTATGAGGGTTCACTGGTTCGCTGCGGTGTGAGGCTGCCGTCGCCGCAGAATAACAGGGGGTGTGGGTGAGTAGAGGGATGGCCTGGCCAGCGGTGGGAGTAGTAGGGGGCGGTGAGGCCTCCGCCGCATCGCAGCCGGCCACAGGAGGCAGGAGCACGAGGCACGACCGATACTGGTTTGGGCGGCTGGAGCAAGAAGACCAGAGGTTGAAGTAGCACTACGGCCGTTGGATGGACATTGTACGGTCACTAGAACTAGAATCGTGCATATTGACTAAGTTGACAAAGCCCTCCGTCCCCGTCAACTTAGTAGGCCCACAAGTCAGCCTGCCACTATACTGGGTCCCAGCTAGCAGGGGGAGTATTCATTTTTTGTGCGTAATAAGGAGGCACTTCCTTGCGTGCGAAGATATAGCTAGTGGGTCCAAGCTGTCAGCGGTGGTAACGTTATTTTTTCGCGAATACAGAGGCCCTTTCGGTGGGTCCCAGATGTCAGGCAGAGGAATCATTATTTTGCGCGTAATAAGGAGGCATTTCCTTGCGTGCGGCCGTGGACCCAGCTATCAGCCTCTCCCCGTACAATCCACTTCAGATGCATGTCGGTCGTTGACCACGTTGACCAGGCCGCGCCGAGAGCACCAGGGCGGTGGACGACGGCGAGGCCTAGGAAGGGAACGACACGGAGGCAGGGAAGACTCGGCAGTTGTTTCCCATGCGGAGGGGACTACGACTGTACGAGGGTTTACTGGTTTGTCTGCCATCACCGGAGAATAACAGCAGGTGTGGGTGAGTAGAGGGATGGCTAGGCCAGTGATGGGAGCACGGTGGGGCGGTGAGGCCTGCGCGGCAGCACAGCCGGCCGCGGGGAGGAGAGAGCAGGCAGTCCCGCCGACGCTTGTTTGAGCGGCTGGAGCAGGAAGAGCAGAGATTGAAGAAGCACGACGGCCGTTTGATGGACATCCAACAGTCACTACTTGTGCGTCAACCTTTTTTAGGAAAGTCTCAAATATGTGGAAAACATCATACAGCCCATCTGCCATTATTTCTAATAATTTACAGCCCATTTGCTAATTCTTAAGGTTTATTTTGGAGCCCCTATTCTTTTTGTTAGCATTACAGCCCATATTGTGGCCACGGTTAAAAAATTATATGAAATTTTGCATATTTCGGTGCGGTCCGAACTGTTTTTAATCCCGAAATTTCGAGTCACATTCAAACTGGTTTTAAAAATAAATGTATATCAATATAAAATCCAATAAATTGTCCACGCATAAAAATCATTGCAATTTAAAATCTCAAAATGAAAAAAAGAAATTTGAAACTAATTGCCGGTTTGATGTGTTTTAAAAATGTACAGCCCATTTCTCATTACTGATAGGCCATTTTCTCGGCCAGGCGAATGAAGCTCTCCTCGTCTTGAAAGATTTACAGCCCAACAGGCCTGACAAAGCGACTTACTTGGCAAATCACAAAAAAACTGGGCTGTGGCCGTGGACCCAACTGCGGCCGTGGACCCAGCTGTCAGCCTCTCCACGTACAGTACTCTTCCGATGGAAGTCGGTCGGTGACCATATTGACCACGCCGCGCCGAGAGCACCAAGGCGGTGGACGACGGCGAGGCCTAGGAAGGGGACGGCGCGGAGCCGGGGAAGACGCGACACTGGATGCCCACGCGGAGAGGAGTACGAGGTTCACTAGTTCGGCTGCGGTGTGAGGCTGCCGTCGCCGCAGAATAACAGGGGTGTGGGTGAGTGGAGGGATGGCCTAGCCAGCGGTGGGAGTAGTATGGGGGCGGTGAGGCCTCCGCGGCAGCACAGCCGGCCACGGAAGGCAGGAGCAATCGGCACGACCGGCGCTGCTTTGGGCGGCTGGAGCAAGAAGACTAGAGGTTGAAGAAGCACTATGGCCGTTGGATGGACATCGTACGGTGACTGGAGCTAGAATCGTTGATATTGACTAAGTTGACAAAGCCCTTTGTCCACGTCAACTTAGTAGGCCCACAAGTCAGCCACCCACTATGGTGGGTCCCAGCTAGCAGGGGGGTATTCATTTTTTTGTGCGTCATAAGGAGGCACTTCCTTGCATGCGAAGATATAGCTGGTGGGTCCGACCTGTCAGCGGGGGGAACGTTTTTTTTGCAAAATATAGAAGCCCTTCTCGTGGGTCCTAGCTGTCAGGTGGAGGAATCATTATTTTGCGCGTAATAAGGAGGCATTTCCTTCCGTGTGGCCATGGACCCAGCTGTCAGCCTCTCCACGTACAGTCCACTTCCAATGGATGTCGTTCATTGAACACGTTGACCAGGCCGCGCCGAGAGCACCAGGGCGGTGGACGACGGCGAGGCCTAGGAAGGGAACGACACGAAGCCAGGGAAGACTCGGCAGTTGTTTCCCACGCGGAGTAGTACGAGGGTTTACCGGTTCGTCTGCCGTCCCCGGAGAATAACAGCAGGTGTGGGTGAGTAGAGGGATGGCTAGGCCAGCGATGGGAGTACGGTGGGGCGGTCAGGCCCGTGCGGCAGCATAGCAGGCCGCGGGAGGAGGGAGTAGGCAGTCCCGCCGGCGCTTGTTTGAGTGGCTGGAGCAGGAAAAGCAGAGATTGAAGAAGCACGACAGCCGTTGGATGGACATCCAACAGTCACTGCTCTCGTGTGTATTATTTCTAATAATTTACAGACCATTTGCTAATTCTTAAGAATTTTTTTGGAGCCCATCTTCTTTTTGTTAGCATTACACCCCATATTGTGGCCACGGTTAAAAAGTATATGAATTTTTGCATTTCGGTGCGGTCAACTGTTTTTAATCCCGAAATATCGATTCACATTCAAACTATTTTGAAAAATAATTATAAATATAAAATCCAAATAATTGTCCACGCATAAAAATCAATGGAATTTAAAATCTTGTAATGAAAAAAAATTGAAACTAATTCCCGGTTTGATGTGTTTTAAAAATGTACAGCCCATTTCTGGGCAAACCGAATGAAACTCTCCTCGTCTTGAAAGATTTGCAGCCCAGCAGGGCTGATAAAGCAAGTAGGCCTGGTTTGGGTATTTCTTTTAAAAAAATAGAACTGGGCTAGCCATTTTCAGCAAGAAAAAAACACAATTGGGCTCATGATGTGGTAAACATAAATAAAACCCTGGCTAGACGGGCCACAGCCCCCGCACAGCCCCGTTGTTACCCTGATCCGTCGCTAAAACTAGTATAAATAACAACTGCTTGTTCCTCAAAAAAAAACTGCGCGACCTGCTGGGTCCCTGGTGTCAGCCGATCGTAGTGTAATTCTCTCGTTTATTGACTGCGTTGACAATGGCATGAGCCCCAGATGTCCAACCATTAGGAGGAACCATATTTTTGGGCTTGTAATATAGAGGCACTTGCTTGCGTACTGCCATGATGCTGGTGGGTCCCTACTGTCATCCTCTCCACGTACAGTCATCTCCTTGTTCCTCTCGGTTGTTGACGACGTTGACAACGCAAGAGGGCGGCGCACCGTGCACGGCGAGCGAACCAAGGCCGCAAGGCAGAGGACGATGGCGAGGCCTCGGACGGAACGAACAGGAGCCATGGAAGATGCGCCGGTCCAGTCGCAGGCGGAGGGGAGTACGAGGGTTGACTGGTTCGGGTGCGGGTGCGTGTTGGGGCTGACGTCGTCGGAGAATAACAGGACGTGTGGGGGAATAGAGGGAGGGACTGGCCAACGTTGGAGGATACGTACGGTAGGGCGGCGGAGGCGCAGCCAGCCATGGGAGGCGGGAGCAGGCGGAGCCGACAGGGTGGTTTGGTTTGGGTGGCTGGAGGAAGAAGAAGACAACAGAAAGAAGATACACGACAGATGTTGGATGTCAATCCAACGGCTGGTAGGCAGAATCGTTTGTTGACTGGCTAGTAAGTCGACACCACCTTGGATAGGCTATTTCCTCGCGGGTCCCAAATGTCAGAATCCAAATCTGTCACGGTCATGCAGCCTTTCCTATGAAAATTTACAGCCCATTTGATGTGCTAGTTGGAAATAAGTTTGTGGGTGCTGGTGGGGGCTAATCATTTGGCTTCTGTAATGCACAGTGAGCTCAAGCAGCCGGCGAGAGTGATGTTATTTCCCTTGGTTGGGATTTGTTAGTTGTTACAATATTTCACTCTAAATTAAACGACTGGCAAGCCATTTGCCTTGCTTCAAAGAAAATATGACAGTCACAGCCGAGTTGAAAAGGGCAAGAACATCTAACTCCAGCTTACAAACTGTACAAAAGCACGAGGGTTAATTGTTCATGAGTTCTACAAAAAAACCAGGTTGAAAAGGGCAACAACATCTAACTCCAGCACTGTTTTCGGCAGTCACAGTCAAATGGATCGATCAGGTCCATAGAATGAACATCCTGGGACGTAAAATTTACTGGATTGTGACCACAATATGTTGTAAATAGAAGCCCTGCACGTTCAGAAGCTCTTTTGCCCACCTGAAACTCCTTTTTTTTTGCTCTTCCACATACCCATCCGTCAAAACCATGCTCCTGATAAACTTAAGCCTGATGGACAATAGTAACCTCGCATTCAACAGGAAGAATGTGACAAATCTAGTGTTTGAACGGTTGGCTACATATCGTTCTAACGTTATTGTCTTCAATCGAATCTCATGAGAAGTGACAAAATCCCAATGCTTACGAATCCACCAATTGGTTATAACTTTCTTACCCCGTCCTGTTGCCTAAATAGACATGAAGATTGAAAACAGTTAAGGTCTAAAAAAGAGTGTCGAAAGAGCAACAGCTGAACGGTTAATTCTAGTACACTATATGCGGGCTTCCAATGTGCGTGAAATTATCACCTTTATATACAACTTCTCCAGACATGGAAAGCATTGCAGCAAGCCAATAATCTTGTTCAGATCAAAACTATTCATTTGGATATATAAGATCTTGACAGAATCCAGCACCATTGATAGGCCATCCATGGAGAAACTCTTCATTGAGCATAGAACATAACATTAGTACAAAATGTACTCCAAGATGACATATAACTTATGCGCAGAAATTTAAAATGCAGGTTATGGTTACAAGTGTAGATGATAATGTAAAGTACCTGAAGAACTGTGGAGCCAAACACCATATTGAAATGAGCACAGAGATCATGTATTACACCCAAGGTCTCCAGTTTAGGCGCAGAGAGGACGGTTATTTGCAACGGTGAATAACTAGAATCCAGGATCAACCTTTGAAGTGAAGGGGCATCTTGGATGATGAGCTGCCTTCCGTCAAAACAAATTCCAATTCTTACAAGGTTAGGCGACTTTATTTGGAGACAACCGATTCTAACTGTGAAAACAAGCACCAAGCACTCCAGGGCAGGGCAACTGGAGTGGGTGATGATGCTGTGCAATGAGGCCTCTGATATACAAACCCGCACAAGTGAAAGTTTCTTGAGAAATGGGAGTCGAAGGTTTAGTACCAGATTGTCTGGTAGGTCGCACAGTGCAAAGGTGGCGGTGTGGAGAGAGGAGGAAAACCGCGAGATGGACATCGGTGCTGAGGGCACAGGTAGATGGCGTTCGGTATCTGGTAGGTGATTTCCAGGGGAATAGTAGAACTCAAGCAGCTGTAGTTCTATGAATTCAGGGGATTTCAGCCAGGCGTCCACCGTGCAGGGCATGGTATGCTTGCTCAGGTAGCATGACGGGATGCAGAGGCTTTGAACGGAGCCCTGGTGGGAGGAGATGATGGCGCTGGGGATTTCAAAATCATTGAAGAGAGATAGCTGACGATAGTCGAGATTAAGGGGCAGGGCGCGCCATAGAGGGCGCCACCGAATTGAGAGGACTTGGGTGCGCCAGCAATCCTTGGTGGGGAGAAGCGAGATGATCTCCCCAAGGACGGCATCCGGGAGATTGCTGATGCGGTCCACCCGAGATTCTATGGGTTCCTGGGATCCGGTGGGGGCGGGGTCGCCGCTTCTCCCCGCGCTGCCGGGTGCGGGATCTACAACATGCGTCGCCGCTGGCGGAAGCCTCATCTTCTTGGCGCTGGGGTCAGCCGACTCCATTTTCCTCGAGGGCGTCGCATCGCGCTCACGGATTTGAGCAGAGTAACGAATGACGAGCCTAGTTGTAGTGCGAGTGAAGAAGAAGGGGAGCTGGGGTTTTTCTGTAGTAGTGAGGAAGAAGGGGAGCTGGGGTTTTCTGTAGGAGTGAGGTGAGGAATTTGGGGGTACGAGTGAAGTGAGATGACGTGAGGTGGGTGGGAGTGAGGAGGAAGAAGAACACCCAGGTTTTTTTGGGGGGGTGGTGTGCTGGGTGTGGGTAGCGCCTCTCATTCAGTAAATAAATGGACTTTTGAATTGATTTTACTATTTACTAGGGTGGATGGGCTGTTTTGTCTTGGGCCCAGAGAAACAATTACTACTAGTACAGTGGAGACACTCTACAGCTACCCAGAAAAACAATTACTACTAGTACAGTGGATACAATACCGCTTCTGGCTCCTCCTAGGTCATCGAAACGTCTCCCTCTACTGAATGCTGTTATACTTTTGTTCACCAACATGCGGGCCATGCATCACGCGGGCCCAAATGCCATCCACCAAATTAGAAGGCAGTATGCAGGCGGAGAGTCACCCCGGTCGTAGCGCGGCAATAACGAGCCGTCGTATCACAAAACCCCACCTCCCCGCAGTCTAAGTTTGACGGACGAAGCAACCATCATTTCACTCTTCGCTGAATCCCCTTCTCCCTCACCGTCTGCAAGAAAGGCAACACTCGCATCTGCCACGGTTCTTCTCTCCCAACGAAGGGAAGGTAAGCGGATCCGTGATGTTGGTATATTTTCGTTCAGAAAAAAAAGAACTTCTGCAAAGCAGTAACCGATCCTCACTCTCTTTTTTGTTTCATTGTCATTGCGATTGTGTTTTCCTTTCAGTGGTCTCCTAGTATTCGTCAGTTTCATGATGGACCAAGGAGAACCAGGCAAAGACCTGCCGATATTGGAGCAGACGCGGGAGGCTGATCCCCACGAGACAGAGAGCTCCAAGAAGATGGAGGCAGCCACCGAGCCGACCCCAGATACGCTCACGGCCACTACTGAGATGGTCAACGCCCAGTTTGAGGTTACAACCCCCGTGGCACTGCAGGAGCAGTTTTCCCCCTTCGAGGCCGATCTCGATTGTGAGTTTTCATCTAAGTATGTGGTGATGAATAATGCAAAATTTTATTAGCTTCGATGCCATGCTATACATAGTGGTTTAAATAACTTGTGTTTCTTATACTGGAAAGTAATTCAAAATTTGTTTCTGTTTCAATTAGAGCCCTGATGCAGACAAGGATTGTGTGGTTGTACATGTCACTCGCTATGAGGTGGATGACCTGAATATACGCACTGGGAAAACAGAGTTTTTAGGCTGTTGGATCCTGGAAGCCATTTGCGCTTATACCAATGAAGAGTTGAATTCCAGCCTCACTGTTGTTAGGCGTGTTGTCTAGGGTGTACTGTAGAACAAGAAGTTCAAAGCTACTCCTTCGTTTGTGAGGCATACTGTTCTTGTCAAGCTTACGCAGGAAGTTGACGTGGCATGCCTCCACAAACAAGTTTATGAGTGGCAAGGCCACAAGGTTGTCTTCATGAAGGTTCACAGGATTGAGCTGTTGCCGGACGTCCTGGATGATGTTCATGGCAAGGTCCATCTTGTGTCCAGCCCAAATTAGATCGAGGCATGAAATAGTTGCCCTAGCTAGTGTTTAATAGTAGTTTGGATTGTGTCTAATTATCCGAACCTTGCATGTTATCGAGCCCTCTGGGCTAGTACTCTGTTTGAATCCGTCTATGGGAACTGCTGCTACTTTTGTGTGCCCGTGAATCATCGTAATTGTTGTCGAAACAGATGCGTCCTCACTAGTTTTATCATACGGGCAGTGTGTGTTTTGATGAAATAGAGTACTCGTTCGAGAACTGTGCGCCGACGTATACATAAGTACTTGTAAACACTGTTGGTGCTACCCCACTTGTAAGCAGTTGTGCAAAACACGGCACATTGGCTTGGCTCGCTTCAACACTAGGCTATCGACCAGCTAACAATCAACAATCTGTTATCTGACATATAAGCAACTATGTATCTTGTTACAATGGTTCATGCAGTTAACTGAGGCCACAATGTAAATTCCAAACGTTCACACGCTAGTCCAGCGTTCATGTGGAACACTCACATTAAACTCGTCTTCATAAAAAACTTGAAAAGCATAAGTTAAGCAATTTTATACATCTCAATGATTCATAGAACATAACAAACATATACTAGTTCACAGCAAAAGACAAAGTTGTGAGAAGGTTTACAAATCAGGGAAAAACAAGCAAGGCTTCACTGAGCAAAGGGCCTCCCGGCAGGCTTAAATTTCCTGGAGTTCACTCTGGTTTTTTCTTGTTGCCACCATCCAGGGTTAGGTTCTCTCATTCCAGAATAACCAATTATAATTGTGTTCTTAGCTGGCATGCTGAACTGAACCATGTAGTGTACCGACCAGCTGAAATTCTTGTGCATTCCACTAAATTTAAGCACCGCTATTTGCAGAAATAAGCAGACCACAATGCCTCTTGTCCGCGCACCTGTCCAAAAAACTGCCGTGCAGCCGTGCCAGCTAGTCCTCGGTCCATGGATGAACTGGTAGAAAGTGCATTCCGGACTAGGATGCAGTTGTTTTCGCTCGTCCCTACACTGCAATCAGGAAGTAAAACGTATGAATCAACTTCTTTTATATTGCGTTGGTCATTCTACCTAGTTTACCAATGTAGGAATACCTGGAAGATGTGTGGTTAGACGATGGCAACGAGGGATAGCCATCTCATTTTGCGCAGTTCTACTAAAACTGAGGTGTGTGCTTTTGATTGCGCGGATAGAAACGATACGGAGACAGACATCCCGAAACGATATGGAGACAGACATCCCTGTTTGCGCAAATACGAAATACGGTTATTTAAAAAGTAACATATATTTGCAGTGGCATATGATTAACAGCAGCATCTATTGTGTTATAATTGGCACTAGATTGACAGTATGAAAGTGTCCTTAAGTAAGTAGCATCACATCACATCAACACTGCCACTAGATTAACATGCAGAACAATAGCATTAGTATTACTGTCATAAGAGTAGCACATGGTTAGTAAATGTGCAATCAAATTTGTGCAGTTCCACTGGGATGAAGCAATGTTAGCGGTGTGAGATTTAAGTGTAACTGCAAAAACACAATTCATGGGAAATAAAGCAAGACGGAAGCACTTCATAAAATGGTGGTGGCGTTGCTTCAACACCATTTCCTCGGCGACATTTTCCTATGTGAGCACAGGAAATCTAGACCTGCTCATTCTCATTTGCTTTGTCCCCCAACACCCGTCACTTTCTTTCCTTTTTCAACAAGAGATAGGTCCACTTCCCCCACCCTTCGCCATCCACCATGCTTTCTTCGTATTTTCAACCAAGAGATCGGTTGGGTAGCCAGTATCTACTACTTTCCCCCCGTTTCCTCTTAGAACCAAGTCCTAGATTCATGCTACAGCTTTCCCACTTTCTTTCCTGTTTGAACCAACTCTTAGAGTTGACTGTATGAACTAGCTTTACCTCTAATAATAGTAAAAGTCTAGGTGGCTTTGGAACAGCGGATGGAAGTAGAAAAAGATCCACCAGAAGCCAAGTGGGGAGCTGGGGAAGTAGAGCAAGGCAGGTTTCGAAGGAATATATACCTGAGGGTTGTCGGCATGTGGCAAAGACGGCGTCAGGAGGCCGCATCTTGGCCACAATACCGCAGGGAGGAAGAAGGGGTCGGAGGCCCTCCGGAGCCAGCGCTCTCTCGGAGAGAACGACACGGCCGCCGATCGGGACGCGCGGGCAGCCGTTGGTCTCCTCCCTCGCCGCCGACGACAGCGTGAACGATGCACCTACACCCCTGCGCCGGTCGAGGTTGTCCGGCCGGATTTGTGACCAGCCGTGAGCTGAGAGAGAGTGTGGCCACCTATGTCTTGCTTAGATCTGGAGAGCATGAGAGAGTGAACGAGAGGAACCCTAGTAAAGCAAGCGCTAAGGCTCCTGCTTATATATATAGTGGAGTGATTTTGTTGTACCAGCTTCAAAAAAAATGCGCTCCTACGTGTACCCGCGAGTGGGTGTGAGAGAACTAGTGCGTGGGTGCACCGCTTCTCTTTGTGAGAGTACAATATACTATGCCCAAAGAACGTTCACCAAAAGAGTAATAGTATAAGTGTGTGATGTGTGAGCTAAAATAAAATGTGAGCGACGTCTTTTGTTTTTTAGAAGTTCTGAGGGTAGGGTGTGAAGAGCACATATGTGTGTGACGTCTACCTGCAGATAGACGGTGGGTGCGAGAGGACTCGGGAGGGTGCGTGTGCGTGAGAGAGAGGGGGGCATGTATCAATGCAATGCATGTGTCCGTAAATCATTATCCGACAAACGTTTGCCACAAGCCTTTTCCTGACGAACGCTGTAAGAACCGTTAGATCGGCATCCGATAGTGTCAGTTTTGCCATGTCATTTAACAGAACAGCCACTCCTCCTACACACAAATCTTCCACGTGAGTGTTAGCAACTATCGTATGCTCCCTCCGTTCCAAAATGCAGTGCATATAGCTTTATTGAAAATTTGAACCTCGCAAACTTTTACCGAGTTTTCGTGTACCAAATTGCACATGTAGAATACCCTGTATATATCATTTCATTCCTCTTCGACAGCTAACTATAAAGATGGGGGAGGAGACTACAAAGAAAGACCATCGTATCACCTGCAGCAATTTCAACCATCCTTTGGTGTGGAGGAATATCATAGGAACTCTATATGATATGACTTTTATAGGATTTTTTCCTTTAGAGCCAATTGGTTCATAGGAATAGATTCATATACTCCACATTTCAAAGGAAATAAACATGATATCATTTCTATAGCTTTAGAGACACTTGGTTCATATGAATGGATTCCTATACTCCCATAATTTCAAAGGAAAATAAACATTAGCGTGTATTCAATAGAAAAGTTCCTATGATATGAACCAAATTACATCTCTTTTCTAATCCCTCCTCATAGGAATTGAGATACATGTCATCTCTAGATTCAATAGAAAAGTTCCTATGATGTCAACCAAATGACATCTCTTTTCCAATCCCTACTCATAGGAATTGAGATACTCCATGTCATCTCTTTCCCTACAACTTCCATGTATACATCTTCTATTCCTAAATAGCTAGTACAACCCACTAGTAGCTTTTTTCCAAGACATGCAACTATGGCACAAGAACTATATAGTGTGCGAATAACTTGAAAGATGGTCGCTGGATGAAGCTAATCCGACAGTGCAGAGATGGCAAATCCGAGCACTACTGGCCGTTGGATATCATCAACATTCCACTAGATCTGCCACATGTACAATTTAGAAGACTCCATGGTTGAACTTAGGCATAATGCACAAACCTCAAAACACAAGCACTTCTCCTTTGTTCTAGAATCTTCCGTATCATAATTGATTTTATTCTAAATGAATTGCCATTGTTAGTTTTTTACTTTATGCTTTACAATGCACAACCCCATGAATCTTAACATTTTTATAAAACTAATTGATTTGGAATGAGATGAACTATAAGAACTAAACGAACATCTTCATCATGCATATATGACTCAAAGCTTTACATGCTATAGTGTGTATTTATTCATAATTTGGTTTTGAAATCTCATGCGTTCAATGCATGTGTACCTTACTAGTTTTGAGTAGAGTAGCAAATTTCACGCGGCCCCGGGTATATCAAAATGCAGGGCCCATGCATCATTTCCTTTCGATCGAACCTACGTCCACAATTTTGTACGTACTATATCTCCACTGGTCCCCGAACCCAAAATGCTGCCTCGTTCCCCTAAAACCAAGCGGCCAACACATATTTAAGGCGTTGACTCGAACTCAATCCCTCTCCCGTTTACTACGACGTGGCCCCGCACGCCCTAGTAGTACTCCTACAAAACCTACCGCCGCACGCATCATCGGTTTTCTTCAAGAGGACGAGGGAGAAGCCTATTTGTAGTGGAGGCGCTTTCAAAAAAGAATGATCTGTAGTGGAGACCCCTACCCTAGGGTGCCCTAGGTAGGTGTCGCACGCATCATTGGTTTTCTCTTTTCTTTATGCTCTTGCGCCCTAGAGTGAAATGATGGTTGCTTCGTCCGTCCAGCTTAATGCGGGAAAGGTGGGGCTTTGTGATTTGACCCCTCATCGCTCATTTTCTACTACTGCGGCGCTACGACCGGGGTGCCTCCAATTCCAACCGCTGCTCTGAACTATAATTTGGTGCATCGCACGTGGAACAAGATGATGGATGAGCCACATGTCGGCCAAAGGGGTCCTGTTAAGTGTGTCGCCATTTCGTGTGCAGACTGACCCTGCTTGAGTCGCTACGCCAACACGACAGGTGCAGCCTACCACTTGGTTTTGCTCCTTGGTGAATCCCGACTATATTGATCTAAAAAGATACGTACTGAACTACCCTCTGTTGGAAATATGCCCTAGAGGCAATAATAAAATGGTTATTATTATATTTCCTTGTTCATGATAATTGTCTATTGTTCATGCTATAATTGTGTTATCCGGAAATCGTAATACATGTGTGAATACATAGACCACAACATGTCCCTAGTGAGCCTCTAATTGACTAGCTCGTTGATCAACAGATAGTCATGGTTTCCTGACTATGGACATTGGATGTCATTGATAACGGGATCACATCATTAGGAGAATGATGTGATGGACAAGACCCAATCCTAAGCATAGCACAAGATCGTGTAGTTCGTTTGCTAGAGCTTTTCCAAATGTCAAGTATCATTTCCTTAGACCATGAGATTGTGCAACTACCGGATAGCATAGGAGTGCTTTGGGTGTGCTAAACGTCACAACGTAACTGGGTGGCTATAAAGGTGCACTACGGGTATCTCCAAAAGTGTCTGTTGGGTTGGCACGATCGAGACTGGGATTTGTCACTCCGTATGACAGAGAGGTATCTCTGGGCCCACTCGGTAATGCATCATCATAATGAGCTCAATGTGACCAAGTGTTTGGTCATGGGATCATGCATTACGGTACGAGTAAAGTGACTTGCCGGTAACGAGATTGAACAAGGTATTGGGATACCGACGATCGAATCTCGGGCAAGTAACGTACCGATTGACAAAGGGAATTGTATACGGGATTGATTGAATCCTCGACATCATGGTTCATCCGATGAGATCATCATGGAACATGTGGGAGCCAACATGGGTATCCAGATCCCGCTGTTGGTTATTGACCGGAGAGTCGTCTCGGTCATGTCTGCATGTCTCCCGAACCCGTAGGGTCTACACACTTAAGGTTCGGTGACGCTAGGGATGTAGAGATATTAGTATGCGGAAATCCGAAAGTTGTTCGGAGTCCCGGATGAGATCTCGGACATCACGAGGAGTTCCGGAATGGTCCGGAGGTGAAGAATTGTATATAGGAAGTCCAGTTTCGACCATCGAGAAAGTTTCGGGGGTCACCGGTATTGTACCGGGACCACCGGAAGGGTCCCAGGGGGTCCACCGGGTGGGGCCACCTATCCCGGAGGGCGCCATGGGCTGAAGTGAGAGGGGAACCAGCCCCTGGTGGGCTGGTGCGGCCCCCTTGGGCCTCCCCCTGCGCCTAGGGTTGGAAACCCTAGGGGTGGGGGGGCGCCCCACTTGGCTTGGGGGGCAAGCCACCCCCTTGGCCGCCGCCCCCCTTGGAGATTGGATCTCCTAGGGCCGGCGCCCCCAGGGGCCCTATATAAAGAGGGGGGAGGGAGGGTAGCCGCACCTAAGCCCCTGGCACCTCCCTCTCCCTCCCGTGACACCTCTCCCTCTCGCTGAGCTTGGCGAAGCCCTGCCGAGATCCCCGCTGCTTCCACCACCACGCCGTCGTGCTGCTGGATCTCCATCAACCTCTCCCTCCCCTTGCTGGATCAAGAAGGAGGAGACGTCTTCCCCAACCATACGTGTGTTGAACGGGGAGGTGCCGTCCGTTCGGCGCTTGGTCATCGGTGATTTGGATCACGACGAGTACGACTCCATCAACCCCGTTCACTTGAACGCTTCCGCTCACGATCTACAAGGGTATGTAGATGCACTCTTTTCCCTCTCGTTGCTAGAAGACTCCATAGATTGTTCTTGGTGATGCATAGAAAAATTTTAATTTCTGCAACGATCACCAACAGTGGCATCATGAGCTAGGTCTATGCGTAGTTTCTATGCACGAGTAGAACACAAACTTGTTGTGGGCGTAGATGTTGCCAATTTTCTTGCCACTACTAGTCTTATCTTGTTTCGGCGGCATCGTGGGATGAAGCGGCCCGGACCGACCTTACACGTACGCTTACGTGAGACAGGTTCCACCGACTGACATGCACTAGTTGCATAAGGTGGCTAGCGGGTGTTTGTCTCTCCCTCTTTAGTCGGATCGGATTCGATGAAAAGGGTCCTTATGAAGGGTAAATAGAAGTTGGCATATCACGTTGTGGTTTTACGTAGGTAAGAAACGTTCTTGCTAGAAACCTATAGAAGCCACGTAAAAACATGCAACAACAATTAGAGGACGTCTAACTTGTTTTTGCAGCATATGCCTTCTGATGTGATATGGCCAAAAGGAAGTGATGAATGAAATATATGTGATGTATGAGATTGATCATGTTCTTGTAATAGGAATCACGACTTGCATGTCGATGAGTATGACAACCGGTAGGAGCCATGGAGTTGTCTTTATTTTTTTGTATGACCTGCGTGTCATTGAATAAACGCCATGTAAATTACTCTACTTTATTGCTAAGCGCGTTAGCCATAGAGGTGTCACGACCGGTTTTTCAATAAAATAATTATTGAGAAACCAATCCCTGTTACGGACCAGCGAGGAAGAATTCCTTCTCACTGATAGACAATACATTGGTCACAGAAGAAAAAAAATACCAGGAGTACTAAATATAATACAAAGTTGAGCAGAGACTGCCCAACAATTTATTACATGCACGCCGATAAAACAATACAGCGGATAGGGTGGCAGACTACTAACTCACGATAATGACGATGGTGGAGATATCACCGCGAGGCGAGTGATATGTCTCCAGAAGACTACAGCTCTTCGAGCGTCGAAGTGAGACTCGAGAAGACTTATTGCGGGTGGCGGAAGCGTATACAATACAAGTGACCAAAAACCGGGATCGCGCAGGACTGACTGGGACTCCTCTAGGCATCGGACGCGCTATCAAACTCTTCATCCAAGAGATCGCCTTCGTCAACATCTGGCCAAATCAACAAGCCAGGTGAGTACTATGAAAGTACTCGCAAGACAGTTCGGACATAAGGTATAACAAATGCAAACATGAAACACATGAATAAGTTAACCAATGCGATCAGACATAGAGATGATAAATACTGGGTGCCAAGCGAGGGTCTGAATGACGCCTCGAGCGGAAACTGCCGAATAGTAATACGGGTGCCAAACGAGTGTCTGAAAGACTCCTCGAGAGGAAAATGCGGAATAATAATACAGGTGCCAAACGAGTGTCTGAAAGACTCCTCGAGCGGAAAATGCGGAATAATAATGCAGGTGCCAAACGAGTGTCTGAAAGACTCCTCGAGCGGAAAATGCGGAATGATAATGCCACAGTCGGGCGTCGGGGCGACACCACATAAAGGGCTTATAACAGAAAGTAAAGGCAGTGCATGCCGCAGTCGGACGTTTGAGCGACATCACATAAAGGGCTTATATCGAAAGTGAGAAACGAGTACACGCCACAGTCGGACGTCTGCGCGACGTCACCTAAAGGGCTTATATCACATTTCATTATTACAACAGCTCGGAGACATAAATTATCACAAGCATGAGACACAAAAATAAAGCTTGTCCATCCACTGGAATAACAATAAAACCTGAGATTTTACCACTTGAGCTTGTTCACCGGGGACAAGTTTTTCACATGGATAGATATGGATATAATGTATACACTACTGATCATGGATACGATGATTTGGAAAGAATTGACTCTGCAGAGTTTGTACTTAACCACAGCCAACGGATTTCAGTAGTCACGGGGACTAGTTCCGTCTACGGTGTTCTGGAAGGAACACGTCTAACCAGTACACACCCAATTCAACCATCCGAAGCCAGGGATCACCCTCGGCAACATTCAAGAAAAACCTTGAGTCGGGGAGGCTACAACCTCGCGTAGCATGGGATCAAATTTCTATACGCGCGCTATAAGGGGGTGCCCCCCCTCTCGGTCCCAACCGGAAACACCCATGCCCCCTGACCGAATGACTGGCTTTAATCCTGGGCCAAGGTACCATCATCCCGGCCTCTCTGTTTGGTGTGTACACGGAAAGAGGTTACCAACTTACTAAACCGTATCCTGGCAATGAGACATGTGGTAGCACGGAAAGGGGAAGGGACGATAACACGGCTCCAACCATGTTAACGTCGGAAAAGTCGGATGACACAAGGCTGGCATGCTACAACAGTACCACCTTGCTGCCCTTCATGTCACCACATGATTAGGCCACCTCTCATCAGAGGTCATCGCAACTTTGGAACATGCGGGAAAAGATCGATAACGTGGCTCCAACCATGTTAACGTAGAAGAAAGTCGGATGACGCAAGGCTGGCATGCTACAACAGTACCACCTTGCTGCCCTTCATGTCACTACATGATTAGGCCACCTCTCATCAGAGATCATCGCAACTTCGGAACAACCGGGTCGTTGCCTTACGAGCAACGAGATATTTACCGACACTCATATGCCACACACAAACTTTCACATGAACATGCAAAACTTCTGCCATAACAAATGTCCAAACATGCTTGCCTGGTTCGGAGAAGTCGGAATCTAGCTCGGCGAAGTTCGCGGCTCCGTCACCTCTCCCGGAACCTACGGCAATCACGAAACGGGTTCTAACGTGAAAACCAACACATGCACAGAAACTTTGCCAAATATTTCCCAAATAAATCCCATAAAAAACTAGACAAAATTTTAAGAATGTCAGAAAAAGAATCACTCAAAAATACCTTTTTATTAAAAAGTTATAAAGGTTTCTATCCAGGGACCTTTCTGTAATCAAACAGAAAAGTTCCAGGGTTTTAACTGAGAAAACAGAAAACGGTTCGTTTGGAAATGCGCAAGCGCAATAGAGAAGACGTATTTTGCCCGAAGGCGTCAACAGAAAACGGTTCGGGGAAATAGAACAGAGGCTGACACGCGGGGCCCGCATGTCAGGTTTGAAAAGGCTCGCCGGCGCCCGAAGACGGCGGTGGACGCCGGCGTCGAACCACGGCGAGTTAGGAGAAACGAAGGGTACCAAGAGCTTCGGTGTCTTCTTCCGCGTCGGTGGGTGGTGGACTCGTCCAACGGGGAGCACCACGTCGACGGCGACACTATCTCCGGCGGACGGCGGCTCGGGTGAGGATGGGGAACTCCGGTGGAGGGCTGCAAGCTTCAAATTGAAGTGCGGGTCAGAACGAGAGATGCATGGTGAAGTTACTGGCAAGAGAATGGAGGCTGCGGAGCACACACGGGGGCGAATCGGGCTGGATCCCGTGGCGGGTCGCGGCGGCCGGAGTCGAGGAAGGAGACCTCCTCGGGGCTCTTCCAGTGGCTAGGCGTGCTCTAGAGGAAGTGCAGGGCTGGTGGGTGCTCGAGTTGAAGCTCGGGACCTCTATTTATAGGCAGATCGACGGGGTGGCCGTGAACGGAGAATCTCCGGCGAGCGATTACGGCGGAGCAGTGGGTTGGCAGAGGGTTTGAGCGGTCGGGCAGCATCGGTGGATGTTACGGGACTCGTTTTGCAGCTAAACGGAGCTGGCCCTGGCGTAATGGCGTCTGCCCACGGTGAGGTGACCGCACGGGCTCAATGGCGGCAGAGAGCGCACTCCGCGCACTGCGGTTCACGACGAGAGCGGCAGCGCATTCGGGGGAGTGGACGGCCACGCGGCGGGCTCCGGTGGTTTGGGCGGCGCTGGGTGGAGTCGTCGGCGCCGTGTCTCCCGCTGGCGTCCGCAAAGCCGCCGCCGACGTCGGTCACGGGGCGGCGCACCTCCTACTGCCTGTCGCCGACGCCTGCAAGGTGCCAGGCGCTCGTGTGGTGCAGGAACAAGTGGGCGAGGACGAGGAGCAAGGCGACGCGGCGGTACTGGCGAGATCGATGCCCGTTTCTGAAGAAAACGACAGCAAGCACTGAACTGAAACTCTGAAGTTACTGAAACTTGACAGTGACCATGCATTGCAGGTGTTCGACAGTAGGTTTTGGTAAAGAGGTAAATTTTGCTGGAGCTGTAACTTGGTGAGATGACCACTCAAAGCACCCAGGGGCTGCATGAATTTATTTGGAATTTTTGGAGAAGGTTTTAAATGAATTTCACCAAATTTGCCAAATCTGGTCCAAACTTGCAGCTGATGTAGTTTGAAAATTTTGAACTGGAGACCAGTGGATCTTCATGGTTCTAGGTTGAGGGTTCAAAGGACTAGGAGGGGAAAGAAGTTTGGTGGTAAAAGTCCAAACAGAAAATGGAGTTCCTTTGTAAATCTCCAAGAGGTAGAATAGAAGGCAGAAAATATTTGAATAGAATTTGAATGGAAAATAAATACATGGGGAGGTTCAACTTGCTGGATTTGATGTAAATCATGATCCAGAGGTGAGGGAGTGTTTAGGAGAGAGGATTTGCACTTATGCCATGGCAAGAAGGAATAGTTGAAAGTGGCAAAGTACCTTCCAAAAGCCATAGTGCAAATTCAGAAAAAGGTTTTCAAAAGTTCTTTTCCCAAATGAAAAAAAAACATTTTGTCTTGAGTCCAAATGAAGAGCAAGAACTCCCAAGGTCAAAGGCAGATCTTGGGTGAATCCAAATAAAATTTTTGCCATAAAGAAAATATATGAGAGGGAGAGTTCTCTTGAAGAAATTTTTTTAAATCACTCCCCTCAAGTCAAATAAAATCTTTTCAAAAAAAAAATCCAAATAAAAACTTGGGTGTCACAACACCTACCCCCTTAGGAAAAATCTCGTCCTCGAGATTTCTGCTGATCCTCAAATAGATATGGATACTCTACTCGAAGGAAATCCTCCCTTTCCCATGTAGCTTCATCCTCAGTGTGGTTGCTCCACTGAACCCTGAAAAACTTTTTCGTTTTCTGACGGGTCCTCCGTTTAGACTCTTCTAAAATCTTTACTGGCCTTTCTCTGTAGGTGAGATCTGGTTGTATATCAGTGTCCTCATGAGGTACATGTATTTCTGGGTTGCTTACACATTTCTTCAACTGCGAGACGTGGAATACGTCATGGACGTCTGACAGCTCCTTGGGTAGGTCTAGCTGGTAGGCTACCGTGCCTCTTCGTGCCTTAACACAAAATGGTCCAATAAATCTTGGGGCTAGTTTCCCCTTTATTTTGAACCATTGCAGACCCCTCATAGGAGATACTCGGAGGTATACGGAATCACCAGGTTCAAAGCTGACCTCACGATGCTTCTGATCATAGTAGCTCTTTTGTCGGCTCTGTGCTGTCTTGAGTCTGTCCCTGATTTGTTTAACTTTTTCCTCGGCCTCCTTAAGCATATCTGGGCCGAAGATACGGCTGTCACATGTTTCTGACCAATTCAATGGGGTACGACACCTCCGTCCGTACAATGCTTCAAAGGGTGCCATTTGCAAGCTGGCTTGGTAACTGTTGTTGTACGCAAATTCGGCATAGGGCAAACTCTCTTCCCAACTGGATCCATAGGTGAGTACACAGGCTCTTAGCATATCCTCTAGGATTTGGTTTACACGCTCTGTTTGTCCATCTGTCTGAGGGTGGTATGCTGTACTGAAAGCCAGTTGTGTGCCCAGAGCTTGTTGTAGGTGTTCCCAAAATTTGGAGACGAATTGGGTGCCTCGGTCAGATATTATAGTCTTTGGGATTCCGTGCAAGCAAACTATACGGGAGAGATAGAGTTTTGCCAGTCTTTGTGTGGAGTAGGTAGTCTTCACGGGAATGAAGTGTGCAACCTTGGTTAGTCGGTCTGTGATGACCCATATGGCGTCATTTCCGCGTTGCGATCGGGGTAATCCGACAATGAAGTCCATTCCGATTTCATCCCATTTCCACTCCGGTATCCTGTTAGGCTGGAGTAGCCCTGCTGGCTTTTGGTGCTCGGCCTTGATGCGCTGACATGAATCGCAACAAGCAATGAATGTGGCTATATCTCTTTTCATACCGTGCCACCAAAATCTTTCCTGGATGTCCTTGTACATTTTGGTTCCTCCAGGATGGATCGAGTATGGGGCGGTGTGGCTTTCCGTCAAGATCTGTTGCTTGAGTTCCTCAATGTTAGGTACGCAAAGCCTGTCCCGGTACCATAATGTTCCTTCACTGTCCGTGACGAATTCTGAAGTCTTACTACGGTTCATTTTCTTCTTTATGCCTTCGATACTGGGGTGTCCCTGTTGGGCCTTCTTGATTTGTTCCACTAGGGTGGGTTGTATCTCCAGGTTCGATATGGTGCCCTCAGAGACTAACATCATGTTGAGCCGAGTGAACTCTCGCTGAAACTCAGGCCTCAAACTTTGCTGACCGTCACTGTCCGGGCTGGGGTTTCGACTAAGGGCATCGGCCACTACATTTGCCTTCCCTGGGTGGTAGTGAATACCGACGTCATAGTCCTTGACCAGTTCCAACCAGCGTCGTTGGCGTAAATTCAGCTCTGGCTGTGTGAAAATATATTTGAGGCTCTTATGGTCTGTATATATTTCACAGCGATTTCCCAACAGAAAGTGCCTCCACTCCTTGAGTGCATGTATAACTGCTGCTAGTTCCAAGTCATGTGTTGGGTAATTTTCCTCATGTTTTCGCAGCTGTCTGGAGGCATATGCGACGACTTTGCCATCCTGCATTAGCACACATCCGAGACCTTTTCGGGACGCGTCACAATACACCTCAAAGCTCTTGTGTATGTCTGGTACGGTTAAGACTGGTGCGGTTGTTAGCTTCTTCTTGAGTTCTTGGAAGCTCTGCTCTCATGCTTCCGTCCATACGAATTTCTTGTCCTTCTTGAGTAACTGTGTTATAGGTTTTGCCACAGTGGAGAATCCTTCAATAAATCTCCTGTAATATCCGGCCATTCCTAGGAAACTCCGTACATCTGTAACATTCGCGGGTGGCTTCCAGTCCAGTATGGCCTTGACCTTTTCTGGGTCTACGGCCACGCCTTCTTGGTTCAATATATGGCCCAAGAAACCAACTTTTCTTAGCCAAAATTCGCATTTGCTAAATTTGGCGTACAACTGATGTTTCCTCAATTCTCCCAAAACAATTCTGAGGTGCTCAGCATGTTCTTCTGGTGTCCTTGAGTAAACCAGAATGTCGTCAATGAATACCACCACAAATTTGTCCATGAATTTCATGAATACTTTGTTCATGAGGTGGACGAAATATGCGGGGGCGTTTGTTGGTCCAAACGGCATCACCGTAAACTCGTATAACCCATATCTGGAAGTGAAAGCTGTCTTGGGAATATCTTCCGTCCGTACCTTCAATTGGTGATATCCCGATTGCAAATCAATTTTCGAGAATACCTTGGCCTGTGCGAGCTGGTCAAACAAATCATTTATTCGTGGCATCGGATATTTGTTTTTGATGGTGACCATATTGAGGGCTCGATAGTCTATGCACAGCCTTAAAGTCCCATCCTTTTTTTGGCGAACAACACAGGCGAACCCCAAGGTGAGGAGCTGGCTCGAATAATCCTTTGTCCAATAATTCTTTTATCTGCTTCTTTAACTCCACCAATTCTGAGGGTGCCATTCTATATGGCTTCTTATAAATGGGAGCGGTGCCAGGTGCTAGTTCGATGCTGAATTCGATCTCTCGGTCTGGTGGCATGCCTGGTAGTTCTTCCGGGAACACATCAGGGAACTCGCATACCACTGGCACTTTTCTTAATTCTGCGATGTCCATCTTGTTCAGTTTTGGTTTCTGTGATCGTGGCCTTTCTTGAGCGGAAACTCTTATAGTCTTGCCGTGATGGTGAGTGAGAATCACTGTCCGATTGAAACAGTCGATGAATCCTTTGTTGGTGGTCAACCAGTCCATTCCTAAAATGACATCCAGTCCTTTACTTTCCAACACGATGAGATTCGCGTGGAATGGTAGTCCTTCGAACTCAATGACCACTCCTTGGCAGTAACCCTGAGCAATTTGCTTATTTCTGGGGGACTTGATGATCATAGATTTTTCCAAGGGGAGTATCGGAAAACCATGTTGCGAAACAAAACTCTTCGAAACGAACGAATGGGAAGCTCCAGAATCAAACAAAACCGTGGCAGGTACTGTGTTGACAGGGAACATACCGAGCACGATGTCTGGGGCATTCTGCGCTTCTTCCCTGGTCACATGGTTCAAGTGACCCTTCCTGTGGTTGTTGCTGGGATTGAAGTTGTTGCGCTTGGGGGCTGGATTGTTTCCACCATTGTTCGGCTTGGGTGCCGAGTCTCTTGGCTTCGGGCACTGTTTAGCATAATGCCCTTGTTGACCACAAGCATAGCAGGTGACCCCTGGACGGTATGTGAACTCCTTGTCTCTGGCATGAAATTGTCCGACGGGTCTTGGCTTAGTAGTCGTGGATCTCCTCGTGTTTGTCCTTGGGACCTCAGTCTTGCCTCGGTTGCTGCGGGCAAGAGTCGTCTTGTCCCTCTTCCGCTTGCGGATATCTTCCAGACTACGGCGCTCATTCTCCAGGGTGATGGCCTTGTCCACCAGCGTCTTAAAATCCGGAAAGGTGTGTACAATCAGTTGGCATCTTAATGCTGGTGCCAGGCCGTCCAGGAATTTTTCCATCTTCTTGTTTTCTGTCATGTGCTCGTCGTAGGCATAACGAGATAGTTGGGTAAACTGGCCGTTGTATTCTGTGACGGTCATGCCTCTTTGCTTTAGGTCATCAAACTCTCTCTTCTTGATCTTTAGGATGCTCCTGGGAATGTGTGCCCCACGGAAGCCTTCCTTGAATTCTTCCCAGGTGATGTTGTGTTCCCTGGGGTGCATGTGTAGGAAGTTTTCCCACCATGCTGCGGCTGCTCCAGTAAGGTAGTGTGGTGCATAAAGCACCTTCTCATGATCTGAGCATTGAGCGATAAGCAGTTTCCTTTCAATCTCGCGAAGCCAATCATCGGCTTCCAGTGGCCTGTCGGTGTGAGCAAAAGTTGAGGGGCGAGTCTTCTGTAACTCAGATAACTTGGAATGTGGTTGATAGGGTTCACGGTGGTTTCCCATATTGATGACATGGTTCATCATCTCCTGGTGCTGTTGCTGGCTTTGCTCAAAGAGACGGCATACTTGAGATAGTGCCGCTTCGCTATCCTGTTGGCTGGACTGACCCTGAGTGAAATTGTTGTTGGTCTGTGTTCCGTAAACCTCTTCTGGCTGATTGGGCATAGAGCGAGTCCAAGGGCGAGACATTTTTCCAGTCTGGGGTATCATTTGCAAAACCCATGAGAAAAACCGTGTAGCGCAGGAAAACCCTTGCAAAGGCAATAATCAAAAAGACTTCAAGGTTTTCAAGAAACACAAATGATTTTCACGGAGAAGAAGTGCTAAACACAAATCTTACATGCGAAAGCAAACACAAGATACAGCACTCAGGTTGTGCGTACACAATCCTGACATGTTATTAAAAACTAGCGTACTACTCCGGAAGGCAGCAAACACACCAACACAAACTAGCGTACAGATAAAAACAACACATCAAACAAGCAGGCATAACACGCGGCTACTCGGTGCTCTCAGTCGGAGATGGTGAAGATCTCCTTCCCCTTGCCGAGGGCAAGGCTCAGCGGTCCAGGAGAATCAACCTCCTCCTCTCTAGCTGGCTCCTGGCGTGCGACGCTGCGCTGCGGTGATGGTGCGGGGGCGACTAGCGGTAGAGCGCGTGCGGCAGGCGGTGCGGCTCTGACTGGAGTAGGAGCGATGACTCGGTCGAACTCCTCAGTGGTAGGCAGACAGCGAGCAGTGGCCAAAACGGCCGGTGCATACGAGGCTGAAGACGAGACGAATGTCAGAGGCGGCGCCGTGTGGAGAAGCTCCTTCCTGCTGGCAGGACCGCCCCGGACTAAGTCCATGCGGGCAGCCACAAGATCATCTACGAGGTTGTCGAAAGACTCCTCCAGGGCCTTGAGATACTCCACAACCATCTCGATGGCTTCATCTCGCTCTCCCCGATGGCAGGCGAACGCATAGTGGCTGGTGTAAGGCACATGGCATGGGAGGTAGCGGTAGCGACGAGTCTTCATCGTAGGAAGGATGTCCCGAAGGCGAGCTATCGCCTCCCGGGCAGCCATCTGCATGGCATGCCTCTCCGTAGGCATGGCCCTTCCCACAAAACGGAAGTGGCGTGCAGCTGAACGTCCTCCCTTGAACTGCACCACAACCTGGTGCATAGACACGTCGTCACTGAGCTTGTGCTGATAGAGGGTGAACTCCGGGCGAGCTGCTGGCCCGATCGCGAGCTTGGTGATGGAGACGAGGAGCTTGAAAAACCCCTCGGGCACGTTGGTGAACACTCAATTCTCACAGCTGTTGCCAGCCATCTACAAAAGTAGGCAAAAATTCTGAGTAGTCATGTCATAAATTTTATGATGACCAACAGAAAATAGCTACAATTGCAAAATGCTGAAGAAGCACAAAAGACGCTAATCACTGATTAGCGGTCGCACCTAGTGGCTTCCTACAGTCAGCCTGGCTCTGATACCAAGCTTGTCACGACCGGTTTTTCAATAAAATAATTATTGAGAAACCAATCCCTGTTACGGACCAGCGAGGAAGAATTCCTTCTCACTGATAGACAATACATTGGTCACAGAAGAAAAAAATACCAGGAGTACTAAATATAATACAAAGTTGAGCAGAGACTGCCCAACAATTTATTACATGCACGCCGATAAAACAATACGGCAGATAGGGTGGCAGACTACTAACTCACGATAATGACGATGGTGGAGATATCACCGCGAGGCGAGTGATATGTCTCCAGAAGACTACAGCTCTTCGAGCGTCGGAGTGAGACTCGAGAAGACTTATTGCGGGTGGCGGAAGCGTATACAATACAAGTGACCAAAAACCGGGATCGCGCAGGACTGACTGGGACTCCTCTAGGCATCGGACGCGCTATCAAACTCTTCATCCAAGAGATCGCCTTCGTCAACATCTGGCCAAATCAACAAGCCAGGTGAGTACTATGAAAGTACTCGCAAGACAGTTCGGACATAAGGTATAACAAATGCAAACATGAAACACATGAATAAGTTAACCAGTGCGATCAGACATAGAGATGATAAATACTGGGTGCCAAGCGAGGGTCTGAATGACGCCTTGAGCGGAAACTGCCGAATAGTAATACGGGTGCCAAACGAGTGTCTGAAAGACTCCTCGAGAGGAAAATGCGGAATAATAATACAGGTGCCAAACGAGTGTCTGAAAGACTCCTCGAGCGGAAAATGCGGAATAATAATGCAGGTGCCAAACGAGTGTCTGAAAGACTCCTCGAGCGGAAAATGCGGAATGATAATGCCACAGTCGGGCGTCGGGGCGACACCACATAAAGGGCTTATAACAGAAAGTAAAGGCAGTGCATGCCGCAGTCGGACGTCTGAGCGACATCACATAAAGGGCTTATATCGAAAGTGAGAAACGAGTACACGCCACAGTCGGACGTCTGCGCGACGTCACCTAAAGGGCTTATATCACATTTCATTATTACAACAGCTCGGAGACATAAATTATCACAAGCATGAGACACAAAAATAAAGCTTGTCCATCCACTGGAATAACAATAAAACCTGAGATTTTACCACTTGAGCTTGTTCACCGGGGACAAGTTTTTCACATGGATAGATATGGATATAATGTATACACTACTGATCATGGATACGATGATTTGGAAAGAATTGACTCTGCAGAGTTTGTACTTAACCACAGCCAACGGATTTCAGTAGTCACGGGGACTAGTTCCGTCTACGGTGTTCTGGAAGGAACACGTCTAACCAGTACACACCCAATTCAACCATCCGAAGCCAGGGATCACCCTCGGCAACATTCAAGAAAAACCTTGAGTCGGGGAGGCTACAACCTCGCGTAGCATGGGATCAAATTTCTATACGCGCGCTATAAGGGGGTGCCCCCCCTCTCGGTCCCAACCGGAAACACCCATGCCCCCTGACCGAATGACTGGCTTTAATCCTGGGCCAAGGTACCATCATCCCGGCCTCTCTGTTTGGTGTGTACACGGAAAGAGGTTACCAACTTACTAAACCGTATCCTGGCAATGAGACATGTGGTAGCACGGAAAGGGGAAGGGACGATAACACGGCTCCAACCATGTTAACGTCGGAAAAGTCGGATGACACAAGGCTGGCATGCTACAACAGTACCACCTTGCTGCCCTTCATGTCACCACATGATTAGGCCACCTCTCATCAGAGGTCATCGCAACTTTGGAACATGCGGGAAAAGATCGATAACGTGGCTCCAACCATGTTAACGTAGAAGAAAGTCGGATGACGCAAGGCTGGCATGCTACAACAGTACCACCTTGCTGCCCTTCATGTCACCACATGATTAGGCCACCTCTCATCAGAGGTCATCGCAACTTTGGAACATGCGGGAAAAGATCGATAACGTGGCTCCAACCATGTTAACGTCGAAGAAAGTCGGATGACGCAAGGCTGGCATGCTACAACAGTACCACCTTGCTGCCCTTCATGTCACTACATGATTAGGCCACCTCTCATCAGAGGTCATCGCAACTTCGGAACAACCGGGTCGTTGCCTTACGAGCAACGAGATATTTACCGACACTCATATGCCACACACAAACTTTCACATGAACATGCAAAACTTCTGCCATAACAAATGTCCAAACATGCTTGCCTGGTTCGGAGAAGTCGGAATCTAGCTCGGCGAAGTTCGCGGCTCCGTCACCTCTCCCGGAACCTACGGCAATCACGAAACGGGTACTAACGTGAAAACCAACACATGCACAGAAACTTTGCCAAATATTTCCCAAATAAATCCCATAAAAAACTAGACAAAATTTTAAGAATGTCAAAAAAAGAATCACTCAAAAATACCTTTTTATTAAAAAGTTATAAAGGTTTCTATCCAGGGACCTTTCTGTAATGAAACAGAAAAGTTCCAGGGTTTTAACTGAGAAAACAGAAAACGGTTCGTTTGGAAATGCGCAAGCGCAAGAGAGAAGACGTATTTTGCCCGAAGGCGTCAACAGAAAACGGTTCGGGGAAATAGAACAGAGGCTGACACGCGGGGCCCGCATGTCAGGTTTGAAAAGGCTCGCTGGCGCCCGAAGACGGCGGTGGACGCCGGCGTCGAACCACGGCGAGTTAGGAGAAACGGAGGGTACCAAGAGCTTCGGTGTCTTCTTCCGCGTCGGTGGGTGGTGGACTCGTCCAACGGGGAGCACCACGTCGACGGCGACACTATCTCCGGCGGACGGCGGCTCGGGTGAGGATGGGGAACTCCGGTGGAGGGCTGCAAGCTTCAAATTGAAGTGCGGGTCAGAACGAGAGATGCATGGTGAAGTTACTGGCAAGAGAATGGAGGCTGCGGAGCACACACGGGGGCGAATCGGGCTGGATCCCGTGGCGGGTCGCGGCGGCCGGAGTCGAGGAAGGAGACCTCCTCGGGGCTCTTCCAGTGGCTAGGCGTGCTCTAGAGGAAGTGCAGGGCTGGTGGGTGCTCGAGTTGAAGCTCGGGACCTCTATTTATAGGCAGATCGACGGGGTGGCCGTGAACGGAGAATCTCCGGCGAGCGATTACGGCGGAGCAGTGGGTTGGCAGAGGGTTTGAGCGGTCGGGCAGCATCGGTGGATGTTACGGGACTCGTTTTGCAGCTAAACGGAGCTGGCCCTGGCGTAATGGCGTCTGCCCATGGTGAGGTGACCGCACGGGCTCAACGGCGGCAGAGAGCGCACTCCGCGCCCTGCGGTTCACGACGAGAGCGGCAGCGCATTCGGGGGAGTGGACGGCCACGCGGCGGGCTCCGGTGGTTTGGGCGGCGCTGGGTGGAGTCGTCGGCGCCGTGTCTCCCGCTGGCGTCCGCAAAGCCGCCGCCGGCGTCGGTCACGGGGCGGCGCACCTCCTGCTGCCCGTCGCCGACGCCCGCAAGGTGCCAGGCGCTCGTGCGGTGCATGAACAAGTGGGCGAGGACGAGGAGCAAGGCGACGCGGCGGTACTGGCGAGATCGATGCCCGTTTCTGAAGAAAACGACAACAAGCACTGAACTGAAACTCTGAAGTTACTGAAACTTGATAGTGACCATGCATTGCAGGTGTTCGACAGTAGGTTTTGGTAAAGAGGTAAATTTTGCTGGAGCTGTAACTTGGTGAGATGACCACTCAAAGCACCCAGGGGCTGCATGAATTTATTTGGAATTTTTGGAGAAGGTTTTGAATGAATTTCACCAAATTTGCCAAATCTGGTCCAAACTTGCAGCTGATGTAGTTTGAAAATTTTGAACTGGAGACCAGTGGATCTTCATGGTTCTAGGTTGAGGGTTCAAAGGACTAGGAGGGGAAAGAAGTTTGGTGGTAAAAGTCCAAACAGAAAATGGAGTTCCTTTGTAAATCTCCAAGAGGTAGAATAGAAGGCAGAAAATATTTGAATAGAATTTGAATGGAAAATAAATACATGGGGAGGTTCAACTTGCTGGATTTGATGTAAATCATGATCCAGAGGTGAGGGAGTGTTTAGGAGAGAGGATTTGCACTTATGCCATGGCAAGAAGGAATAGTTGAAAGTGGCAAAGTACCTTCCAAAAGCCATAGTGCAAATTCAGAAAAAGGTTTTCAAAAGTTCTTTTCCCAAATGAAAAAAAAACATTTTGTCTTGAGTCCAAATGAAGAGCAAGAACTCCCAAGGTCAAAGGCAGATCTTGGGTGAATCCAAATAAAATTTTTGCCATAAAGAAAATATATGAGAGGGAGAGTTCTCTTGAAGAAAATTTTTTAAATCACTCCCCTCAAGTCAAATAAAATCTTTTCAAAAAAAAATCCAAATAAAAACTTGGGTGCCACAAGAAGTAGAAGTAATCGTTGGCGTGACAACTTCATGAAGACACGATGATGGAGATCATGATGATGGAGATCATGATGATGGAGATCATGGTGTCATGCCGGTGATGAAGATGATCATGGCGCCCCGAAGATGGAGATCAAAGGAGCAATATGATACTGGCCATATCATGTCACTATTTGATTGCATGTGATGTTTATCATGTTTTACATCTTATTTGCTTAGAACGACGGTAGCTTAAATAAGATGATCCCTCGCAATAATTTCAAGAAAGTGTTCCCCCTAACTGTGCACCGTTGCGAAGGTTCGTTGTTTCGAAGCACCACGTGATGATCGGGTGTGATAGATTCTAACGTTCGAATACAACGGGTGTAAGCCATATTTGCACACGCAATACACTTAGGTTGACTTGACGAGCCTAGCATGTACAGACATGGCCTCGGAATGCGGAATACCGAAAGGTCGAGCATGAGTCGTATAGAAGATACGATCAACATGAAAAGATGTTCACCGATGTTGACTAGTCCGTCTCACGTGATGATCGGACACGGCCTAGTTGACTCAGATCATGTTTCACTTAGATGACTAGAGGGATGTCTATCTGAGTGGAAGTTCTTTGAATAATTTGATTAGATGAACTTAATTATCATGAACTTAGTCTAAAATCTTTACAATATGTCTTGTAGATCAAATGGCCCACGCTAATGTTGCCCTCAACTTCAACGCGTTCCTAGAGAAAACCAAGCTGAAAGATGATGGCAGCAACTATACGGACTGGGTCCGGAACCTGAGGATCATCCTCATAGCTGACAAGAAAGATTATGTCCTAGAAGCACCGCTAGGTGACGCACCCATCCCAGAGAACCAAGACATTATGAATGCTTGGCAGCAGCGTGCTGATGATTACTCCCTCGTTCAGTGCGGCATGCTTTACAACTTAAAACCGGGGCTCCAAAAGCGTTTTGAGCAACACGGAGCATATGAGATGTTCGAAGAGCTGAAAATGGTTTTCCAAGCTCATGCCCGGGTCGAGAGATATGAAGTCTCCGACAAGTTCTTCAGTTGTAAGATGGAGGAAAATAGTTCTGTCAGTGAGCACATACTCAAAATGTCTGGGTTACAGAACCGCTTGACTCAGCTGGGAGTTAATCTCCCGGATGACGCGGTCATTGACAGAATCCTTCAATCGCTTCCACCGAGCTACAAGAGCTTTGTGATGAACTTCAATATGCAGGGGATGGAAAAGACCATTCCTGAGGTATATTCAATGCTGAAATCAGCGGAGGTGGAGATCAAAAAGGAACATCAAGTGTTGATGGTGAATAAAACCACTATGTTCAAGAAAGGCAAGGGTAAGAAGAACTTCAAGAAGGACGGCAAGGGAGTTGCCGCGCCCGGTAAGCCAGTTGCCGGGAAGAAGCCAAAGAATGGACCCAAGCCTGAGACTGAGTGCTTTTATTGCAAAGGAAGTGGTCACTGGAAGCGGAACTACCCCAAGTACTTGGCGGACAAGAAGGCCGGCAACACCAAAGGTATATGTGTTGGGGAACGTAGTAATTTCAAAAAATTTCCTACGCACACGCAAGATCATGGTGATGCATAGCAACGAGAGGGGAGAGTGTTGTCCACGTACCCTCGTAGACCGAAAGTGGAAGCGTTAACACAACGCGGTTGATGTAGTCGTACGTCTTCACGATCCGACCGATCAAGTACCGAACGCACGGCACCTCCGAGTTCAGCACACGTTCAGCTTGATGACGTCCCTCGAACTCCGATCCAGCCGAGTGTTGAGGGAGAGTTTCGTCAGCACGACGGCGTGGTGACAATGTTGATGTTCTACCGACGCAGGGCTTCGCCTAAGCACCGCTACGATATTATCGAGGTGTAATATGGTGGAGGGGGGCACCGCACACGGCTAAGAGATCAATGATCAATTGTTGTGTCTATGGGGTGCCCCCTGCCCCCGTATATAAAGGAGCAAGGGGGAGGCCGCCGGCCAAGGAGGAGGGCGCGCCAAGGGGGGAGTCTTACTCCCACCGGGAGTAGGACTCCTCCTTTCCTTGTTGGAATAGGAAAAGGGAAGGGAGAAGGAGAAAGAAGGAAGGGGGCGCCCCCCCTCTCTAGTCCAATTCGGACTAGTCCATGGGGAGGGGTGCGGCCACCCTTTGGGGCCTTTCTCTCCTTTCCCGTATGGCCCATTAAGGCCCAATACGAATTCCCGTAACTCTCCGGTACTCCGAAAAATACCCGAATCACTCGGAACCTTTCCGAAGTCCGAATATAGTCGTCCAATATATCGATCTTTACGTCTCAGACATTTCGAGACTCCTCGTCATGTCCCCGATCTCATCCGGGACTCCGAACTCCTTCGGTACATCAAAACACATAAACTCATAATATATCCGTCATCGTAACGTTAAGCGTGCGGACCCTACGGGTTCGAGAACTATGTAGACATGACCGAGACACCTCTCCGGTCAATAACCAATAGCGGAACCTGGATGCTCATATTGGTTCCTACATATTCTACGAAGATCTTTATCGGTCAGACCGTATAACAACATACGTTGTTCCCTTTGTCATCGGTATGTTACTTGCCCGAGATTCGATCGTCGGTATCTCGATACCTAGTTCAATCTCGTTACCGGCAAGTCTCTTTACTTGTTCCGTAATACATCATCCCGCAACTAACTCATTAGTTACAATGCTTGCAAGGCTTATAGTGATGTGTATTACTGAGTGGGCCCAGAGATACCTCTCCGACAATCGGAGTGACAAATCCTAATCTCGAAATACGCCAACCCAACAAGTACCTTTGGAGACACCTGTAGAGCACCTTTATAATCACCCAATTACGTTGTGACGTTTGGTAGCACACAAAGTGTTCCTCCGGTAAACGGGAGTTGCATAATCTCATAGTCATAGGAACATGTATAAGTCATGAAGAAAGCAATAGCAACATACTAAACGATCGAGTGCTAAGCTAACGGAATGGGTCAAGTCAATCACGTCATTCTCCTAATGAGGTGATCCCGTTAATCAAATGAAAACTCATGTCTATGGCTAGGAAACATAACCATCTTTGATTAATGAGCTAGTCAAGTAGAGGCATACTAGTGACACTCTGTTTGTTTATGTATTCACACATGTATTATGTTTTCGGTTAATACAATTCTAGCATGAATAATAAACATTTATCATGATATAAGGAAATAAATAATACTTTATTATTGCCTCTAGGGCATATTTCCTTCAGTCTCCCACTTGCACTAGAGTCAATTATCTAGTTCATCGCCATGTGATTTAACATTAATAGTTCACATCACCATGTGATTAACACCCATAGTTCACATCGTCATGTGACCAACACCCAAAGGGTTTACTAGAGTCAGTAATCTAGTTCACATCGCTATGTGATTAACAACCAAAGATTACTAAGGTGTGATCATGTTTTGCTTGTGAGATAATTTTAGTCAACGGGTCTGTCACATTCAGATCCGTAAGTATTTTGCAAATTTCTATGTCTACAATGGTCTGCACGCAGCTACTCTAGCTAATTGCTCCCACTTTCAATATGTATGTAGACCGAGACTTAGAGTCATCTAGATTAGTGTCAAAACATGCATCAACGTAACCCTTTACGACGAACCTTTTGTCACTTCCATAATCGAGAAACATATCCTTATTCCACTAAGGATAATTTTGACCGCTGTCCAGTGATCTACTCCTAGATCACTATTATACTCCCTTGCCAAAATCAGTGTAGGGTATACAATAGATCTGGTACACAGCATGGCATACTTTATAGAACCTATGGCCGAGGCATAGGGAATGACTTTCATTCTCTTTCTATCTTCTGCAGTAGTCACCTTTAAACTTGTCGAAAACCTTTTGCGACAATTCTAGCTTTGTAGATAGTAAGACTACTATCAGCGTCCGTCTTCCTCTTGAAGATCCATTTAATCTCAATGGCTTGCCGATCATTGGGCAAGTCAATCAAAGTCCATACTTTGTTCTCATACATGGATCTCATCTCAGATTTCATGGCCTCAAGCCATTTTGCGGAATCTGGGCTCATCATCGCTTCCTCATAGTTCGTAGGTTCGTCATGGTCAAATAACATGACCTCCAGAACAGGATTACCGTACCACTCTGGTGTGGATCTCACTCTGGTTTACCTACGAGGTTTGGTAGTAACTTGATCTAAAGTTACATGATCATCATCATTAACTTCCTCACTAATTGGTGTAGGAGTCACAGGAACAGATTTCTGTGATGAACTACTTTCCAATAAGGGAGCAGGTACAATTACCTCATCAAGTTCTACTTTCCTCCCACTCACTTCTTTCGAGAGAAAATCCTTCTCTAGAAAGGATCCATTCTTAGCAACGAATGTCTTGCCTTCGGATCTGTGATAGAAGGTGTACCCAACTGTCTCCTTTGGGTATCCTATGAAGACACATTTCTCCGATTTGGGTTTGAGCTTATCAGGATGAAACTTTTTCACATAAGCATCGCAACCCCAAACTTTAAGAAATGACAACTTTGGTTTCTTGCCAAACCACAGTTCATAAGATGTCGTCTCAATGGATTTAGATGGTACCCTATTTAACGTGAATGCAGCTGTCTCTAATGCATAACCCCAAAACGATAGTGGTAGATCGGTAAGAGACATCCTATATCGCACCATATCTAATAAAGTACGGTTACGATGTTCGGACACACCATTACGCTGTGGTGTTCCAGGTGGCACGAATTTGTGAAACTATTCCACATTGTTTTAATTGAAGACCAAACTCGTAACTCAAATATTTGTCTCCGCGATCAGATCGTAGAAACTTTATTTTCTTGTCACGATGATTTTCCACTTCACTCTGAAATTCTTTGAACTTTTCAAATGTTTCAGACTTATGTTTCATCAAGTAGATATACCCATATCTGCTCAAATCATCTGTGAAGGTCAGAAAATAACGATACCCGCCGCGAGCCTCAACACTCATCGGATCGCATACATCAGTATGTATTATTTCCAATAAGTCAGTTACTCGCTCCATTGTTCCGGAGAACGGAGTCTTTAGTCATCTTGCCCATAAGGCATGGTTCGCAAGCATCAAGTGATTCATAATCAAGTGATTCCAAAAGCCCATCAGCATGGAGTTTTCTTCATGCGCTTTACACCAATATGACCTAAACGGCAGTGCCACAAATAAGTTGCACTATCATTATTAACTTTGCATCTTTTGGCTTCAATATTATGAATATGTGTATCACTAAGACCGAGATCCAACGAAACATTTTCATTGGGTGTGTAACCATATAAGATTTTATTCATGTAAACAGAACAACAATTATTGTCTAACTTAAATGAATAACCGTATTGAAATAAACATGATCAAATCATATTCATGCTCAACGCAAACACCAAATAACACTTATTTAGGTTCAAGACTAATCCCGAAAGTATAGGGAGTGTGCGATGATGGTCATATCAATCTTGGAACCACTTCCAACACACATTGTCACTTCTCCCTTAACTAGTCTCTGTTCATTTTGCAACTCCCGTTTCAAGTTACTACTCTTAGCAACTGAACCAGTATCAAATACCGAGGGGTTGCTACGAACACTAGTAAAATACACATCAATAATCTGTATATCAAATATACCTTTGTCCACTTTGCCATCCTTCTTATCCACCAAATACTTGGGGCAGTTCTGCTTCCAGTGACCAGTCCCTTTGCAGTAGAAGCACCTAGTCTCAGGCTTAGGTTCAGACTTGGGCTTCTTCACTTGAGCAGCAACTTGCTTGCCATTTTTTTGAAGTTCCCCTTCTATCCCTTTGCCCTTTTCTTGAAACTAGTGGTCTTGTTAACCATCAACACTTGATGCTCTTTCTTGATTTCTACCTTCGTCGATTTCAGCATCGCGAAGAGCTCGGGAATTACTTTCGTCATCCCTTACATACTATCGTTCATCACGAAGTTCTACTAACTTGGTAATGGTGACTAGAGAATTTTGTCAATCACTATTTTATCTGGAAGATTAACTCCCACTTGATTCAAGCGATTGTAGTACCCAGACAATCTGAGCACATGCTCACTGCTTGAGCTATTCTCCTCCATCTTTTAGCTATAGAACTTGTTGGAGACTTCATATCTCTCAACTCGGGTATTTGCTTGAAATATTAACTTCAACTCCTGGAATATCTCATATGGTCCATGACGTTCAAAACGTCTTTGAAGTCCCGATTCTAAGCCGTTAAGCATGGTGCACTAAACTATCAAGTAGTCATCATATTGAGCTAGCCAAACGTTCATAACGTCTGCATCTGCTTCTGCAATAGTTCTGTCACCTAGCGGTGCATCAAGAACATAATTCTTCTGTGCAGCAATGAGGATAATCCTCAGATCACGGATCCAATCCGCATCTTTGCTACTAACATCTTTCAACATAATTTTTCTCTAGGAACATATCAAAAATAAACACATGGAAGCAACAACGCGAGCTATTGATCTACAACATAATTTGCAAAATACTATCAGGACTAAGTTCATGATAAATTTAAGTTCAATTAATCATATTACTTAAGAACTCCCACATAGATAGACATCCCTCTAATCATCTAAGTGATTACGAGATCCAAATCAACTAAACCATGTCCGATCATCACGTGAGATGGAGTAGTTTCAATGGTGAACATCACTATGTTGATCATATCCACTATATGATTCACGCTCGACCTTTCGGTCTCCGTGTTCCGAGGCCATATCTGCATATGCTAGGCTCGTCAAGTTTAACCTGAGTATTCCGCGTGTGCAACTGTTTTGCACCCGTTGTATTTGAACGTAGAGCCTATCACACCCGATCATCACGTGGTGTCTCAGCACGAAGAACTTTCGCAACGGTGCATACTCAGGGAGAACACTTTTATCTTGAAATTTTAGTGAGAGATCATCTTATAATGCTACCGTCAATCAAAGCAAGATAAGATGCATAAAAGATAAACATCACATGCAATCAATATAAGTGATATGATATGGCCTTCATCATCTTGTGCTTGTGATCTCCATCTCCGAAGCACCGTCATGATCACCATCGTCACCAGCGTGACACCTTGATCTCCATCGTAGTATCGTTGTCGTCTCGCCAACTTATTGCTTTTACGACTATTGCTACCGGTTAGTGATAAAGTAAAACAATTACATGGCGATTGCATTGCATACAATAAAGCGACAACCATATGGCTCCTGCCAGTTGCCGATAACTTGGTTACAAAAACATGATCATCTCATACAATAAAATATAGCATCATGTCTTGACCATATCACATCACAACATGCCCTGCAAAAACAAGTTAGACGTCCTCTACTTTGTTGTTGCAAGTTTACGTGGCTGCTACGGGCTTAGCAGGAACCATTCTTACCTACACATCAAAACCACAACGATAGTTTGTCAAGTTGGTGCTGTTTTAACCTTCGCAAGGACCGGGCGTACCCACACTCGGTTCAACTAAAGTGAGAGAGACAGACACCCGCCAGTCACCTTTAAGCAACGAGTGCTCGCAACGGTGAAACCAGTCTCGCGTAAGCGTACACGTAATTTCGGTCCGGGCCGCTTCATCTCACAATACTGCCGAACCAAAGTATGACATGCTGATAAGCAGTATGACTTATATCGCCCACAACTCACTTGTGTTCTACTCGTGCATAGCATCAACGCATAAAACCAGGCTCGGATGCCACTGTTGGGGAACGTAGTAATTTCAAAAAATTTCCTACGCACACGCAAGATCATGGTGATGCATAGCAACGAGAGGGGAGAGTGTTGTCCACGCACCCTCGTAGACCGAAAGCGGAATCATTAACACAACGCGGTTGATGTAGTCGTACGTCTTCACGATCCGACCGATCAAGTACCGAACGCACGGCACCTCCGAGTTCAGCACACGTTCAGCTCGATGACGTCCCTCGAACTCCGATCCAGCCGAGTGTTGAGGGAGAGTTTCGTCAGCACGACGGCGTGGTGACAATGTCGATGTTCTACCGACGCAGGGCTTCGCCTAAGCACCGCTACGATATTATCGAGGTGTAATATGGTGGAGGGGGGCACCGCACACGGCTAAGAGATCAATGATCAATTGTTGTGTCTATGGGGTGCCCCCTGCCCCCGTATATAAAGGAGCAAGGGGGAGGCCGCCGGCCAAGGAGGAGGGCGCGCCAAGGGGGGAGTCCTACTCCCACCGGGAGTAGGACTCCTCCTTTCCTTGTTGGAATAGGAGAAGGGAAGGGAGAAGGAGAAAGAAGGAAGGGGGCGCCCCCCCTCTCTAGTCCAATTCGGACTAGTCCATGGGGAGGGGTGCGGCCACCCTTTGGGGCCTTTCTCTCCTTTCCCGTATGGCCCATTAAGGCCCAATACGAATTCCCGTAACTCTCCGGTACTCCGAAAAATACCCGAATCACTCGGAACCTTTCCGAAGTCTGAATATAGTCGTCCAATATATCGATCTTTATGTCTCGGCCATTTCGAGACTCCTCGTCATGTCCCCGATCTCATCCGGGACTCCGAACTCCTTCGGTACATCAAAACACATAAACTCATAATATATCCGTCATCGTAATGTTAAGCGTGCGGACCCTACGGGTTCGAGAACTATGTAGACATGACCGAGACACCTCTCCGGTCAATAACCAATAGCGGAACCTGGATGCTCATATTGGTTCCTACATATTCTACGAAGATCTTTATCGGTCAGACCGTATAACATCGTTGTTCCCTTTGTCATCGGTATGTTACTTTCCCGAGATTCGATCGTCGGTATCTCGATACCTTGTTCAATCTCGTTACCGGCAAGTCTCTTTACTCGTTCCGTAATACATCATCCCGCAACTAACTCATTAGTTACAATGCTTGCAAGGCTTATAGTGATGTGTATTACTGAGTGGGCCCAGAGATACCTCTCCGACAATCGGAGTGACAAATCCTAATCTCGAAATACGCCAACCCAACAAGTACCTTTGGATACACCTGTAGAGCACCTTTATAATCACCCAGTTACGTTGTGACGTTTGGTAGCACACAAAGTGTTCCTCCGGTAAATGGGGGTTGCATAATCTCATAGTCATAGGAACATGTATAAGTCATGAAGAAAGCAATAGCAACATACTAAACGATCGAGTGCTAAGCTAACGGAATGGGTCAAGTCAATCACGTCATTCTCCTAATGAGGTGATCCCGTTAATCAAATGAAAACTCATGTCTATGGCTAGGAAACATAACCATCTTTGATTAACGAGCTAGTCAAGTAGAGGCATACTAGTGACACTCTGTTTGTTTATGTATTCACACATGTATTATGTTTCCGGTTAATACAATTCTAGCATGAATAATAAACATTTATCATGATATAAGGAAATAAATAATACTTTATTATTGCCTCTAAGGCATATTTCCTTCAATATGTGATATACATGTTATTGATGTGTACCTTACCAGCACTCGTAGTAGCTCCTGGGTATTTGATACCGGTGCGGTTGCTCATATTTGTAACTCAAAGCAGGAGCTGCGGAATAAACGGAGACTGGCAAAGGACGAGGTGACGATGCGCGTCGGGAATGGTTCCAAGGTCGATGTGATCGCCGTCGGCAGGCTACCTCTACATTTACCTACGGGATTAGTTTTAAACCTCAATAATTGTTATTTAGTGCCAGCTCTGAGCATGAACATTGTATCAGGATCTCGTTTAATTCGAGATGGCTACTCATTTAAATCCGAGAATAATGGTTGTTCTATTTATATGAGAGATATGTTTTATGGTCATGCCCCGCTGGTTAATGGTTTATTCTTAATGAATCTCGAACATAGTGTTACACATATTCATAGTGTGAATACCAAAAGATGTAAGGTTGATAATGATAGTCCCACATACTTGTGGCACTGTCGTCTTGGTCACATTGGTGTCAAACGCATGAAGAAGCTCCATGCAGATGGACTTTTGGAGTCTCTTGATTACGAATCATTTGACAAGTGCGAACCATGCCTCATGGGTAAGATGACCAAGACTCCGTTCTCCGGAACAATGGAGCGAGCAACCAACTTATTGGAAATCATACATACTGATGTGTGCGGTCCAATGAGTGTTGAGGCTCGCGGTGGCTATCGTTATGTTCTCACTCTCACTGATGACTTGAGTAGATATGGGTATGTCTACCTAATGAAACACAAGTCTGAGACCTTTGAAAAGTTCAAGGAATTTCAGAGTGAGGTTGAGAATCAACGTGACAGGAAAATAAAGTTCTTACGATCAGATCGTGGAGGGGAATATTTTAGTCATGAATTTGGCACACACTTAAGGAAATGTGGAATAATTTCACAACTCACGCCGCCTGGAACACCTCAGCAAATGGTGTGTCCGAACATCGTAATCGCACTCTATTGGATATGGTGCGATCTATGATGTCTCTTACCGATCTACCGCTCTCATTTTGGGGCTATGCTTTAGAGACTGCCGCATTCACTTTAAATTTGGCTCCATCGAAATCCGTTGAGACGACACCGTATGAATTATGGTTTGGGAAGAAACCTAAGCTGTCGTTTCTAAAAGTTTGGGGATGCGATGCTTATGTCAAGAAACTTCAACCTGAAAAGCTCGAACCCAAGTCGGAAAAATGCGTCTTCATAGGATACCCTAAGGAAACCATTGGGTATACCTTCTACCTCAGATCCGAAGGCAAGATCTTTGTTGCCAAGAACGGGTCCTTTCTGGAGAAAGAGTTTCTCTCGAAAGAAGTAAGTGGGAGGAAAGTGGAACTTGATGAAGTACTACCTCTTGAACCGGAAAGTAGCGCAGCTCAGGAAGATGTTCCTGTGGTGCCTGCACTGACTAGAGAGGAAGCTAATGATGATGATCAAGGTACTTCGGATCAAGTTACCACTGAACTTCGTAGGTCCACGAGGACACGTTCCACACTAGAATGGTATGGCAACCCTGTCCTGGAAATCATGTTGTTAGACAACGGTGAACCTTTGAACTATGAAGAAGCAATGGCGGGCCCAGATTCCAACAAATGCCTTGAAGCCATGCAATCCGAGATAGGATCCATGTATGAAAACAAAGTGTGGACTTTGACAGACTTGCCCGATCATCGGCGAGCGATAGAAAACAAATGGATATTTAAGAAGAAGATGGACGCGGATGGTAATGTTACCATCTATAAAGCTCGACTTGTCGCTAAGGGTTATCGACAAGTTCAAGGGGTTGACTACGATGAGACTTTCTCACTCGTAGCGAAGCTGAAGTCCGTCCGAATCATGTTAGAAATTGCCGCATACTATGATTATGAGATATGGCAAATGGACGTCAAAACGGCATTCCTTAACGGCTTTCTTAAGGAAGAATTGTATATGATGCAGCCGGAAGGTTTTGTCGATCCTAAGAATGCTAACAAGGTATGCAAGCTCCAGCGCTCCATCTATGGGCTGGTGCAAGCATCTCGGAGTTGGAACATTCGATTTGATGAGGTGATCAAAGCGTTTGGGTTTACACAGACTTATGGAGAAGCCTGTGTTTACAAGAAAGTGAGTGGGAGCTCTATAGCATTTCTCATATTATATGTGGATGACATACTGTTGATGGGAAATGATATAGAATTCTTGGGAAGCATAAAGGCCTACTTGAACAAGTGTTTTTCAATGAAGGACCTTGGAGAAGCTGCTTATATATTAGGCATCAAGATCTATAGAGATAGATCAAGACGCCTCATTGGTCTTTCACAAAGTACGTACCTTGACAAGATATTGAAGAAGTTCAATATGGATCAGTCCAAGAAGGGGTTCTTGCCTGTATTGCAAGGTGTGCAATTGAGCATGGCTCAATGCCCGACCACGGCAGAAGATAGAGAAAAGATGAGTGTCGTCCCCTATGCCTCGGCCATAGGGTCTTATGTATGCCATATTGTGTACCATTCCTGATGTAAACCTTGCCGTAAGTTTGGTAGGAAGGTATCAAAGTAATCCCGGCATGGAACACTGGACAGCGGTCAAGAATATCCTGAAGTACCTGAAGAGGACTAAGGATATGTTTCTCGTTTATGGAGGTGATGAAGAGCTCATCGTAAAGGGTTACGTCGATGCTAGCTTCGACACAGATCTGGATGACTCTAAGTCACAAACCGGATACGTGTATATTTTGAATGGTGGGGCAGTAAGCTGGTGCAGTTGCAAGCAAAGCGTTGTGGCGGGATCTACATGTGAAGCGGAATACATGGCGGCCTCAGAGGCAGCACAAGAAGCAATCTGGGTGAAGGAGTTCATTACCGACCTAGGAGTTATTCACAATGCGTTGGTGTTGGGGAACGTAGTAATTTCAAAAAATTTCCTACGAACACGCAAGATCATGGTGATCCATAGCAATGAGAGGGGAGAGTGTTGTCCACGTACCCTCGTAGACCGAAAGCGGAAGCGTTAACACAACGCGGTTGATGTAGTCGTACATCTTCACGATCCGACCGATCAAGTACCGAATGCACGGCACCTCCGAGTTTAGCACACGTTCAGCTTGATGACGTCCCTCGAACTCCGATCCAGCCGAGTGTTGAGGGAGAGTTTCGTCAGCACGACGGCGTGGTGACGATGATGATGTTCTACCAACGCAGGACTTCGCCTAAGCACCGCTACGATATTATCGAGGTGTAATATGGTGGAGGGGGGCACTACACACGGCTAAGAGATCAATAGATCAATTGTTGTGTCCATGGGGTGCCCCCTGCCCCCGTATATAAATGAGCAAGGGGAGAGGCGGCCGGCCTAGGAGGAGGGCGCGCCAAGGGGGGGAGTCCTACTCCCACCGGGAGTAGGACTCCTCCTTTCCTTGTTGGAGTAGGAGAAGGGAAGGGAGAAGGAGAAGGAAGGAAGGGGGCGCCCCCCTTCCCTAGTCCAATTCGGACTAGTCCATGGAAAGGGGTGCGTCCACCCTTTGGGGCCTTTCTCTCCTTTCCCGTATGGCCCATTAAGGCCCAATACGAATTCCCGTAACTCTCCGGTACTCCGAAAAATACCCGAATCACTCGGAACCTTTCCGATGTCCGAATATAGTCGTCCAATATATCGATCTTTACGTCTCGACCATTTCGAGACTCCTCGTCATGTCCCCGATCTCATTCGGGACTCCGAACTCCTTCGGTACATCAAAACTCATAAACTCATAATAAAACTGTCATCGTAACGTTAAGCGTGCGGACCCTACGGGTTCGAGAACTATGTAGACATGACCGAGACACGTCTCCGGTCAATAACCAATAGCGGGACCTGGATGCCCATATTGGCTCCCACATATTCTACGAAGATCTTTATCGGTCAAACCGCATAACAACATACGTTGTTCCCTTTGTCATCGGTATGTTACTTGCCCGAGATTCGATCGTCGGTATCTCAATACCTAGTTCAATCTCGTTATCGGCAAGTCTCTTTACTCGTTCCGTAATACATCATCCCGCAACTAACTCATTAGTTGCAATGCTTGCAAGGCTTATAGTGATGTGCATCACTGAGTGGGCCCAGAGATACCTCTCCGACAATCGGAGTCACAAATCCTAATCTCGAAATACGCCAACCCAACAAGTACCTTTGGAAGCACCTGTAGAGCACCTTTATAATCACCCAGTTACGTTGTGACGTTTGGTAGCACACAAAGTGTTCCTCCGGTAAACGAGAGTTGCATAATCTCATAGTCATGGGAACATGTATAAGTCATGAAGAAAGCAATAGCAACATACTAAACGATCGAGTGCTAAGCTAACGGAATGGGTCAAGTCAATCACATCATTCTCCTAATGATGTGATCCCGTTAATCAAATGACAACTCATGTCTATGGCTAGGAAACATAACCATCTTTGATCAACGAGCTAGTCAAGTAGAGGCATACTAGTGACACTCTGTTTGTCTATGTATTCACACATGTATCAAGTTTCCGGTTAATACAATTCTAGCATGAATAATAAACATTTATCATGATATAAGGAAATAAATAATAACTTTATTATTGCCTCTAGGGCATATTTTCTTCAGTCTCCCACTTGCACTAGAGTCAATAATCTAGTTCACATCGCCATGTGATTTAACATCAATAGTTCACATCACCATGTGATTAACACCCATAGTTCACATCGTCATGTGATCAAACACCCAAAGGGTTTATAGAGTCAGTAATCTAGTTCACATCGCTATGTGATTAACACCCAAAGAGTACTAAGGTGTGATCATGTTTTGCTTGTGAGATAATTTTAGTCAACGGGTCTGTCACATTCAGATCCGTAAGTATTTTGCAAATTTCTATGTCTACAATGCTCTGCGCGGAGCTACTCTAGCTAATTGCTCCCACTTTCAATATGTATCTAGACCGAGACTTAGAGTCATCTAGATTAGTGTCAAAACTTGCATCGACGTAACCCTTTACGACGAACCTTTTATCACTTCCATAATCGAGAAACATATCCTTATTCCAGTAAGGATAATTTTGACCGCTGTCCAGTGATCTATTCCTAGATCACTATTGTACTCCCTTGCCAAAATCAGTGTAGGGTATACAATAGATCTGGTACACAGCATGGCATACTTTATAGAACCTATGGCCGAGGCATAGGGAATGACTTTCATTCTTTTTCTATCTTCTGCCGTGGTCGGGCTTTGAGTCTTACTCATTTTCACACCTTGTAACACAGGCAAGAAACTCTTTCTTTGACCATTCCATTTTGAATCACTTCAAAATCTTGTTAAGGTATGTACTCATTAAAAAACTTATCAAGCGTCTTGATCTATCTCTATAGATCTTGATGCTCAATATGTAAGCAGCTTCACCGAGGTCTTTCTTTGAAAAACTCCTTTCAAACACTCCTTTATGCTTTGCAGAATAATTCTACATTATTTCCGATCAACAATATATCATTCACATATACTTATCAGAAATGTTGTAGTGCTCCCACTCACTTTCTTGTAAATACAGGCTTCACCGCAAGTCTGTATAAAACTATATCCTTTGATCAACTTATCAAAGCGTATATTCCAACTCCGAGATACTTGCACCAGTCCATAGATGGATCGCTGGAGCTTGCATATTTTGTTAGCACCTTTAGGATTGACAAAACCTTCTGGTTGCATCATATACAACTCTTCTTTAATAAATCCATTAAGGAATGCAATTTTGTTTATCCATTTGCCAGATTTCATAAAATGCGGCAATTGCTAACATGATTCGGACAGGCTTAAGCATAGATACGAGTGAGAAACTCTCATCGTAGTCAACACCTTAAACTTGTCGAAAACCTTTTGCGACAATTCTAGCTTTGTAGATAGTAACACTACTATCAGCGTCCGTCTTCCTCTTGAAGATCCATTTTAATCTCAATGGCTCGCCAATCATTGGGCAAGTGAATCAAAGTCCATACTTTGTTCTCATACATGGATCTCATCTCAGATTTCATGGCCTCAAGCCATTTTGCGGAATCTGGGCTCACCATCGCTTCTTCATAGTTCGTAGGTTCATCATGGTCAAGTAACATGACCTCCAGAACAGGATTACCGTACCACTCTGGTGCGGATCTCACTCTGGTTGACCTACGAGGTTGGTAGTAACTTGATCTGAAGCATCATGATCATCATCATTAACTTCCTCACTAATTGGTGTAAGCATCACTGGAACTGATTTCAGTGATGAACTACTTTCCAATTTGGGAGAAGGTACAGTTACCTCATCAAGTTCTACTTTCCTCCCACTCACTTCTTTCGAGAGAAACCCCTTCTCTAGAAAGGATCCATTCTTAGCAACGAATATCTTGCCTTCGGATCTGTGATAGAAGGTGTACCCAACAGTAACTTTTGGGTAACCTATGAAGACGCACTTTTCCGATTTGGGTTTGAGCTTATCAGGATGAGACTTTTCACATAAGCATCACAACCCCAAACTTTAAGAAACGACAACTTTGGTTTCTTGCCAAACCACAGTTCATATGGTGTCGTCTCAAACAGATTTAGATGGTGCCCCTTTTTTTTACATGAATGCAGCGGTCTCTAATGCATAACCCCAAAACTATAGTGGTAAATCGGTAAGAAACATCATAGATTGCACTATATCCAATAAAGTACGGTTACGATGTTCGGACACACCATTACACTGTGGTGTTC